>NC_043713.1:24075409-24247578 GCF_006229205.1 Suricata suricatta | reverse complement strand
TGGATGGCCTGACCTCAGCTCAGATCATGATCTCACGATTTGGGAATTCGAGCCCTGCATCAGGCTCTGTGCTGACAGCTCAGAGCCTGGAGCCTGCTTCAGATTCTGGGTTTCCCTCTCACTCTGCTCCCAATCTGTCACTCTCTCCTTCTCAAATAAAAACATTTAAAATATTTTTTAAATTAAATGAATTTATAAATTCCTTAAAGGCGTCTACCATCAAAGAATAGAATGGGAACTGGGAAGGCACTGGGAAACTAGAATCTTTAAAATGAGGACATCCATCTATAAACATTTAGTAAAGAGGGTTCCAAATTAATGAATCCAACAGGTTCCCAAGATATAAATGATCAGCAAGGGGCACCTGGATGGTTCAGTCAGTTAAGCATCCAACTTCGGCTCAGGTCAAAATCTCACAGATTGTGGGTTTGAGCCCCATGTTGGGCTCTGTGCTGACAACTTGGAGCCTAGAGCCTGCTTCTGATTCAGTGTCTCCCTCTCTCTCTGCCCCTCCCCTGCTCATGCTCTGTCTCTCTCTCTCTCAAAAATAAATAAACATTAAAAAAATTTTTTAAAAGATGAGCAACATGCAAGTTACAGGTACTACATATGGATGGGCAACCAAGAGTGACACTGTAGATCGAGTGTAGATCGAGTGGTCTGAAAGAACTCATGAGACAGAAAAAATGTCCCCGAAGCATTCCATACAATCCAACATGCAGTTAGTCAGCAATATTAACACAGTAGTCTCGAGAGTGAGGAAAAAAAGATAGAACTTTGTGTTTCACCTCAGCAATAAGATGACACTAAGCGTAAGCAGCCCGCATTATCCAGATCGAGACTCGTAACCACACTCAGCCCATGTGTCAGGAAGTCATGCGTCTACCATACCGGTAACCCAGGAGTTCTGAGCAAAGAATGGGGGTCCTGCTCGCAACTGGGGTGACAGGGGCACTCACGCCTTCCTTCTCTCGCAGCATAAAGAGACACACTGTGCTTTAGTGGGCTTAGTTATCTTAGTGTAACTAAACTGACTCTCACAAAAATCTGTTTTAAATAATAGGACGCCCCTATGATCCAGCAATAGCACTGCTGGGGATTTACCCAGGGATACAGAAGTGCTGATGCATAGGGGCACATGTACTCCAATGTCCACAGTGGCACCTTCAACAATTGCCAAATCATGGAAAGAGCCTAAATGTCCATCACCTGATGAATGGATCAAGAAGATGTGGTGTATATATACAATGGAGTACTACATGGCAATGAGAAAGAATGAAATACGGCCATTTGTAGCAATGTGGATGGACCTCGAGGGTGTCATGCTAAACGAAATAAGTCAGGCAGAGCAGAATAGATACCATATGTTTGCACTCATAGGTCTAACAGAAGAAACTTAACGGGACCATGGGGAAGGGAAGTGGGGAAAGGAGTCAGGGAGAGGGAGAGAGGCAAATCATGGGAGACTCCTGAACACTGAAAACAAACTGAGGACTGAAGAGGGAGGGGGAAGGGAAGGGAGGGGTGATGGTCATAGAGGGGGGCACTTGTGGGGAAGAGCACTGGATGTTACATGGAAACCAACTTGGCAATAAACTATTAATAAAATAAAATAAAATAATGGAGCCATAAAACTTTTAAACTTTCTGGCAAAGATGTCACAAACACAAAGTATAAATATTTAACGATTCAAGTGACAAGCAAACAGCACCACCAAAGACTGCAGAGCCCACACTCCTACTACCTGTGTGGGCCCTCTGGGAGGCATTTTGTAAAATGAAAACAAAGACACTACTTATCAGATCTCTGAAGAACGCTGTCTATCCATCCACTACCAAGACTCCAAAAAACAGATTTATATCCACCATACTTAAAAGTGAAATGGCAGGGCACCTGGATGGCTCAGTCAGTTAAGCATCTGACTTCAGCTCATGTCATGATATCGCGGTTCATGAGTTCGAGCTGCATGTCGGACTCTGTGCTGACAGCTCAGAGCCTGGGGCCTGCTTTGGATTCTGTGTCTCCCTCTCTCTTGGCTCCTCCTCTACTCACACTCTGTCTCTCTCTCTCTCTCTCTCAAAAATAAAGATTAAAAAAACTTTAATAAAAAATAAAAAATAAATAAAAGTGAAATGGCTACAAATATCTACCATTCCTTGAGATTAAATAATGAGACTATGAAGCCACTGTGATGAGCAAGACATTTAAATACTCATCAGGATGATTATCAATAATAGTTTCTATAATATATCAAAAAAGATTTTCTGCTTGTTCATAAACACAATTTTAAATATGTTAAAAATGTTTCTAATCATATTCTTTGGAAGATGTCAATTTGGAGATGTCTTACACTGTACATGATATGCTAGTTTAACAATGCACTATATAAGTTATAAATCAACTCACTTAACTTAGGGGGCTGCTGTAAAAGGTTACATTGACGGGATGGATGATTAATCATGTTTGAAGACCACAGTACTTCAGGAACTATTGAGGGGAGGGTACAACAGAAGAGAAGAAATCTAAGGAGGAAGAAAAAATACAGGATCTGCCATTTAATGATGATCTGTACTAATTACCACATTAAAACCTCACCGAGGGGTGCCTGGGTGGCTCAGTCGGTTGAGTGTCCAACTTCAGCTCAGGTCGTGATCTCATGGTTCGTGGGTTTAAGCCTCATGTCGGGCTCTGTGCTGACAGCTAGCTCAGAGCCTGTAGCCTACTTCTGATTCTGTGTCTCCCTCTCTCTCTGACCCTCTCCCTTTCAGGCTCTGTGTCTCTCTCTCAAAAATAAATAAACGTCAAAAAAAAAAGAAAAAGAAACATCTAAAAAAAAAAAAAAACACCTCACCGAGCATTATCATCTTTCACCCAATTTTACAGACAGATTAAAATCAAAGGGGCTCAGTCCCTTACTCGAGTAACGGAGCTGAGCAGCTGTGCACCCACGTTGCTGCTGAGTCTAGAGCAAATGCTCTCACCCACTGCCCTCACTGCCTCTCCGCCTCCCCAACAAGAAAGGCAGCCCTCGGTCTTCGTTGTGAATTACAACAGACCCTACCGTAGATCAGATCTCCAGTACCTGGGGTATAACAGGCCCAAACTCAGTCCATTTGCTACAAGGGTCAGCATTCTGTGCGTCACAAAGGCGTCTGTACCCAATTTATCTCACCCGACTCCTCTCTCACTTCTCAACCTCATCTACAGAACCTTATAGATTTCTGTGTTTTGTTTCTGCATGGACTGTTTTTTGCTTCTTCTACCTTCTGTTCATCTTGGTAATGCATGAGCATTTTCTTGATTTCCCCCTAAGGAACCACCATCTCTCCTAGGCATTTTGCCCCTTTCCTATGGTAAATAAACATTTACCAAACTATCCTTTTAATTTTTTTTAATGTTTGTTTATTTTTGAGACAGAGACAGAACGTGAGCAGGAGAGGGACAGAGAGAGAGGGAGATACAAAATCTGAAACAGGCTCCAGGCTCCGAGCTGTCAGCACAGAACCTGATGCAGGACTCAAACCGACAAACTGTGAGATCATGACCTGAGCCAAAGTCGGATGCTAAACCGATTGAGCCACCCAGGCACCCCTTGTTTATTTATTTTTGAGAGAGAGAGAGAGAGAGAGAGAGAGAGAGAGAGAGAGAGAGAGAGAGAACGAGCAGGAGAGGGGCAGAGAGAGGAAGACAGAATCCGAAGCAGGCTCCAGACAGGCCCCAAGCTGTCAGCTAGGCCCTGATGCAGGGCTCAAATTTGAGAACCACAATATCATGATCTGAGTCAAAGTCAAATGCTTAACCTCTGGAGCCACCCAGGCGCCCCTCACCAAATGACCTCTTTAGCAAGGATGCTCAGATTCTTCTATGAAAAAATTGTTGGCACTCCATTCAGGGTGCCCACAGCCCTGAGAGAGGACACAGGCAGGAATGTCATTATAACGCAACGTAGTGAGAGTGTTGCACAGTCACATGGGAAAAAAGGGAGCTCGCTCCGCTGGGGCGTTCCCAGGCCAGCTTCCCAATGCAGCCGCCTGTGACCTGGGGCATGCAGGTGAGTGACAGATCCGCAGGTGGAGGGCGGGAAGGCGTTTTCAGTGCATGGAACGCTATCACACGACGCTGGTCAAGCATGACCTTTCTGTGTCCCTAAAGCTTCAGTGGGAAATGTGCAGCGAGGTAAGGCTGGATCGGGAAGGCAGTCTGTGAGGGGCCGCAGGAGAGTGTTTCTCCAGGAGCGCTCCATCCACTGCCCAACGCTGAAGGGCCCCAGGCAGGCCGAGAAGTCTTTCCTGATGATCGCACAAAAAAATGACAATTATCTAATTTTCATTTTCAGGTTTCCCTACATTTAGCACTGACCTATTATGAATGTACTAAATCAGTTATGGGATCCCGTACTTGGCTTTCATAAACTAGAAAAATGGATACCCAGAGCTCACAGGAAATCCCAAGTCTTCTTTCAAGTAGCTGCGCTGCAATGCTTGTTTTGCTGCAAAGCTCCTTATGTCCATACAGGCGATGTGCACACAGACCCTCTCGACAGGTGTTTGGGATTCCTGCGCTCCCCGTTTTGTTTTGGACTGGTCACAGTCTTAAGTGATGCACTTCAAGCTTTTTAAGTTACAAGTGTGTTAAATTCGCTTCAAAACGGCTGACTGAGATGGTTGTGGGTTCTCTGGTTAACCCTCCAGAACACAGTGACGCACACCTGGGAAGCCCACACCACCAGCAAGACACACTTCCTGGAACCGGGCTGCAAGCACCCAGCAGGACGGAACGGAGGCTCGCAGAGCTCTGTGTCCCTCAGATAAGACACTTCCTTCCGGGGCCAGAAGGCCAAAGCCTCACCAGGACAAACTGTCAAAAGCTATTATTAAAACCGATTACCGACCTTCCCCCAAAAGCTGGTCAGGACTAACTGTATTACACATCCACGTTTACCTAGAGCAGCAAAAAGGTCTGAAGCTGCATCACCCCTGGGTTCAAGGCCATATGGGTTAGCACATCACTTAACAGCTCTCGCTATCCGGATCCTTCTACTAGGCCGCTGGAACACACGTCTTTCGGGGCGGGGGAAGCCCTCTGCTTTCAAGTTCAATCTCTTTGAATGCCTCAGGTCTCACTGAAACCTGGGCGTCCCCTGAGAACAGTTCTTTCTCAGAAGACGTTTCAAGTGATGCCTCACTTGTTCTCTCTCCACCACCCACGTACCTCAGAGATGACTCTTCAGGACTGCTTCCCAGCTACCTCTCTCCACACGTTACAGTGACCTTCAGACCTCCCATGGGCCCTTCTTGCTACAGTCATCTACAGACCTTCCTGTCACTTCTGCTCATTTTCTAGTCATCTGAGCACTGGCTCGGTCTCTCTCTAACACTACTCCAGTCCTCATTTTTAAAATTTCAACCTGCTCGCAGTCCAGCCACCAAATAATATGCCCTGACCTGCTGATTCACTTCCTCTGTCCCGCCACAATCGGCCATTCCCATGGCCGTACCCTGCCCACACGTTCTCTGTACTAAGTGCACCACCACTCTGATTCTGAATTCCTGCATTCTACGCTCCAGTTACCCACGCCCAGCTTTCCAGGTCATCTCCTCTAATACCAGACTCTAACCAGTTTTGACCTTCCCGGGTCTCTACCACTTTTTCAGTGTCCATCACCACCCCCACGTCTTGCCTCCCTCCTCGCCCAGTTAGGATTCTGTGGATGCACAAGTGTCGCTCCCCAGCATTCTCCTCCCAACTCCCTCAGTCCCCTCCTCCTCCACCACATTCCCCCACCAGAGCACCAACCTCGCTCAACTAATCCCAGCTTTCCACTGACTCCATGTCCCAAAGCAGCTCTACGTGGCTAGAAAGCCACACACAACCATTCCAGTTGCTCTAAGTTCATTGCCACAAATTTCCAGTGAACGCGGAGCCCTGCTCAGCAGTCCTCCATTTCTCCAGTCCCCCAGGAGAATTACTGCCCGACAGCTCTCGCCTTACCACGTCTGACAGTCCCCAGTCTTCACGCTCAGCTCACTCCCATGGAATCAGAGAACGGCCGTGTCTTTCCACCGTAAGATCTAGAAAGCCACCTGCATCAACATGTACATACTCTGCCTTCACTCCTATAATAAAGGAATGAAGTAACCCTTCTCCTCCCTGTGGGAGCATCAACGTCTCCATCTCTAACAGACCAACCTCGATGAAAAGGAGACATTTAATAATACTTGCGGAATGGGAATGAACCACTGCTGTCACGGTGTACAAACACATTGCGCCATTTCCCAGCCAAACACGAAAGACTGAAACTTCTCTAGAGCCCATGTGCCTTCTAGCTGCTGCCTTATTTTTTATCTGCCTTGGCTCTGACTCTCATGCGCCCCTCCACTCACACAGCACGCGTCCTAAACACCACTCCGCCTAAATGATGCTTCATAGAATAACCAACCACTTCCATCTTATCAGGCCTCACCC
This sequence comes from Suricata suricatta, assembly GCF_006229205.1. Lineage (NCBI taxonomy): Eukaryota > Metazoa > Chordata > Mammalia > Carnivora > Herpestidae > Suricata > Suricata suricatta. Next base: position 24,241,113 of record NC_043713.1, on the reverse strand, counting down.
TATTCAACCTCTCGCTTAGGTCTGCATGAAGTTGTACATTTACGGTTTTGTACTTTATTGCACCTACATTATAACTCACACATTAGAAAACATCAATGAAAGAATCTCACAGGAGATCAAACACAGTAGGAAAATTAGTGAACTAAAAGATAAATCTGAAATTACCCAAATGCAAAGAAAGAGAATTCTAAGAGAGAGAGAGAGATTTGAAGAACAGAATGAGGAGGTCCAATATATGAGTGACAGGAATTTCAGAAGTACAGAGAATAGCAGAGACATAATATAACACAATAAAACTGCTGATCACAAAAGCTACCAGAAAGTAGAGGTTTAATGATCTCCACAACCACCCCCAGGTCAGACAACCAACAGGGTTAGTAAATCCAGGTTTCAGGCTTTTTGCAATGTATCATCACTAAAGAGGAGAAAAAGAAAAACCCAGTGTGCTAAGAAATGCCACAAAGCTCAAATCACATATATTCTACTTCTCCAACTGGGATGCGTGAACTCTTGGAGATGGTCCATGATGTTCCAGGTGTAAGCAAGGTCAGAAAACAGACATGGTACTTTTTCCTGAACTATTAATTTTGCACAAAGGTGTCAAGGAAGTTAATTTAGTCACAAACTGGCAAATAATTCCATCTTAAGAGAAATGAAACAAACACAGATATGCTCACTGAAGTAGTACTTAAACGTGCATTAATTTAGAAGATAAAATATAAAGCCTGAGTGCATGCCAAGCGGCTTCTGACAAACTCCTGCATCCTTAAGGTCAGGATGCCTCAGCTACTGTAACTAGGCTAAAAAGGCACTATTACTAGCTCTAGTTGCTAGCTCATCAAAGCATGAATGACTCTGATTGGCTGGATTCAAGATCTGTTTGACAACCAAAAAGATTATTTGTTTAACTGTTTTTGTTCTTTTGCTCTGAACTTAAACGTTGTAGTCTGTGTAGAGTATGGCAAAAGTGCTGGCAGACTGAGGACAAAAAGTGGTATGCAAAGAGAGCAAGATACAGGGTTCTCTCTCTCTCTCAGCCCACGGTTCTCCGGTCACTCTGAAGTTCTGAAGAGACCTCCTACAAATCACCCGTCTTAGATGCCTAATTTATTATCCTACTGCCTGGTCTGCATCCACTATACATCACCACCCAGGTGTAAATCAGGATTGGGGTAAATTACACGTAACAGCCCCCTGTGATAATGGCGTCAATAAAAGTCCAAAAGGAGGTGCATTTGGCTCCATGATGTTCAAGAGCCGTGATGTTCTCTCATTGCTCCACTACATATGGTCTGCATTCCTAAGTGTAACTCATGGTCCAACATGGCTACCGCAGCTCCGGCCATCACATTTTCATTCAAGTCAGCAGGACAGAGATAAGTACAAGCATTCCCTTTAAGAACTCTACCTGTTGGAGTGCCTGGGGAGCTTGGTCAGTGAAGTGTCCGACCCTTGACTTGGGCTCATCGTCTCATGGTTCATGAGTTCGAGCCCCACATTGGGCTCCATGCTGACAGTACAGAGCCTGCTGGGGTTCTCTCTCTCTTCTCTCTGCCTCTCTCTCTCAAACTTAATAAACAAACTTAAAAAAAGAAAAATAACTCTACCTACAAGTTTGCCCATATCACTTCTGCTTACATTCCCTTGGCCAAAATGCAGACTATATGTGGTTGCAAAAGGTTCTGAGAAACGTGACCTATTCTTGGCCTCTGTGCAGTCAGCTAATACGGGAGAAGAGACGAGCTAGCAGTGTCGTACCGTACTGGAATGAATCCTTTGCAGTGCCCCCTAAACATGCCCCTTCTATCTGAGATGATGGGACTGCTAGTGTGCCAAACATAGCCGGCCGTTGTGAGTCCTTTCTGTGACTTAGCTCAGGGGAAGCAACCATGTCCAGATAAACCAGCGATCTCTACAAGCAACTTGAGAACTGGCAGAAACACGGGTACACTTACCAACGCATCCCTTTTTTTTTTTTTCTTTTTCTTAGTATAAGCAACAGGAAGCCTCAAAGCTTGTGCTACTGATCAGACCACAAAAGAATGAGGTGAATACCTCCAGCTACTCTATGGCAAGAATTTGCCTGCTTCCGATGTGACCAAGTCAGGTATGAAATTAACAAAAGTAACAACCTGGATTTAAATCACACGTTTCCTCACTGGGACTCAAACTTTCCAAGTATATGGTAACACTATTTTATTTTCATAATGTAAGCTTATGACAAAATAAAACCTGGTTTTATTGGTACATCTTAAATCTCTCCTAGTTTAACATTTAATTTGCTATACACATATATATGCATACACAGGGTTAAGAACTGAAAAAGAATGAGAAAAAATGGAAACAGCTGATTTGTTACACAATGGTAGAATCATAGCTTATCTGTTTAAATATTCATTACTTATAAGCTCTTTGTGCAGTAATGTTTTAAAGATCTTTATAAACACACACTCCTAAGAATAAATACCTCACACACATAGAGCATACAGTGTGGATGAAGATAGATGGCATCATGAAAACATCACTGGTTTTGAAGCTACATGTAATATTAAGTTCCGGTCTTCCCACCTACCAGCTGAGTGACTTAATGAAAATTCCATAACTTCCGTAAAGGAAGGATCCCACTAGTCCCATTTAATGTCTGTTGCTCTCATTTCCACCCTGCTCTCACCTATGATTGGTAGTGTGGGGGGCCAAAACCTGCAAACTCTTATTTTCCAAGCTCCTTTGCCTTCAGATTAGAGCAGACAGTGCGATCGGAAGGGGAAAAGAATAGAGAGGGCATTTTTCGTCCTGCTTCCAGCGGGCTGCAGAGCAGGTGCAAGCACGGTTCCAGTGGCTTCCTGCTCGAGTAGGAAGATCCTACGGTAGCGGAGCAAACTGGGGTAGGCCCAAAAACAAATGGATCTCAGCAAATAACAGATCAACCCACAAACTGTTATTTACTCAAGTAGCACCATCTCTTGAGCCGTATCAATATGTAAACAGGCAAAACTGTTTTTACTTTTAGAACTATTCCTAGAAAGCTTTCTACTTTAGAATAATCACTATTTGAAAAGACCTCCTCTCTTGAAATTGGTATCTGTCAGTCTCTCAATACTTTCTAAGATAGACAAACTGGGGGTAAAGAATGGACTAACATGACAAAGGCAAAGAAATATGATTAGGAAGAGTTTTTAAAAAGACAAGTTTAAAATGTTCCAACATTTACCCTCTATCCATAGCATCAGGAGGTATATCAGACGATAAAAATATGTGACTCAGCAGTATATGAAATTTTTAATTGCAAAATTATCTCAACTGGCCTTGCTTTTGCACCAAATGGCCTGAAAAATGGTACTGATAGCTAGTGAGGCTTCCAATTTGACGAAGTTACAGCCAAGGATGCTAAGGATCTGTTTATCATCCCTTTCAATCATCTAGAAACGGAGCGGCAACTGACTTAATCTTGTTAGCAGAAAAGCTGAGGGGACATGAAACATGTAAGACAAAAGATACGGTGTCTGGAAAGCTGGAGAGACTGACACAGACAGAAGGGGGGGAAAGATGAGGAAGATAAAGGGTAAATGGAATTTGCTTTCAGCACTTACCGTGTTCTAGGCACTTATCCACTACCTGTCAGAAATATGTTATTTAAATATAGCAGAAGCCCACAGGGTAAATGATATTCTAGGTTCCATTTTTAAACTGAGGGAATTAGGATTCAATGAAGTTAAGTAACGTAATCAAAGGGACACAACCAGGAGGAGGCAGGGCCCAGTTTCCAGCTCGGATCTGATGCCAAAAGCTTCCAACTCACTATCCCACTAGGGAAGACTGTCTAGCTCCCTTTCTCTCCCCTGGCCTCTGTCAAGTACGGGACCTCCATGGCCTTGCAGAAGTGAGTCTGGAGACTCCCAGGAACCACAATGAATTGTACCTCCCTTTCTCTCTCCACTGTTCATCCAACAGGATTCAATAAGCCTTCAAGGGCCACAAAAGGAAAAGACAAAGAGAGACTTACCATGATTCTGCAAGGAATCATCATTCCAGTTTTATAGACAGGGAAAGGCTTTGAGAGATACAAAACTGTCACAAAGTTACAGAGATAATTAGGTTACTTACAGTAAGGGTTTGAACCCAGGTCTGGTCTACCCCACATTCTTCAGAATCTTACTAGCAATTCTAAAAGGCTCAGGAGCAAGGACACAGCTTTGTACACAAGCTGAAATTTACAACACTAATTCATCCTCACAGTGATTCTGTTCTTTCCCAACATTAAAAAAAAAAACAAAAAACACCTTTTTTTAAATGTTTATTTTTGAGAGAGACACTTAAAGCACAAGCAGGGAAGGGGCAGAAAGCGAGGGAGACACAGAATCTGGAGCAGGCTCCAGGCTCTGAGCTGTCATCACAGAGCCCAACATGGGGCTTGAACCCACGAATTGTGAGATCATGACCTGAGCTGAAGTCAGACATTTAACCGACTAAGCCACCCAGGCATCGCCCACTCTTGCAATGTTTTATTATGAAAACTGTCAAACATACAGGAAAATTGGAAGAATTATAGAGTAAATACCCATATACTCACCACCTAAATGTTACATGAACATTTTGCTACATTTGTGATAACATCCCTATCCATCTATGCATCCCTACATTCACCCATCAGTGTTGTTTATTTTGTTAATGTATTTCAAAGAAAGCTCCAAAAATATTTTAAAAGGGAGTCTTTGAATAACTCATAACACTAAACTTTAAAATATTGCTTATTCATTGAGAACAGTGCTCCCAAAACTATACCAGCTATCATTTCTGAGAATTTTTACTACCATTCACAAATTCTGTCAGCAAGTGGCCTTTGAATTTTCTCCATCTATGCTGAAATTAATGTGAATTAGAACAGCTGCTTCATAAAAGTTACACTCACTTGACCGTGACAGAATTTAACAGTTTTAAACCAAATCCCTTTTAACGGCTTCATTTTTCAAATAAGATCTGCCTTTTCAAATAACTGAAATTCCCTAATTTTAATATTCTAAATTTTGTCAACTCTTTATTATTTGAAAATTTCACAATACTACAAATTCTGTCACAGAAGTCCTAGAAACGGATCAAATCACTTCTAGCAAGCCTTAGAAACTTATTCCTAGGATTTCATTTGAAACTGACTGCTTTATTCCAGAAACTTCCTGGTGACTATGAATGGATTTGTTTCCCAACTATTGGTGACAGAAAAGCGGCCTCCTTCTCCCTTTAACAACTGGTAAGATGGACATGAGCACGGAGGACCAGGGCGCTGACTTGCACGGCCACGTCAGACATGCTGGTCGGCAAATCACAAGGACAGAACGAGAGAAGCCAAAACTGTAGTGTGAGACGCCATGTTATTGCCGACAAGTGTCATTAGTGAACACCTTTTTAAAAGCCTAAAACCTGAAATACTTTTTTTTCAGAGAGCAATTAAAAGTTAAATAGCTTCTGTTGCCACTCTCTACTTGAATACAGACATTTGGGGCTGCAGATACTGACCTAAATGCTCCACGTATCTCTGCAAGGAACCAGCAAAATGAAATTGACTCTTATTTTATAAGCCACAAAATTAGGTCAGTCCTAAAAATAAAGAGGGCGAAAGAAAAGCCATTCGGAAGAATGGTATATAAAATCTACCAAATCATTCCAAGTAAAAATGAACTAAGAATGTAATTGTTGTTTATTTGTAAAGCACTTTCTTTTCTTGAAAGTTCAAAGTACTTTAATTAGAAATGTTTTCACAACTATGCCTGTTTCTGAGTGCCACGTACTTTTTCTCTTACTGTAGTTTTTCTTTCTTGCAATGAGTCAGCCCAGAAAAAAACAAAACTGAAGAGAAAAATAATCATCACATAAAATAAGTTACAACCACTGCATAGCACACCTATTGTAATGAATTCAATAACTTTCTCAATAAAAGTAACCGGGAGAGATAGGTGTTTTAATCTTCAAATTCTACTTTATGAATTTCTCTACTATAGCATCTGCCTAAACAAACAATCACAACTTTGGCCTTATAATTTGGCTGGGACACCCATCACCGCAAGCAAAGGAAAAAAAAACATTTTTGACGGCTCATTCAAATGGAAAAGCCATATATCAGAGTCACTGTGTAACCCCAGCACTTGTGATGGAGAGCACAGTTTGGCAGGACACATTTAATTAGGGCTGGCTCTTTAAAGCATTAAATACTCGGTTATCATCACATTACAGCTTTGTCTTATAAAGAAAAAACACAAGAAATTTCAAGGTCAACTCTTCCTTGCTTCACTTTTTTTAGGCATAAGAGGCAAGTAAAAAGCTTGAAAATGTAAGAAAAGACAAGGTCATAGAAGTAAGGACAGAATCAAAAGAAAATTATATAACCATTATGTTTTTCTTTCTCGCAATATTAAGTATTCAACATAATTAGTAATTCTTTCAGTGACTATCTGAAGTCTCTATTATAAATGTATACTAGGAGACCTGGGTGGCTCAGTCAGTTAAGCAGCTGACTTCGGCTCAGGTCATGACCTCACAGTTCGTGGGTTCGAGCCCCACATGGGGCTCTGTGCTGACAGTTCAGAGCCTGGAGCCTGCTTCAGATTCTGTGTCTCCCTCTCTTTCTCTCTGCCCCTCCCCTGCTCACACTCTGTCTCTTTCTCTCTCTCTCTCAAAAATAAATAAACATTAAAAAAATTTTTTAATGTGTATACCAAAGAGCAGATATTTTCATAATTTAGGTACATCAGAAAACTGAGTAAACTTGTAAATCACTATATGGTCACTGGCATTTTTCAAAAATAATTTTTGGGGCACCTGGGTGGCTCAGTCGGTTGGGCCTCTGGCTTCGGCTCAGGTCAGATCTCACATTCATGGGTTCGAGCCCCACATCAGGCTCTGTGCTGACAGCTAGCTCAGAGCCTGGAGCCTGCTTCCGGTTCTGTGTCTCCTTCTCTCTCTGCCCCTCCCCCTCTCATGCTCTGTCTGTCTCTCTCTCTCTGTATCAAAAATAAATAAAACATTTAAAAAAATAATTTTTAAACAAAGTTATCTTTTAAATATAACTATGTAATATTCATTACTAATAGTGACCATCTTTGCATACCTGCTAGGTGCTGGCTCTTTGCTACACTTTTGCTCACGTGATCGCCTCAGCAGCCCGCAAAGGGAGGTACTATCCTCATTTTACCATGACTGAGCCGAGTCACCCCTGAGGGGTTAACGGCGAACACCTAGTTGACAGACAGCAGGACCGACATGGAGTTCCAGGTCTGCCTGATCCCAACAGCCAATCTCACACTTGTATCTCTTCCGCAGTTCCAATGATCAAAACCTAGAGCCAGTCCCTCCAAAGGGCAATGTAAATGGTGGCCTCCAAAATCAGGAGAGAAAACAATCTGTTTCAATCACAGAATTATTGTTGGAGGGACTCCTTTCACGTTCTGGCATGCCCTTTTTAAAAAAACGAAAAACACATCGGTGAGGTTGGGAGAGGCAGTGAGTGACCTGCGCTGGCCCTGCCATGAGCAGGACTGTGCTTTCAAAAAGACCAGCACTTCGAGGTGCTCTGGCTACCAACATACAAGGTGGCCTCCTAAACAGAATTTCAGTACTTAATACTTATTAGGGACTGAATGTGTCCCCCCAAGATTCGTATATCGAAACCCTAACCCCCAATGTGATGGTAACAGAAGGGGGGGCTCTGGGAGGTGACTCTGGTTAGATGAGGTCACGCAGGTGGAGTGCCTGTGTTGGGATTAGTTCCCTTACAGGAAGAGGGAGAGACAGCAGAGCTTTCTCTCTCCGCCGTGTGAAAATACAGCTCACCAGGGCGAGGGCCCTCACCAAGAACGAAATCTGCTAGCACCTGGATCTTGGACTTCCCGGCCTCTGGTACTGAAAGCAGTGTTTGTTCCCACAGCGATCCAGGCTACGGTGCTTTGTGACAGCTGTGTGGGCTGTGTGTCCTCACCGTATACCCCGCTCTGTCACACCACAAATCAGAGAAGCGTCTTCGATCACCTGCCTCGCAGAACATCTTTAACAGGGGAGGGCGAGAAGCTTATAGTAAAGTAAGAACTGAGTCAACCGCCTTACTCACTGCCACTCAGACTACCAATGCTACTGATACCTTTGGTTGGTTGAACATTTGAAATATTTGTTATAATACAGCTTAGGTCGGCATCAAGTCTTTTCGTACTAAAGTCTTTGGCTAATTTCATAACTATCAAAAAGAAGCTTTATTTTTTCAGATAAATGAGTGAATACGAAATGGTACCATAGCAATTGTTGTCAAGGCAAGTTCATTTAGGAAGCAGGGAGCAATTTCCTGTGGGCAGTATCTTTAACAATCAGATTTTCTTTTCGGACTGTCAGTGGCCAACTTCTGCACCACATAAAATGAAAAGCCAGCTGGAGAAAGAGCATAAACACGGCTGGGGTTTCAAAACATTTTTTACATAAATTCTGATGTCTGGTGAACAGACCAAAAAGATAAAGTATTCCCTGGAATTTTAAACTTACGTAAGTTTATCAGAGGTTTTCTGATCACTCACGTCATCTAATTAGATGCATTTTCTTTGAAATGATTTTGATTATAAAAAAAAAAAGCAGAGGAGCTTGGATGCACGTTAAAAAAAAGTTACTGACATGAAGAGAGATTTGTATAGTTTCGGAGTTTATTTGATATACAATATCTTATGTATTCTTCACAACAACCTGATACAAAAAGTCTTGTTTGTTCATTGGCTTTATAAGGTGGGATAATGAGATTCAGAGTTAAAGAACTTGTCTAAGATCATGCTGAGCTGGGACTCCGTTCCAAATCAACTGATTCTCAATATCAAACTCTGGCCATCTACCCTAATCCACAAGGACTTCCAGGAATGAGGGAGAAGTCAGCTGAGAGGTCCCTGTGGTATAATCCCGAGTGGAGATATGGGGGAAAGGGAGGGAGCTGGTGTGAACTCACAGGAGGCTTGGCCACACCTCCTGCTGCTAGGGGACTATGAGCTCCATCTTCATGAAGACCCTGGTGGGTAACTCCTGAAAGTCAGAAGAAACTGTGGGAATCCTCATCAACGCTGAGGCCTGCTGCCTGGGAAAACCAGGCTCCTGCCCTCCCCCCTCCTCCCCGCCCCACCCCACCGCAGCTAATCCTCACTGGGATTCCAGGAAAGGAAATGGAGTCTACGTAGAAAAGTCACAAAATCCCTCAATACATTAATTTTCTTTGTTATTTTACATGTGCCACCTACAGAAACACCCTGCTTTCCACAAAGGAATTAGAATGAGTCAATCTGCTTTCAAAATGGTGCCAAGGACAGAACCATGAATAAAAGAGGAAGCCCTAAAATATTTAAGGGTAATCGAGGGCTGAAAATAAGCACAGCTATTACCTTTAGCTAAAACTATGGGTCATACCATACCTAACAAAACTATATTTGAGATACACTGAACATTGCACGTAAAAAACCTGGAGAGGAAAGGCAGGACATAAAGTTGCAGGTACAGAAAAGATGGAGATGATCAAACTAACAAAAACTCAGTAATAACTGAATATTATCTGCCAAAAGAGTTAATGAACATTTAGTCTAGATTAATAAAAACAAAAAACAAAAAACGCAATGTTCAGATTCAGGGAGTTCACATTCCAATCTATTTCGGGAGAGTACCATACCAATGGTTACACTTCAGGATAAACTGATACAATCAACCTTACCAGCAACAGAAAACAATGAAGAGAACAGCAGGATAAAACAGGAGGAGAAGGTCAGTTGAAACCATCAGAGCTGCCTCCCAACACAACATTCCTCAGTAGGTGACAGTACCGGCTCAACTGTGCCCTGACGGGCCCACCGCGAAACAGAACCAAGCATTGGAAGGGACCCAGGCCAAGTGAGTGGTACTGTAATGGACCAGCTATATCGGGAGCGTCCAGAATGCTTACTGAAAATGTATATGGCTGGACCCAAGCACATGTGTAATGACTTAGAAATTAAAAGGTTAAGTATGTGTGCATGGATTTATTTTTTTAACTATGCCAGATGGGCTGCTAGTGTGGATTGAGAAGCCACTAGATGACCTTTATCCTCATTTCTAGCCTCTAATCTTGGAATTCTAGGATTCATGAAAAAAATTTTAGTTAAAATTCTAGCACTCTTTCCAAAACAGTGAAGTGATGTATCAGTTGGTTCTTCTTCCATTTTGTCAGCATTTTAGAAGAAAATCTAAACCAGAAAAGCTGGAAAGAGGAAGGAAACCATTTTTTCTTGTACTGTATGTAGAGTTATGGAGGGCTTGCTGGCGTGTATCACAGGTGCTCCCAGGCATCTGTTAATGTGCCACTGACTCTAATCACTTCCAGGGAAAGGAACCACACTTGACATACGTGAAAATACTTTTTTAAGAAAAGAACAAACTCCATACAAGTAGTTTTCATTACTCTCATTAACTGTGAAAAAACCTTACTAGCAGTCATTAAAAGATAACAATAATTCCTCTGTGTCTCTATTACCTTCTATTCAAACGTCAACCAAGCACCCACTGCAACTGCAGGACCTCTAATAAACAGAAGAAGGGTGTGTGCGGCATCACGGAGCAGTTAGTCTGAGATAGAACGTTGTCAGCAACACAGTTATAATAACACCTAGTTGTAAAAATTCAATTTACGCACAAGCCAAATGATACTGTATTAATAAAGGAGATTTCAAAATACAGAGGAAATCTCCATTTCTTTAGTTTTACTGACAATGAAATAAACATTTGTTTTTAAGGGTGACTGAGTATTGAATTTACTGAAGTTGGTAAGTGCACTGTGGTTGTGTAGAAGATATCCCCTTTCAGGAAATAGACATTCAAATATTTAGAGATAAAGCGTCATAATGCATGTAACTTAGCCTCAAACGTTTAAAAAAAACTATGCATGTATGTGTTGTGTGTACGTAGAATGAGAGAGGAGGAGGGAGAGAACAGAGATACAAAACTAACAGGATAAAATGTTAATAATAAATCAATCTGGATAAAAGTATATAATTTTTTTACAATATTTTATTTTTGGAACTTTTATACATGTATGAACTTATTTCCAAATAAAGTTTTTTAAAAAGAACAAGAAACTGATAAATGAGAAAAAAACAAATGTTGATAATTCTTAAAGATGGGTTATGGACAGATGGGGATTCATTCTACCAATCTCTCTACTTTTATCCAGCTTTGATATTTTCCACGATAAAATGTAAGAAATAAAGAGTAGGTAAAATCATGTATGTAAGTTAGCTACTAAAATGACTGTAAATGAATGGATAAAAAGATGTGGTACACACACACACACACACACACACACACACACACACATGAATATTACTCAGCCTTCAAAAAGAGTGAAATATTGCCACATGAATGACGTGGACAGAGCTAGAGTGTACTATGCTGAGTGAAAGACCTCAATCAGAGAAAAACTAATACCATATGATTTCACTCATATGTGTGTGGAATTTAAGAAACAAAATAGATGAACAGATGGGATGGGGGATAAAAAGATAAAAGAGAGAGGGAAACAAACCATAAGAGTCTTAAAGACAGAGAACTAAAGACTGATGGTGGGAGGTGGCTGGGGGATGGGTGGATGGGGGATGGGTACTAAGGAGGGCACTGGTTGTGATGAGCACTGGGCATCGTATGTTAAGTGATGAATCACTGAATTCTACTCCTGAAGCCAATATTGAACCATATACTAACTAACTATAATTTAAATAAAAACTTGAAAATAATAATGACAAAGTGATTAGAAAAGATTAAGGCATTCAATAAATGGTAGACATGTTATTATTCGTTGAATTCGCATCGTCCACAGACATAAAGCGCTCTGCTGGACGCTGCAGTGAGCATGCTCATATGACAATCCACAGACATAAGGCGCTCTGCTGGACGCTGCAGTGAGCATGCTCATATGACAATCCACAGACGTAAGGCGCCCTGCTGGACGCTGCAGTGAGCATGCTCACTTAAGTCGAGCGCCAGCTGACATACTCAGGACTCAAGTGGTGATCAGAAAGGACCAGAAAGCAAAGGTAGGGAGTCAAAGGAACTGAGCTCAAGTGCAAACCAACATCACCTCCTATGTGATCTTAGACAAATACTAACCAGGAACATCTCTTCCTCAATCACATTAAAAAGGTGAAACCATTATTTGACAATTATTTGAAACCATTATTGCTATAAGAATAAAGTAAAATACCCAAGCTCCTAAACTCTCAAGTGTTATATATATGTTAGTTGTCATGTATTGTGTGTAGAGCCCAGGTGTGGAGCGTCATGTTTGTATGTAGTAATCATAAGACAAAGCAGAGTGCTAAGTATACCACAGGAAAAGATCACCCCTGGCTAGGAGAGCACAGGAAGTCTTCGTGGAGAAGGTAGTACTTGAGATAGCTCTTAATGATGCACAGGCAGAAAAATATCAGACAGGAGGAAACAGGATCGTAAGTGAAAGAGACAATCCGAGAAAAGACATAAAGAGTAACAGAGTTTTGGCTAGAGTCTGGGAAACAAATACAGCAGGAGAATAACTATAAATAAATCTGAAAAAGTGAGAATAAACCAGACAAGGCTTGCCTAACCCTGCGAGGGTCCAGATGTGTGGTTCACCACTCACCTAGCACGAGCAAGCTCCTCTTCCCCTGCCAGAGCCAACAGAACTGTGCTATCCAAAGCCACAAAGTTTTCCAAAATAAGACACTCGGTTTCAAAGGAATTTATTCAAGCAATACCTACCATACTTACACTGGTGTGAAAGGAAATGCTTTCTATAATCAGAAAAAACTCAGTCCCAATGAAGATAAATATCATCCAAAAGAGTTTATAATTTATATTTGGCCTTGGAATTCTTTTCTCAGTGAGGAGCTTCGAAATCATATTTTTTCTTAAGCACATATCCAATATTAAAGTAAGAAAATTCCTAGGGCGGCTGGGTGGCTCAGTCAGTTAAACACCCAACTTCGTCTCAGGTCATGATCTCATGGTTTGTGAGTTCAAGCCCTGCGTCAGACTCGGCACTAATGATGCGGAGCCTGCTTAGGATTCTCTCTCTCCCTCTCTCTCTGTCCCTCTCCCCCACTGTCTCTCTGTCTCAAAATAAATAAATAAACTTTAAAAAAAAAAAAAAGGTAGGAAAATTCCTTTACTACCAACCAAAAGATCTTCAAAAGTGATCACACAGCTGAAGTCAAATGTTGTTGTCAACCTGACTGACTTTCACGGAATGGGGCTTCATTCAAAATTACATGACTATTTTTCCCTTCTTATCCTGTCTGCCTACAATAAATAGCTGTACTTTTTAGGAAGAGAACAAACTTTTGCTGTTTTTTATAATCCTTTGAGTCACGTACTGTGAAATAATGAATAACCATTCCATCACGATTTTTATATGACTAATTTTATGAAGACGTAAGAAGGTACGTAAAATATCCTGTGACTATAGCACACTAAATATCCTAAGTCCATTTTAATGCCCTTAACTGAATATTAAATTATTTTCCCCACCACCTCTCCCCCTGACTCTGAATACGAAATTTTTAGTGGTGGAAGAAAGCCCACAGAACCACTGAAGTTATATGGAAAGACTCTCAGAGATCATCTATTCCTACCGTCTCATTGAATAGACAGAAAAACTGGAAGTTAGGAAAATTACGGCACTTCCTTCTGATACACTGCTAACTAGGTAGAAACAGCTCCAAAGTTTAAAAGTTTTTTGGCACCTCGTACTGACGACACCACGTTACTGTACTGGACATTCTTCGATGACATAGAACTCCAAGAAAAACTAAACGTTACACACAAATCTACATCTGCCCTTAAAAAAGAAAAAGTGCAAAGTACTGACATTATTTCAAAGAAAGCCATTAATGAACTTACACTATCTCCTCTCCCAAATCCCCAACCATGCTGAAGTACTGGAAAATACTCAGCTTCGATATACTTATACCAGTTTAATGATCGACAAAAGAAAACACGAGAAGCCGGTGCTGTGCTGCTTTCGGAAGCCATGGATGCCTCCCCTTGCGAACCAACGAGGCCAGTGGGTCGAAGCAAAGTGGAGGACGAACCTCGCGGGTCTGGCAGTCCAGGCAGCCCGCTCAGCACCCAAGACAAAGCTAAGAGGGACCACACATATATTCAACCACAGCGTCACAGGAAATCAAAGGAAGCACATCCAGAAAGCTTGGCCCAGGCTCTCAGTTCCCAGAGTCAACAGAGATCTTCCAACCCGAAGACGTTCCCAAGACTCATTACCCAGCACATCACCAAGCAGCACTGCATTTCCACATCGACCCGCCGCCCCCCCCACTCCCCGGAGAGTGGGGGACACAGCGCAGCTGTGACTCGGCCGTGGCACTGGGCTCCGCGGGGAGCGCCTTCTAACCACCCAACTTCGCGAGCAGGACGTCTGCCGCTGCTTCGGAGCGAGTCCCCTGCGGGCCTCACAGCGGCCACAGTGCCAGTCTGCTTTCCGATTCTCCTTCAGAGTCAAGCCGGAGCTCGGGTTCCGTGACTTCATGTGTGACACGGGTCCGCCACGCCGACCCCAGAGAGAACCAGAGCCACGCCTGCCACTCCCAGTGTCTGCACGCCCGATGCCGTGAACCAGAAAGGGGGCTTTACTGTCCGGGAGGGAAAGACTGCCCTCAGTTCACGGAGTCTGCTCCCAATCTGATGGAACCCGTGTTTGTGCCCCCCCAGAACTTAACACAAAATTCTTCAAAATGTACTAATCTGTCACCGAACGAATGAAACACTGAGTCTTACAAGAAAACTACGCCTAATTAGTCATGTAAAATCCTAAAAGAGCAGGGTTTCCTCATAAAGCACAGCAGTAAAAAGTTTCCAAGTGCCTAACTGCATAATACTATACAGCTACAACACATGCAGTATGCATGTTTATAAGCATTATTCCTGAAAAGTGGTGTTTTATAGGTCGACAATCTATTCATATTTGCATATACTTCACTGCATTAATCACTGCACTAAATGGACAAAATATTTTCAATTACTTCCAGCATTTCGCATCCAGCCAGCTGCACGGGGCCAATGTAACCGCTGGTCGTGCTGGCCAAGGGAACGGAGTATCTTACACCTAATTAGACAAACTCCATCTCCACCAAAGAACCGACAAAACCTGACCAGACTTACTTGCTACTCCGGACGCCAGTCCATACAGCAGCCCCCCGCCATCCGACTGCTGCGAGAGAACGTGAGCTCCTGGAGGGGGCGGCTTTTCTTGTCTGATGAAGTTATACAGTAGGGTTTTCACGAGTTTGCTGGTGTACGGAAGACTACACACAGAGAGAAAGGAAGAAAATCAAATTCATGGAAGTCACTTAATTTTGTGTAACGACCTGTAGAGTAGAATCTATAGAATCTACTAATATTAAAGGGATTGACACACTTCAAAGGAACCTAGCACTGTCGCGTAACGGTGAAGATCGTGGGCTTTGGGATCAGACTCGAGGCTGAATACTGGCTTTCCTGTTTCTATGCCACAGTTGTTGGTCAAATCACTTCTGCTGCTGAGCTTCAGTTACCTTACTGGTAATCTGTATAACAGGTGAGACAGTATTAATTCAGGGCATTGCACAGTACCTGGTGCTTGAAGGGAGATAGTAACATAAGGTCAGTAGGGAAAAGCAAGAATTTAGAAAGCAATAATATAAAAGGCTATATATTTTAAGTAAGAAATCATTCAATTTATGCATGCATAGAGAAGATATATATGTATACAGATTGTTTAAATGTTAACACACTCTTTGCTTTTAAGTAATGGAACGAGAGAAGGGAGAGAACACAGGGGAAAAGGGATACGTGTCCGCAAGTTAAGGTGATAAATGAATTCCCGCCATCTAGAGAACACTCTCTAATAGACTCCTGAGCCAGAGCTCAGGCTCTCTCTCTATTATCAGTGCTCAAATATGCTCCAAAGAGGAAGCCCTAGGGGATTCTGTGGCTCTAACACAGGGACAATCAAGTAGCGAGGTGCCACGCAGACAAGCAAGGCAGCAAGGAGGAGGTGACACAGGCAGAGCTCCCACTCTGAGAACGTCCATCCAAGCCACTTGGTTTGTATCTGTTTCACACTCTCAAGTTCTGTGAAGACTGTGTCAACAGAAGATACGTGTGTGTGTGTGTGTGCGCGTGTGTGTGTGCGCGTTGTAGCTACTCCCATCCCCCACGCCCTCCATGAGGAGACAGTATAAGCTTGCAGCCTCTGCTCAAGAGCAGAGCTCCCCATGCCTGGCACATGGTTGCCACACAATAAATATCTGGACCACGTGAAAGTAGAAAGCTAAGAGGCTGCTGGAAGTGGTCTTGACATGGGGTGACCGGGCAGAGATGACAGTAGTTTCAACAGGACTAGTGATGGGGGGTGGGGGGGGCCAGAAAACAACTTCAGGGGGCAGACATGACTGCTGGGTGCTCACACATAGAGAATGATGCAGAAGGAAGAGAGAGGGAGGTCTTCAAAGTTTCACTTCTACCGAGAAACCACTTGAGAAGATAAAAAGCTGGGGGACGAAAGACGCGGTGAGGATGGGCAGTGTAAACAGGAAAGCGGAATTGGGTGACTTCTGCGTGGGGTTTGGATGTGGACAGAGTGGCCGCAGGAAATGTTCGGCGGGACGTCTGGGACAACAGTAAGGTAAGAGGACAGGACCAGAAGTAGAGATCTGTACAATTACAAAAAGGTAGAAAAATGGAAGATAGAAACATACCATCGACCTCGCATCAAATACTTGTGACTGATGCTCTGTCGCAAAACTTCCTTGTGGAAGAGTTGGCAAGAGAGGAAAACCACCATCGTCGACACAGCTTCTACTGAGATTTCATATGTAATATCTCTGCCGAAACAGGAAACACACAGAATAGTGATCACTTTGGAAGACTAGGACTGCTCTTTTCTAATTAACTATACATTTAAAAACTCAATCTAAATGCTCAATGCCTTCCTAGTTATAAAGAAATACTAATATGTTTACCATAAAAATTAAGTCAGGCAAAAATATGAAAGCTTTCCCCAACCATCGGCTTGTGTAGTCGGGCCGGGCATCCCACTACTTTCCTATTTTCCAGTTCCAGTCTCCTGCTGAAGGACAAGTCCATTAATGTATAATGGAAACAGTTACCAGCAATGTTCTGCTTTGAAGATAAACCCTGAAACCTTAGGTTCCTCCCTGTTTAGTTATAATGTAGAAACAGATATTCAGATTGTCACACTTACGAGAAGGCACGGTTGCAGGGAAGAAAACAATGCCTTTTCATGTTGATGATCACTTAACAAATAGAACAATGGTTTGCCCTCATCCTCCATCTCCAGCATCTGCTGCCTCAAGGCCAACGTGTTCAGCAAAATATGGACAGGGAACAAATTATCACTGTTTTATTAAGCATATTTCTATTATGAAGGGCTACTCCAGTCCTCCCAAGATCATTAACTCCGCATTAGAAATAAGTCTTAGATCAAATAAAAAGGAAACAAAGTTTTGGCTGTGGAAGCACAAATAGGAATAAATGTATCAAGTAATCTTCAGTTACTGAAAAAGTTTAAACATGATGATCATGGGGAACAGTAACAGATCAGGAAAG
The DNA here is from genome assembly GCF_006229205.1 of Suricata suricatta. NCBI lineage: Eukaryota > Metazoa > Chordata > Mammalia > Carnivora > Herpestidae > Suricata > Suricata suricatta. The sequence goes on along the minus strand of NC_043713.1, from coordinate 24,223,482 downwards.
TGGAAATCTCAACAACACAGTAAAAAGGGTAATGGCTCCAAATGAATATCAAAACTTTTTGACAAACCTGAAATATTAATGGAAAGCCAAAAACAAACGAAAAACACTTAAACCTACTTAAATGAGGCTCTTTAAACAAATTACACATGACTCAATTCTAGAATTCAACACACTACAATTCTATCAGATATTTTAAGAAGGTATTACTGACAGAAATCTCTTTTAAAAGCAAAGTATACAAAACAAAACACAAGAGGCCCATGCAATTTATGTTATTATGTAAAGGGTAAATCTCAATTCTAATCAGAAATCTCACTTTTAAAATATTAGAGAACAATTCTCTTTCCTGAAATTTCTAGAATTGTCATTGTAAAATGCAATTATTCTTTTTGTTCTTATTCCTTGAACTGAATGAAAGACAAGGCTGATATGTCACATTATGATTCATTAATTCTTCATTAACGATGACTTGGCTGCTCGGAACCCAGAAGATTTTGCATCACAGCAATCATTTATTCATATAGACCATGCCGGTCAGGAATGCATACCCTACAGTCAATTGGCTAAACTTTTAGTTGAGTCAGGGCTTAAAGCCAATTCCTGAAAAACAAAATACCTTGCTACAGGGTAGAGCCTATCTACACAGGTGAGCATCTCCGAGACATTTGCTAATATATTCAGTTATTGCATCAAACATAAAGCATCAACTGCAGTGGTGCATAATTTAACATCTTGCTCTAGGTGCCAGATTCACAAAGAAATAGTTTTAGTTTGCTAAAACTAAGAACACGCCTATTCATAAATAAATAAGTAAATAAATAAAGTCTGACAACCTTGAGGAAAGAGTGTATATTTACAACAGAGTTCTCCTTCAAAATTAATTGGGTCAAACAAACTTACAAGAGAACAGGACAAGTATTTGGCTTTGGATCCTCCTTTCTTCCCACAAAATTCTGTTAAGGCTACAGGAGTGAAATGTGGAGGGTCTGATGTTGGGAGGTAGAAAAGCTGACAGCACATAACAATACTGACTCAACATGACACCGAGTTTCATAACAAGCTAAAAAATCCCTTACCGATTTCCTAAACAGCACTAAGTGATCTCTCCTATGTGTTCCCATAGGTCTACGGATAAAAATTCCATCAAATCTTTTATTACGTTGTATCCCAGTTCATGTATCGTTCAACAAATATTTACAAAGAACTTATTCTTACTATGTCTAGACAGGCATAATGCCACATATTGGAGACACATCCTCCAACAAATAGAGAAGGTCCTTTATGGACCTCCCAATTTAGTGGAGAAAAGAGAACTCAAGAAATAATTACATCAGAAAGGGCCATTAAGAAAAAGAGCAAGTCACAACGTGAAAGGATTATAGGGGGTTCTAGTTTTAAAGCTCTTCTAAAATAGTGACATGAAGTTAAGCCGTAAAGCATGACTGGCGGGCAGTTACAGGCAGACAAGTCTCTTTCGTACTAGAACACATGAGATTTCAGCACAGGATCCTTTCAGTTTTTAGTTATTTGTATTCACAACTCTAGTACATAACAGACACTCAGTGGATAAATGGATAGAAAGACAGAGGGATCTCTAATGCTCTGATTTTTACTGGAACTGATTGGGGCTTCACAGATTCATCAGGATACGTAGCTTGGAACAGCAAAAAAGGAAGAAATGGGTTGAGGTCATGTAATACCTGATCACAATACAAAAAACACTCACTGCAAGAAAAATGTAAAGGGAATTTCATGAACAACTCAGAGTGTCGTTGAGTGAGAGGGTATCCTCTATTCATTTTTCGGACCAGCATCCATTTAATAGCAGCAAAACACGAATAAAGGATGACCTGATGGAATGACTTAATACCATGAAGATAACAATTCTACACAAATTAATCTTAAAGTCAATGCAGGAACTTTTCCGGGGACGTCCTAAACTGACTCTAAACGTTTTATGGAAGAGTAAACATGACCAAGTCAACATTGAAAATGAAGAGTGAAGAGAGGGCCTTTCACTACCAGGTAGCAAGCCATGCTACACAGCTGTAACAATTAAAACAGCATGGTATTTGCACATGCAAAAAAAGAGACAAATGAACGAAATCCACCTAAGAACCAAATGTACGGCTCGCACCTGCGGTGTAGACATAAGCGATAGACAGTAAAGATGGGTACACAAATCAATGAGGACCGAAGAGGTTGTACAGAAGACTGGCTCATTTTACAAAGAAAACAATGATGGATCCCCATCAAAGACCTACTACAGACAGATTAAAGACCTGGATGTGAATGGTGAAGCTAAAGTTAACACAAGAAAACGTATGATAAATTTCTAATAGAAGAACAAGAAAAGACTTCTTAAAAGCCTAGAAGCATAAACCTTAAAACCAAAAAATACATTTAATCACATCAAAATTGAGGATATTTGCTCAACAAATGAAACCTTGGACAAAGGTAACAGGCAGATGATAGAAGAATATTGCCAGCAACTCCTGCAAATGGCCAAGAAAAAGACAAGACCTCCACTAGGAAATAAGAACAAAATACATCAACAGTTTAAGACAATGTGATATCCCTTTATGCTGTAGAAAACAAAGTCTCATGTACTGCTGATAAAAATAGTAATCGGAGCAGTCATCTTTAGAAAGCAACCCATGACCCAAATATGTATATACACCAAAGAAATATACACAGCACCTGTCAGAGGACTCTGGGGGGCAAACTCTAAAAAACCCCCAATCATCCCTGCTTCCTGCTATCCATACGCTCTTATCTCCCCTTGAGTGTAGGTTGAATCTAATAACTCACTTCTAAACCACTTTCAAGGGGAGATTAACTTACAAAGCAACTATATAGCTTGTACTGGGTACCCTCTCTCACTTTTTTTTTTTCTTTCTGTGGGGGAAGCCAGCCACCTTGTTGTGCGCTGACATATAGAGAAGCTACCTGGCAAAGAACTAAGGGAGGGAGGACTCCAGTCAACAGCCAGTGAAGAACTGAGGCCCTCGGTCCAGTTTCCCTAGAGGAACCGGATCCTGCCAACAGTGAGAATTCAAGAAAGGAGGTCCCCCTCCACTCCCTAGCTGAGGCTTCTGATGAGACCACAGCCCCAGCAAGAAGCTCAAGGGCAACCTCAAGAGGTATCTGAGTCAGAGGTACCACTCCAGCTGTACCTGCACCCCTGATCGTTACAAACTATTCATTATTTGTGTGTTTCAAAGTTGGGGAAAGCCCGGGTGTCCATCACTGAGGAACTGGATAAGTAATATGTGGTGGATACATACAATGAAAGTTTTAATAGCAATAGACTACATGTTCATTTAGCAACACAGGTAACACTTAAAAACAGTTCTGAGGAGAATAAACAGAATGAGTTCTGTAACAATTCTACTTATGTACATTAAAAATGCATGTACATATAACATTTAGTTGAGCATATACACATAAAAATAATGCATTAAACACATTTAAAATGGCTATTTCTGGAAAAGAAGAGTAACACGAATGGGGACAAATGGGAATAACTGAATAAATGAATATCAAATGGAGGGATGGACCTTGCATGAAGCAGTGATGACAGTAACCCTTGAACTGAAGAATGTGATCTATTCCCCCCTATGCCTCATGTGTCCAAAATCAGGGACAGTGGGACAAAGTGGGGCATCAGAGGTTGGGAGACGTACTGACATGGGGAAACGCTTTGGTCAATGCAGGAAACAAAGAATATGCAATAAATTATCTCTAGAACATTATGAGGACCACAGTGACAACAGGAATGAAAAAGAGCAATCAGATTTGAATGATATGGAACAAAATAAAACTAATAGCACTCAGTGACAGACTGGATGCTTAAAGTGGGCAAGAAAGACTAAGACTAATCAAAGAAGACAGACTTCTGGATTTAGAACTCACAGACCGTATACCAACCTAAGTCAAGAACCCTGCAAATGGACGATCACTTTACACATACTCACCTGTACTGAAGACGTTCCCTTCTACTCCTAGTTCTCTAAGTTTTGTTTTTATTTTTTTCATGAATGGATGTTGAATTTGGCCAAATACTTTTTCCACACTTACTGAGACATTCATATGGCTTTCCTAATTTATTCTGCCAACGTGGCATATTATGTTGATGGATTTCAAGTGTTAACAATATCACATCCTTCAGATAAGCCCCACTTGTGTATGAGACTATGTCCTTTATCATATCTTATTGGATGTAATCTACTAATTTTTTAAAAAAAGATGTTTCTTCTATATTGATAAGAGATACTATGTAATTTTCATTTTATGTAATGTTTGCTATGTTTTAGTATCTGGGTTATGCTGGCCTTACAAAACACATTACCCATCTGCTTCTGAAACATACTTTACTGAAATATTTGCCTCAAGATACAATGTTGACTAAAGATGTAGAACATTACGTACTGTAGGAATGAATATATATGCAGATGCTAACAGGCAAAAAATTTTAAAAGCAATCTTGAGAGATGAGATTTCAGGTGACTATTTTTATTATTTTTTAATTTTTTTAATGTTTATTTTTGAGACAGAGAGAGACAGAGCATGAGCAGGGGAGGGGTGGGGAGAGAGAGAGGGAGAGGGAGGGAGGGAGAGAGGGACAGAGAATCTAAAGCAGGCTCCAGGCTCTGAGCTGTTAGCACAGGGCCCGATGTGGGGCTCGGACTCATTAGCCATGGGATCACGACGCAAGCTGAAGTGGAATGCCTAACCGATAGAGCCACCCAGGCACCCCTATTTTTATTATTTTTAATTTAAACCTTTTAAATGGGAAGAGCATGAAGACAGTGAGTACTAGAAATGTTTGCTCCAAACTGGCTGTCCTAGTGGGAAATTTCCTGGAGAAATGTGATGATGGTCTGAGGATAATTTCTAACCTCATTTTAACCATAGGTCTTCTTAATGGTTCCTCTCTTCTCACTTCACTGTAAACAATCAAAGTAACAGATTTGCAACTAGGGAAAAACAATCTAGCATGAATGTCCTAGTGTTTGTAGATTGCAATTACAAACTAACAGAGGCTGGGCGGTTCATAAGCTACAGAAATTTATTTCTCACAGTTCCAAAGGCTAGAAAGGCCTAGATTTAGGCACTGTAAACTCTTTGTCTGATGAGAGCCGGTTTTCTGGTTCATGAACAGTGAGCACCTTTTTTTTTTTTTTTGATTTTATGTTTTTATCCTTGTCTTTTAAGTAAGCTCCATCCAGCATGGAGCCTAATGTGGGGCCTGAACTCATGACCCTGAGAGCAACACCTGAGCTGAGATCAAGAGTTGGATGCTCAACTGAACCACCCAAGTGCCCCTGACAGCGAACATCTTTTTGCTGTGTTATCACAGGGTGGAAGGGAGGCAAGGAAGCTTTCTTGGGTATCTTTTACATGGGCACTAATCCCATTCAGGAGGGTTCTGTTCCCATAACCTAATCATCCCCCAATACCATCTGCTTTTAGGTTAGGTTTCGATCTAAGAATTTTGGAAGGACACAAGCACTCAGATCATAGCCACACTTGCTGTATTAGTTAGGGCTCTGCAGAGAAAGAGAATCAATAGTACAGGAACAGATATATATGAAAAGAGATTTACTCTAAGGGATTGGCTCATACAATTACGGAAGTTGAGAGTTCCATCACTTGCCATCTGCAAGGCGAAGGCCCGGGAAAAGCCAGTGGTGCGGTTCCAGTCAAAACCCGAAGGCCTGAGTGTAGGGGCCCATTCTGCCAAAAGACCTGTTGAGATCCCGCTGTAAGTCACCAAGAGGAATGCGCATATCTCCAGCTTGTCTGGAAAGTGTGATCCTGGTGCAAGTGAGGTCCCTCAGTTGAGGATCGGGATTGAGTCGCTCTCCTGAGAGACTGGGCATACAGTGTCATATGGCTTATTGGGTCCTGCTTTCCTTTGTTTTAGAGAATATAAGTTACCAAGAGGAATGCGCATATCTCCAGCTTGTCTGGAAAGTGTGACCCTGGTGCAAGTGAGGTCCCTCAGTTGAGGATCGGGATTGAGTCACTCTCCTGAGAGACTGAGCGTACAGTGTCATAGGGCTTGTTGGGTCCTGCTTTCCTTTGTTTTAGAGAATGTGCACATGACCTCTGGATCATGATGGATTAGAGACTATAGTTAGTTTTCTATGACCTTTAATTAGTTTCGGTGAGTGGGCAAATTTTCGGATTGAAACTCCCTTCCTGGTCAGGGGCAGTTTACCCGTAAATCATTATGTTCACCTTTAAGAAAAAATAGCCTTGTCATAAGCTTTGGTTAATAATATTACTATATACATAAAACAAACCCCTGTTGATGTATTTTGAGTGATAAATTGTGTTTTTTGATCTTCTGTATTGTACCTCGTTTCTGTTTTGATTTTGTTTTCGCTACCATAGAAATAATAATTTTTTCTGGAAGTTACAATGTAATCACTAGAAAAATGATGTAATCACCTATTGTATATAAAGATTCTAAGCATCACAGTAAAGTGCAATCTTGCCACCATTCACTTTATCTGTCTCCTTTCTTATAGTTATTGCGCCAACACCAACCCCCTACTCAGGGACCCTTAGACTCTGGTGTGTGGGCTGGTCCCCCGCACCTGAGAATCAGAAAACCCCTGGTCTAAGTTGGAAGGCCCAAGAATCAGGAGCACCAATGTCTAAGGACAGGAGAAGATAGACATCTCAGCTAAAGCAAAAGAGTAAATTTGTCTCCCTCCACTTTTGTGTTCTATCCATGCCCTCAAAGGACTGGATGATACCAGGACTGGGGAGTATAATCTTTTTCACCAAGTCTACTGATTCTAGGGGTGCCTGGGTGGCTCAGCTCCTTAAGTGTCCAACTTTGGTTCAGGTCATGACCTCACAGTTCGTGAGTTCAAGCCCCACGTTGAGCTCTGTGCTGACAGCTCAGAGCCTGGAACCTGCTTCTCCCTCTCCATCTGCCCTTCTCTGCCCATGCTCTGTCTCTCTCTGTCTCAAAAATAAATAAACATTAAAAAAAAAGTCTACTGATTCTAATGCTAATTGCTTCCAGAAACACACTCACGGATACACCCAGAAATAATGAAATAATGTCTGACCTCTAGGCACCCCTCAGCTCAGTTAAGCTGTCACACAAAATTAACCATCACACTTGCCAATCAAAGATGTAAATTAAACTTTTGAATACTGGCCGAGGGCACACAATCACATATTTAGTCTCATTAAAAGCATTTGAACACTATTTGGAAGACTTTATACCTAAAATTGTGTTCCTTCCTAAGAAACAAACCACATTCTAACACTCACAGACACCTAGTTTATAGTAACTATCAAAAGCAAACACACATTTCAGTAAAGACTTTTTACTTCAGATAAAGCTTAGTGGCACAACACACAGAGTATTTACTGTTCTGATTTCAAAATAGCTTATAACTATGAGCCAAAGCCAAGACATCCCATATGTCAAGATACCATTTAATATGAAGAAAAATATAAGATTTAGAGAAACAAAAAGAGTTAATTCCTAAATAGAAGAGCATCTAGCATCTCTTTGTTTGCATACAATAATATACAGTTCAGGGGCGCCTGGGTGGCTCAGTCGGTTAAGCGTCCGGCTTCGGCTCAGGTCATGATCTCACGGTTCATGGGTTTGAGCTCCGCATTGGGCTCTGTGCTGACAGCTAGCTCAGAGCCTGGACCCTGCTTCAGATTCTGTGTCTCCCTCTCTCTCTGACCCTCCCCTGCTCGTGCTGTCTCTCTCTGTCTCTCAAAAATAAATAAAAAAAACATTAAAAAATTCTTTTTCTTAAAAAAACAGTTCAAATACATTATAGTCACTCAGATTTGATCTTGATTGAGGCGACAGTGATCTGTCCTGTGAGGAATCTATTGAAGAACCAAGCAGGTCCCTCTTATTTGTAAATCATTGTTACACAAGAATGGGACTTGATCAATACAATACCAAACATACAGTGATACATATACTGTTGAAACAACTGCATAGCCTTCATTCAGAAGAAAAAAACATTTGAATCTCCACCTCAGACCCTCTACTAGAGGAAATCCCAAATATATCAGAAGTTTAAATCTTAAAAGAAAAAAAAAAACCCTAGGGGGCAAGACGGAAGATTCTCTCTAAAAATGCTTTAAAGAAGGCCTTTCCGATCATTCATTCCAAATAGTCCCAGAGCACTTACTATATATCAGACCTACGGTGCTTCTATTTTAGAGGGACAAAGAAATAAAAATGCCATGTAGTAAATGAAAAGGTCGTAAGTGCTATGAAGAAAATAACACGTGAAGGTTGGATCAGGAGCACCTGGTTAGCGTGGAAGGGTGAGGAATAGTGAGGCTAAACCGCTACTACAGAAATCCAAACTTCTGTTTTAAACCAGATCAAAGCTCACTTTTTGGCCACTTAGCAATCAGATCAAGCAGGATCTATTTAGTAAGATCACCCAATGCCTCTGCCGGGAAGGAAGCTCTGTTACCCTGTGCACATGTTTCCGAGTTTGCTCTGGTTATCACTGCCCACCAGAGAGAAGGAAGGAAAATACACACCCAGGGAAGTCATGTCTTGTTAAGTAATATTAGAGCTGTACGTATTAATTCCTCTGGCACACCTACAGCTCGCTGGTGAGCCAGCCTGAGGAATGTCATCTCTGCCTGGACAGCCCCTGCCCAGCCAAATTCTAATAAAGAGGAGGAGAATGAATCTGGGGGACCACTGACGACCTATCACAGATATGTTACAATTTTCAATAAGAAGACTCAACACAAAGCTGATATTTGAGCAAAGACTTGAAAAAAGCAAGGAGGCACAGAAAGAGTCTGCCAGAGAGAGGGAGCAGCACATGAAAAGGCCCAGAGGTAGGAACATGCCTAGAATATTTAAGGAACACCAAAGAAGCCAGTGGGGCTAGAATGAAATGTGCAAGATAGCAAGTAGAAAGAGAAAGGGTCAAGAAAGTTAACAATGAGGCAACTTATACGTTCAAAGGCCTAGAAGCTTTAAAAGATTGATAAATTAAGATTCTTTAAAATCATGTTTAAAAACTTATCGTGTCAAAACAAAAGCATGCTATAAGCAAATAAGTCAAGTCAAAAGGCAAATTTAGAGGGGCGCCTGGCTGTCTCAGTTGGTAGAACTTGCAACTCTTGACCTCAGGGTTGGTTCGAGCCCCACGTAGGTGTAGAGATTACTTAAAAAGTTCAAATCTTTAAAAAAAAAAAAAGGCAAATTTAGAAAAAATATACTTTAAATTCATATCACAAAGGGGCGATGGGAGTCCTATAATTAGATGGTCACAACAGTTTCACAACTTTCGTGAATATACTAACAACTATCTAATGATAAACTTTCAAAGGGTAAATCTGGGGGTATCTGACTATCCCCATAACAAAAATGAGAAAGCTCTTTAAAGGCTTGTATACAGAAACTGCCTGGAATAAGTTGCTGACTGGAAAAAGGCAGTTCAGAACGGTACCGATCATTTCCCACCTTCTGTGTGACTGCACGGAGAAATAGGCTGTGCCCATAACTGCAGAGTCGCTGCATAAACATCTTCAGGAAGGATACAGAAGAGGCGAGGAACAGTGACGACTTACAGAAGCAATCGGGACAGCTGGAAAGATGTGGGACCAGAAGAGGCAGGAGAGTGTTGATTTAGGTGTTTGGATACTTTAAAAATACGCTCTAAAATTAAATTCATCAAGAACTACAAATAGAGGACTGTCATAAATGTTAAAATTAAACTTTCATCAATTCACATCTGATGACATAGTGAAGTAGAGCAAAGAAAAGATTAAATCATGTTGTGCTGTGATGTAGAAGTCAGTGATCCAAAATTAGGAGACTTTAGGTCTGCATCTAAGGTCTCTATTAAATTCATTTTGTTAATTTCAACAAATAATTCCTCTGGCTCTCAGTTTTCCAATTTTTAAATAAGCACATTGGGCAAGATGATCTCTAATGTCATTTCTTGCTGCAACTTTCTATACTGCTCAAAAAATGGAATTCAGGGCAATGTTAGATTTCTGTGAAAACAAAATTTTAAATGTATTAATCGGTTTATGCTACATGCTAAATAATCAGGGAAAGGAGCCAGACAGGCCAATACTACTTGAAAGAAACCGAAATGCTACCACACTGAGGTTTTTAAAAGATGAAAAATGTTGTAAGCCAACAGATCTTTCTTGTTTCAATGTCCTTGCATGATCTTCAGAAGATTTGCATCACACAATCGCCAAAACAAAGTCAACTTTAAAAAGCCAAAGTGTGGCTCTGGCTGCCATATTATCCCAAGAACTTTCCACGATCTGGGCTGGAAATGTCCTAAAACAAACTACTGTTGGAGCAAGTTATTAATTTCATGTGAAGGAAAAAAAAAAAAAAGACAGGGCCCTTGACCTTGCACTGCTCTGCTAGGGCGGAGTGGAACACTTGGATAAAGACAAAAGCCTTCGTGAAATGGGTGTTAGTGTTGGCTAAGGACAAAGTCAACGAATATGGAGGAAAAAAACATCCTCCTGTTTTTATTTACTATTGGATAAGAAAACAGACCGTACTGTAAATGGAACATAAATTTAACAAAAACTGAAAAATTCAAAGGATTAAGACCAAAATTTAGAAATATCAGTGTCATGCCACCAAGGATACTGTGAAAGTAAAATACAAAGTGGTGCAGGATTTTACAGATGCTGTCTGGGGTGGTGGGGCTAGTTTTTAAAGTTAACAAAATCCAAGACATGGTAATACCTCTTGTTTACACAAATCTAAAGAGTGGAACAGAAAGTGCTGGAGATTACGAGTAAAAATAATCTGGATTCTAGCCTCAGAACTGTCACTCATTACCTTCATAAGCCACCTCACCTGTCAACTTCATCTTGTGTAAAAATCAAGGAGGCGGACCAAATAAACTCAAATACCCATTCCACGTTTTCCCGGTTTCTCAAAGAACCAGTGCTCTACACATCACAAGGCATCAACAAAATACAGCCATGTACCTTCTTGAAATGGTTACATGGATGTCCATAGTGCAATTATGCCAACTTAAAATGTTGGTTCATAAGACAAGAAACAGAGAGAAAGGGCTCTCAGGACCTGAACATGATTTTTGCTAAACCTTCACCAAATGGCTTCTGAGTACACGAAGAGATGTTCAATCTCACTTGTAATGAGAAAATACATGTAAGAATCACACTATGAATTCCATTTTTAACTTACAAAACATCTTATGCAATATTGGCAAGGCTCTGCTAAATGATTCTGCTGGACTATAACTGGTATAATGTTGGGTGCCTGGGTGGCTCAGTCGGTTGAGCATCCAACTTCAGTTCAGGTCATTATCCGGCAATTGATGGGTTCAAGCCCCCACATCGGGCTCCGTGCTGACAGTGTGGAGCCTGCTTGGGATTCTCTCTCTTTCCTCTCTCTCCTCTCTCTCTCTCTCTCTCTCTCTCTCTCTCTCTCTGCCCCTCCCTCATGCGCACACTCTCAAAATAAATAAACTTCAAAAAAAAATTGATATAATCTCTTTAGGGGACAGCTTGGGTTTTTTAACCAAATTTTTATTTTTACCACATTTTGAAATGTACACAATACCAATTCTAAAACCTATATGATGGCCATATCCGAACACATGCATGAAGTTAACTTATGTACTTATAGTATGTCCCAACAATGGAATTTTATTCAATGCTAAAAACAAATGAGCTATAAAGCCACGAACAAGGAAAAACCTGAAATGAATATTGCCAACTAAACAGAGCCAACTGGAAAAGGTTACACACTGTTTGGTTCCAACTATATGACATTCTAGAAAAGGCACGACTAAGACAGGAGAAGGATCAGTGGCAGCTAGGGATGAACAGGCAGAGCACCGACGTCTTGGAGGGCAGTGAATCTCCTGCTCTACCACTGTAACGGTGGATATAGGCCATCACCTCCTTGTTAAAACCCATTCAATGTACAACACGCGAAGAGCGAGCCTCATGTAAACCCTGACTTCGGGTGATGATGTGTCAGTGCCCCAGTGGGGGAACCTGGAGCACATGTCCCACCCTGGGGTGGGGGTGGGAGGCTACCAAGCGTGGGGACAAGGATTATATGGGAATTCCCTGTACTTCCTGCTCAATTTTGTGGTGAACTGAAAACTGCTCTGAAAAATAAAGCCTACTAATTAAAATAAAAGAAATAGTGTTATCTAGAAATATACATTAAGGTATGATAAGGGTAAAGATTTCTATATACCACCCAAACAGCCAAGAATCAAAAATGACTGTCACTGGGGAAAAAAGAAAGAAAAGGGACAGGACAAAGAATACAGGACAAATAGCCATCTGGGCTATTTGATTTTTTTCCGAAGCCATATGCACACACGTATTACCATTTAAAATAATTCCACCAGGGGAGCCTGGGTGGTTCAGTCGGTTAAGTGTCTGACTCTCAATTTCAGTTCAGGTCATTATCTCTTGGTTCATGAGTTCAAGCCCTGTATTGGGCTCTGTGCTGACAGTGCGGAGCCTGCTTGGGATTCTCTCTCTCCCTCTCTCTACCCTTACCCTGCACACATGCACTTGCTCTCTCTCTCTCTCTCAAAATAAATAAATTGAAAAATAAAATACAATAATTGCATCAGTATCAACAGCTAGTATTAAATATCCACATTATGTAATGTAATCTGGATTATACCTGAAGAGAAACTCTGTCAGGAATGAACTTCTATAAGTGACAAAAAATTAAAAAGAAAAAAAAATCAATTCTTTGCTGGAAGAATTAAAATTTGCAATTATTAGTGTCAAACTTCCTCATTCATACTTCGCTATCCATGTATTAATAACAGCGAGAGAAAGTAACAAATGTATTTCATACCAGTCTTGGTTTTATAACAGTAAAAATTCTTTGAAGGCAGAGAGTCCGGGCTTTCAGGGCCACCTATGAATCCGGCAAACTGACCTCAGGAAAGACACATCCCTTCCAGTTCAGTGACATCATATGGAAGACGGAAGGGCTGGGATAAAGAAAAGCTAAGTTCTAGTTCTGAAGATCCAGTGATTATCTGGCTCATAACCTGCAAGGAAAACATGCAAACTCGGGCAAAGTGACAGCCAGGATCCAGGACGCCTCTTCTCCGGCCGCTAATCTCTCGCACCGAAGGCCGCCGGCACCAGGCAGCCAGAGGCGACGGGAACTTCCTTCGGTTCCCACATGATGCGGCCTTGTCCCCGGGAACCTCAGACACCGCGTGCCCTGTGCCCGCTATACTCGTTCGTGACCCAGTGCTGCTCCTTTCCACTGAGACGTTTAAAATAGGAAAATTACCTCGGAGAGAAAATATATTCAGTGTTTTTCTTGAGTACTCAGGATGTGTAAGATAATACACTTTTATAATCCTAAAGCGTTTTAAAATTTACAAAAGCATCTTCAAGGGCACTGCTTTGGTCCTCAACACAACCCGTAGCAACACGGTAGGCAGTGAGAACACTCAGCCGACCTCATCCCAGGTAAGGCGCCCCCTCCGCTGCTGGCCACCCTACTGCATCGAAGGACATGATGCACGGCCTGGCTGGTCCTCCAGCAGCGACAGGAGCCGATTGCCAAACTCCTGCATTTCAACCTCCTTCTCTAAAATACTGAACAGCTGAACTAGATGTCTTCCAATGTCTTTTCCAAGTATCAATTTCTGATCTATTACCCACCCCTACTTTTAAAATGAGAAAACTGAGAGATGGAGGACATGGCTGGTTAACAGGAGAGCTGGGACTCAAGCCCGATCTTCTGGATTCAGAATCAGTAATGTCTTTTCCTACCGCACAGTATGTCCTACACTTTTTAACAACAATCAGTTAACACAATTATGAGCGATCTGTGCACATAACTTGTAAAATAACATTATTTGTGGCTCTGGATGTGTTTTCATCAGACTTCAGTAAACATGGTAAACATCTACATATATTTTAAAAATTTAACTGAGAACCTCCCCCCACCCTCACCACCCCAGACTTGAGTAAACATGGTAAAGGTTTACAGAAATCAATTTTCAAACTAAAAAGCTGTTGTGAACTTAATATATAATACCGTCTTGGCATATGAAAATGCTATCGTTTTTATATGAGTGCTTGTAATGACAAAAATCCCTTATTCAACCAGAAAGCTATTTCCCAACAACCCCTACAACTTGAATGCGGACTTGCTTTTTCAGCCTTCGCTCTGCTAAGGCTGGATCTGGAAAGGGGTTATGTGTCAACATGCGGGAAAGGCGTTTTCGCGATACTTCAGCCTTTCACTGCCAACCATGGGTCCCCAAGTTCCCTCAGTCTCCCCATGGCTGTAGGCTTCATCAAGCACCCGCTCATGGTGTTTCAGACTCTCGAACCACCTTCTCAATGTTAGCACCAAAGTTTTCAAATCTTCCCCAGTATAATGTCTAGCCAGTATCATTAGTTTGTGGGTCAAATAAATATGCATCTCCTACCATTTAGTTACATTTCAGAAACCCTATGGACAAAGTGATTTAATAAAAAGATTCTTGGGGCGCCTGGGTGGCTCAGTTGGCTAAGCTTCTGACTTCGGCTCAGGTCATGATTTCATGGTTTGTGAGTTCGAGCCCCACGTCTGGCTCTGTGCTGACAGCTCAGAGCTTGAAGCCTGCTTTGGATCCTGTGTTTCCCTCTCTCTGCCCCTCCCCTGCTCACGCTCTGTCTCTGTCTTTCAAAAATAAATAAATGTTAAAAACATAAAAATAAAAATAAGATTCTTATTCAGCTTCATCCCTTCCCAAACACCTCCAGAATGGATTCTAGAAAAATAGCTCTAAAAGTATATTCTGTTACATGTTAATAAACAGAGAACTCTAAACATGGTCAAACTGTCAGCCCTTCTAAATTTCAAGTCTTTGCCTCATCAAACAACACAGCTTGGTGTCTGTCCCTAATCTCCCACAAACCCTCTGCTCTAATCAAACTAATGCACTTATGAGGGCGCCTGGGTGGCTCAGTCAGCTGGACGTCCAACTCTTGATTTGATTTCAGCTCAGGTCACCATCCGAAGGTCGTGGGATCAAGCCCCATGTCAGGCTCCACACTGAACATGGAGCCTGCTTGGGAGTCTCTCTGTCTCTGTCTCTGTCTCTCTCTGTCTCTCTCTCTGCCACGTCCCCTGCTTGCACTCTCTCTTGCTCTCTTTAAACACACATGTGCACTTATGATTCTTCAAATACATTGTTTACACTCAAAAGGTCCTGGGCTGGGTCCTCTCTGGCTCTCCGATGGCTGAGCCACTGCTAATGATGACAGCGCCAGTGACCGTAGTGCTCAGCATCTGTTCCCTCTCCTGGGCAAGTTAAGTAATCTAAGTCAAGGGGCACCTGGGTGGTTATGTCAGTTAAGCACCCGACTCTTGATTTCAGTTCAAGTCAGGATCACACAAGAAGTCCTGCATCGGGCTCTGCACGGCCAGATTCCTGGGGTTCTCTCTCTCCTTCTCTCTCTGCCCCTCCTCTGCACACGTGCTCTCTCAAAATAAATAAATAAGCTTAAGGAAAAAAAAAAGGAAAGAAACCCATTTCAAGTTCTCAAAATAACTTCTATTTCATAATAAGACAGCACCATGAGCAAACCTCAGTGTTGGGCCCGCCCTGCATCAGAGGTCATGTACGCTCTGCTGCTGCACCTGCCCAAGCCCTACCGCCGGGCTGAGTCACCCGAGCCTCAGTCAGCCCCAACGGTAACACTGTGAGGACCGATCCGCTGTCACAAACTCTAAGTGCTGCACGTTCACCTGTCACGCCAAACCATGTTCATGTATTCCACTCTCTCTTCGTGTCCTGAGGAAAATCCCTTCATCTTACTTGAGTTACTTCTTCCCAGTCACTTCCTTGAGATCACAGAGAAGGCATAACAAAGCACAGGCTTTGACTGAATCCTAGTGGAATCAACCCAGTATACGCTGAAAAACGTCAAGTCATGACCCCATGAGTGACTTAATCTTTATTTTAAATATATAAATGCTGAGAGGTATGGCATTAAGAAAGGGTTCCTGGAACATGTGTGACTTTAATCAGGCTTTGAAGATTAATAACTCATAGAATTATTATTTTATCAAAATATTCAACTGCCACAGAAGCTGTATCCACTAACTCCTTAAAAGATGATCTTTATTATAAGTGAATTCCTACAAACTATGGGAATTTATCTAAACTACTGCAGTTGATCCTGTTCTCTTATAAATATTACAAACATTTTTTTGAATATTTATTTATTTATGAAGGACAGACAGAGTGTAAGCAGGGGAGGAGCAGAGAGAAAGGGAGACACAGAATCTGAAGCAGGCTCTGATTCGAACGGGGGGCTCAAACTCACAAACCGTGAGATCATGACCCGAGCAGAAGTCGGATGCTTAACTAACTGAGCCACCCAGGCTCCCCTAATAAATAAGCATTTAAAACTTAGATACAGATCTCTAAGTATCTGTGCTCTTGGGAATCACTGACTTTCAATATGTTAAAGCTGGTTCTGGATGGCCCTCAGTGGCTGCTTACACCGCCTTCCTCACAGGGCACCTGGGTAGCTCCGTCAGCTAAGAATCTGACACCGGCTCAGGTCTTGATCTTTCAGTTCCTGAATCCAAGTCTTACGCCGAGTCAGGTCGAGTCCTGCTCTAGGTGAACTCGAGCCCTGCTTCAGGTAAAAACATGAGCTGGGTGAGTCCCACTTCTCTCTCTCTCTTTCTCTCTCTCTCTCTGCCCCCCTGTGGGATTCTCTCCCTCCCTCTCTCTATGCCCGTTGCTGAAACCCTCTCTCTCAAAACACACCAACCAACAAACACTGCATTCATCTTGCTGCACACCTGCTGACACATGCTAATGTTAAACATGACAAGTTCACAGTGAGGCTGATGCTGGTCAGGTGTTAGAGCACCCCCACTTTTCTACTTAATCTCCCCCTTAAGTCAGAACCTGATCCACAACACTGCACTATGCTTATAGCAGATGAAACATTTCAGTAGTAGTTTGGTTTCACATGGAAACTGTTACCACGACAAACCTTCTTGTAGAATGGAGTTCCAAGAACATTAAATCATAAGAAATTGTTTCAGCAGCTGGTTAGAGCTGAGTGTACATAATATGAGACATCTGGTTGTCTGTGCATTTTCAGTTCATTTAAAAAGTATAAACACATTAAAACACTGAAATGTTTGATATATTACAACACTGTCTGCTTGCTCCTCAAGAGTGTTTAAGTATCTGGTCTATTCACTGCATTCAAGGATTATTTACCAGCTGAAGAGATTTATTATTTCCATCCACCTTAACTTCACCAAAACATTCTATTAACAAAGGAGAAAAAAAAGAATGTACTCACTGAGGATAGATACTAAATTGCTGGAATTTGGTAATGACATTTGCATAATAGAGAGGAAACTTCTAAAATTTAAGTCAAGGGGAACCTGGGTGGCTCAGTAGGTTAAGCATCTGACTCCCGGTTTCGGCTTAGGTCATGATCTGATGGTTCATGAGACTGAGCTGCACACAGGGCTCTGCGCTGACAGTGCAGGGCCTGCTTAAGACTCTCTCTCTCTCAAAATAAAATTTAAAAAAATTTTAAAAATTAAGTCAAGAACACATGAAACATCGCACGCACCACAACAAGTAAGTAGCAGACGATACACGTGCTCCCCTCCTGCATCTGACCACACGTAACAGAAACTGGACCGCAGCGGCTTAACCAAAGGAAGTGTTTATTTTTTCCCTTAAGAAGAAATCCAAAGACAAGCCATCTAGGGCTGGTGTAAGAGCTCCATAGCAACATTACTGTCCCGTGCTCCTGCGACACTGTTCTTCGCAGGTAGCACTCATCGTAATAGTCTCGAGATGACCCAAGCACCGCCTCCACATGCCAGGAAGGGAGAGAAGGGCAAGGGCCACAAAGGGGAAGGTATGTGCCATGAGGTCCCTGACTTCTGCTGCGGCCCCGTGTAATTCCTGAGGTGCCTGAAAACTGATATGGGCACACACTGCCCCCACCCCTGGCCAAATAATATCGGTGATCTGTTAGAAAGAAGGCAAGAAGAACATCAGAAATGCAAGGCACTGTGTCTGTCAGAGTTCAGCTTCCGCAGGACATCTTCCCTCGAGCCCGTCCCCACCCGTGATTCCTCAGTTACCTCAGCCCTGCCCTCCAAGCTGCACATCACCAGCCCAAGTTCCGGCAGGGTTTGGTAGGTGTCATTTCTAAATCTAGATTATAATTCTGGATGCTGGACCTATGCACAACAGAGGCCGGGAGCCCAGCCTCTCACCAATGCCTGATTTCTTCCTGTTTGGGCCACAGGCAAGCAGCACAGATCTACTGACATCGCCATGTTCTGATCAATCTCAAAATCTTTTTCTTTATTTAAAAAATAATTACTGGGGCGTCTGAGTGGTTCAGTTGGTTAAGTGTCTGACTCTTGAGTTTGGTTCAGGTCATGATCTCACGGTTGTGAGATGAATCCCTGTACTGGGCTCCGCACTGTACTAGGAGCCTGCTTAAGAGTTTCTCTTTCTCTCCCTCTGCCCCTCCCCTGTTTGCGTGCTCTCTCTCTCTCAATATATAAATGAATAAATAAATAAATAAATAAATCCTTTAGGGGGCGCCCGGCTGTCTCGTTTAGTAGAACATGCAACTCTTGATCTCAGGGTTGTTAAGTCTGAGTTCCATGTTGGGTGTAGAGATTACTTTAAAATCTTTAGGGGCACCTGAGTGGTTAAATGTCCAGGTCTTGATCTCAGCTCAGGTCCTGATCTCAGGGTTGACTTCAACCCCTATATTGGGCTCCGGGCTGGGTGTGATGCCTACTTATAAAAATAAAAATATAAAAAATAAAAATAAATAAAATTTAATAATAATTCCTTTAAAATATGCATTCTCGGGCAACTGGGTAGCTCATATTAAGCACTGGACTTCAGCTAAGGTCATGATCTCATGGTTCATGAGTTCAAGCCCTACATCCGGCTCTGTGCTGACAGTGTGGAGCCTGCTTGGGATTCTCTCTCTCCCCCTCTCTTTCTCTGCCTCTCCCTCCCTCTCTGTCTCAAAAAAAAAATAATAATTAATTTTTTAAAAATGCATTCTCGGGGCGCCTGGGTGGCTCAGTCGGTTAAGTGTCTGCCTTCCAGTTTCGGCTCAGGTCATGATCTTATGGTTCGTGGGTTCGAGCCCCGCATCGGGCTCTGTGCTGACAGCTAGCTCAGAGCCTGGAGCCTGCTTTGGATTCTGTGTCTCCCTCTCTCTCTGACCCTCCCCTGCTTGTGCTATCTCTCTCTGTCTCTCAAAAATAAATAAAAAACATTTAAAAAAAAAATTTTAAATGCATTCTCAGTGGGGTGATATCACCCCCAAGAGAGTGAAAACTGATTCTTCCAGGGTAAAAATTTTCCTAGATATTATAATGATTTGTGGCCCTCCAAAGGGCCACAATACATAAAGATACATTCAGTCTACCTGTGGTATTCAAATTTCATTAGTAGGGAGAGGCACTTAAAAAAATGTCTAAAAAGGCTCTAGAGAATTTTTTTTTAAAGTTAAGAGTGACGGTTTTAAAAGTAACACCTTACAGCATATAGAAATTGCATTCGGCTGTAGTGAAAGAAATCCAGTTATAATAAACAAGTGTTTTTCTCACACGAGAAGTCTAGGGGTGAAGTGGCGAGGGGACACTGATAGTTATGACTTCGGTTCAGCAGCTCAATGATGTGAAAGCAGAATTTTCTGTGGGTCTCCTGGCTCCTGCCAAGATGACCACAAAATTCAAATTACCTTGTCCACATTCCAGATAGCAGGAAAGAGGGCTATCAAGAAAAAGATATGCCTCCTAGCTGAGGCAGGTGCCCTTTAAAAAGCTTTACCCAGAAGTTTCTATGTTTTTAAAAAATTTTTTACATTTATTCATTTTTGAGAAACAGAGTGTGAGTGGGGGAGGGGTAGAGAGAGACAGAGACACAGAATCTGAAGCAGGCTCCAGGCTCTGAGCTGTCAGCACAGAGCCTGATGCAGGGCTCGAACTCACAGACCGAGAGATGATGATCTGAGCTGAAGTTGGACACTTAGCCAACTGAGCCACCCAGGCGTTTTACTGGAAGGTGTGCCCCTACATCTCAGAGACCACGCCTATCTTCAGAAAAGGCTAGAAGTGGACACCCAACCTCTCCAAAAGAGGTCAGGAAGTAAGCAAGAAGCAGAGAACGCTGGGCGGCTAACTAGCTGCCTCTACCATGTATGGATCAGGGTCTCTCTTACATCCTGTTTACAGAGCTCTGTAATATCCCTACAGTGATGAATTCTGCGCCTACCATTTGCTCAATGAGTTTATTTTCCCCTTAACATAAAATTCTTATTTTGATAACGCATAGTGAGAGTACAAATATTAGGCAAAAGATACAGATGAACTCCATGAATGTACAGAGACGTGCATAAAAAGCACACATAAGAGGGGCACTTGGGTGGCTCAGTCAGTTAAGTGACCAACTCTTGATTCGGCTCAGATCATGATCTCATAGTTGTGACATCAAGCCCTGATTCGGGCTCCTCGCTGGGCGCGAAGCCTGCTTAAGAGTCTCTCTCCATCTTCTTATGCCCCTGCCCCACTCGCTAGTGTGCGCAGGCGTGCTCTCTCTCAAACAAAAAGGAAAACTACATCAGGACCCACAAACTCTTCAACATGATCAATTCCCATCTTCAATATACAAAGAAGATAAAACAAATCCTGGCCGAGCCAGAACTTACAAGAGTGGGATATCAGTGATTAACTGCATCAAACAACAGAGCAATTCTTCCAAAAGATCTTCAGAGTCAGAACCTGGTAAGACACATAAAAAGTTTTTTAACAAAGTATAAAACAGAATTGAGCTTTTAGAGGTTCAGTCTCCATTCCTAATAACAATAACAACAGTTATTATTACATAAAGTCAGATGCTATATGTTGACCCCTAATAAAATCCAAACCATGAGCAAGTTAGCACATACTACAATCTTCATCCAGTATACGAATTTTGAACATTAGCTCTTACTTATTGAACTTTTAACACATCAAAGTCTCTTATGGTCCTTGTAGGGCAGCAGTTTTCAAATCTCTTATTTTATAATAACCGTGGTTTTCCCAAGTGAAATCTTACACTAAAGTGAAATATATAAAATAGATTAAAAAAAAAAGGTCAAGCTGCTCTAGCTGCTTTGTTTGAATCATTAGAAGAATATCTATACCTCTGCCCCCCAACAACTATCTGACCGAACGCTCTATCTCCTCGATGGGCCTCAAAGCACCTTTGTGAACTTGTGAAGCTCCAGAGATCACAGACCGAAACCCACTAAGATGTCAACGACCTCTTTACCAGTGAAGAGCTAAAGGTAAAATGACTTTCCCAAGTCACAGAGTAAGTGGCAGTGGTAGGATGCCAAATCACCATCCCAGAAGAAATGCTCCTCTGTAGCAAACTGCACAAAGTGACCATTTCATTTCCAGGTCAATCAAATCAGCAGCTCATGTGACTTCTGGCTGTAGACACTATTGACACCTACACCTTCATGGAATTCTTTCTCCCCTCAGTTCCTACCACACCTTATTTCCAATCTACTTCTTTTTCTATTCGTTCTCAGGATCTACCTCTTTAGAATATCTGTCAACTACTGGGGTGTTACTGGCTTTCCTCTCTTCCCATTCCCTATGTCCTCCCTCACCGACCATCACTCACACACAGGTGATTCCTACGTCTGCACTTTTCCTCTTGGCCTCTCCACTGAGCTCCTTGTCTCTATGCAGATACAAGTGTCTACTGGCCATCTCCATCTAGATGCTTCAGTAGGACCCCCAACTCCACATGTTCAAACCTACCCATCACTCCCAATATTTGAAATCCACCTATAGCTTCTTTCTACTTTCTTCTGGGGACTGTATCAAGAACCCAGGGCCAAACCCCAGACTATGCTCCTATATCCTTTCTTTTTTTTTTTTTTCTTCTTCTATATCTTTTCTTAACCAATCTCTAGGTCCACTCCATGACACAACACAGCCTACCTCTCTGATGGTTCCTCTTTTCTGTGCTCATCATCAGGCTTCTGTTATTTCATCACCTCAGCTCAGTTAAACCAGCTTACTAAATTAAAGGTCACTCCTGACCTTTCAATTCCCTTCTATTTTACTCCTCTCCAACCCAAACTCTAGACTGCTGCCAAGCAGAGCTAACCCAACTCCTTCCTTTCCCTCTCCTAACTTCTTTTCAACTACTTTAAGCTGAAGACGAGGCACAGGAAAAACTCCACATGCAACAGTACAGCATGCCAGACGCTTCAAGCTACAGGCCCTGTGCCCCTTTCCACCATGCCCTCCCCTCATCACTCACAATTTTTATTCCAACAATACCCGGCTACCTGCAACATGCCACTTTATGCCCCCTCGGCAACATTCCCTCTGCGGAGGATGCCCTCCAACAACAAACACCTAAATGTTTTAAGGGCCCATCTTATATCCATCTGAATCCTCCACAGCCTTCCTCTCCTCTGTAAAACCCACCTCTCCTGCCTCACTCTGAATAAAAATCATCTACAAAGCACCATGCCTCCTGCATAGGTCTTGCACTACATATGCTGGTTACATTATACCCTAATTCTTGTCTCTGTGTGGAAGGCTCCTCCTGGACTCTGTCCTTGAGGATGAGGACTGACAAAAAGCTTCACACACACATCATGTACACAGGTCTGCGGAACTAAACTAACCCAGGGTCTGGGACAAATCTAGTGGTTATTTCTGAAGCACCAGAGCGCTTGGATTTTCAAAGTTTAGCAATTCTTTTTTCTAGACCACAATATCACCTGGTATTCAGAAATTATTAAGAAATTCCTTCCTGCCTTGCCACAAATACAACTGGAACAGTAACCTTCTGAGAGGTGCATGCAGAGCTTGAAGAAAATACTAAATCACACTGAATGCAACAATCATGCTAAAAATAACACACAGCAAGACTCAAGTTCAGTGTCTACATCAAATCTACTCTAGAAGTGCCAGGCTTATTAGCTCAACTAGTGAAGAAAGTCGAATCTGGAAATATGTAACAAGTACGTGTAACTAAAATCCTCCTCATTGCAAAAGCCATCCAAGCCATCCAGCATAACCCAAGTGAGCCAATAACCTACTCCAAGTTGATTTGTTGGCATATAATCTATACCCAACACAAACTTGCTGAAATGTCATTCCCTGGCTCATCCTACAGAATGGAGCAACACAGACCCAAGTAAGGACATTTAAAATCGATCACTGATTCCCCAAAGAACATTTCAAACCGAATCAGCAGGACATGCAAACGGCATACCCCTATTCAGTCAAGTAGTCGGCAGTCTGTTAATTACAGAAAGTGACAGAACAAATGCTAAGGACCCACATATGGTTGCGTTTTTTCTTTTCAAGGGTGTAAACACATCCCATTCTCAAATCTTAACACGGTAAAGAGAATTATGTATTTGATTCCACATGCCATCCAAATCGTGACTTCGGCCAAGATTATAGCTTAGGTCAATTAAGGAGTATACTCACAGCTTTGTTATCGACCTAACAATGAAAATGATGATAAATCCATTTCGTACAAGTGAAATGTAACATTTCAAGGCCAAAACTCTAACAAGAGAAGACAAGAATAAGCAACTTCCAGTTGAAATCTCAGACAACTGCTATTTACTAAAACAAAAACATCCCTGTAGAATGCCATATTCTTATTTCTGGGACTAATCTAGAAGCAGATAACTGTGCATCAAGTGAAGACGGTCAAGATTCAACTGCTTACCAGGTCTGACATTAAGCAAGTGGCTCATACTACATTCTTTCCCAAGCAATGTTTCTATCACTCAGCTTTCATTTGAGGCCAAATATCTTCCTTAGTGTCAATAAAAACAAGTAAACATAAACTCACCTGCCAAAAATTATAGTAACACTCATGCATTTCTCACAGAGAAAGTGCAAAGTCCTTGAAGTCTTCAAGTCAGTGGCAAAGTAAATTGAAGTTCTTTGCGCAAAGGACTTAAAGAGAATTCAGAGAACTTCCTATATTGTGAAGTTTTAAACCCAGAGTTTTACTCCCTTGAAGAGTTTTAAATCACCTCTTATAGCTTCAGTGAAATATGCTCATATTTTCCATGTTAGCTTCTCTGAGATAACATTCACAGCTAACATTTACTGAGTACTCTACCCGTTGAGAGGCACTGTGCCAAGCACTTCATTCTTTATGTCACATTAATCTTGATAATAACTTTTTCTTTTTTTTTAAGAGTTCATTTATAAGTAATCTCTACACCCAACATGGGGTTTGAACTCACAACCCTGAGATCAAGAGTTGTAAACTCCACCAACTGAACCAGCAGGTGCCCCCGCCTGACAGTAACTCTTAAGGAGTAGGTATGATCATCACCATCATATTACACATGAAGAAACCAAGGGTCAAAGAGGTTGGCTTACTTACAGTAAGTAGTAGAGACTAGATCTGAACAAAATCCAGACTGACTCATACAAAGAAAAAACAAAAACAAAAAACACTGTGAATGATTTTTAAAGACCTGTTTCTACACAAAGTTTGAAAAACTCTAGTCAGTCAACCCACATTTTTCACTGAAGACCCTAATACAAACCCCTAATAAATGAATGAGGGGAGAGATGGAAATACCCTATATTAGTTTACACGTCAAGGTGATATGTTACATTCATCAACATACACTGAAAGTCTTGGATTTAAATATCCAACTTAAAAGGGCACCTGGGTGGCTCAGATGGTTCAGTGACCGACTCTTGGTTTTGGCTCAGGTCACGATCCTAGAGTCGTAGGATCAAGCCCCACGACACTTAGTATCGATGAAGTCTGCTTAAGATTCTCTCTCTCTGCCCCTCTCTCCTGCTTGTGCTCACTTTCTCTCTTAAAAAAATAAAAAATAGGGAATGCAAACTGATGCAGCCACTTGGGAAAACAGTATGGAGGTTCCTCAAAAAATTAAAAATACAGCCACCCTACAACCCAGCAATTGCACTACTAGGTATTTAACCAAAGGATCCAACAATGCTGATTCAGAGGGGCACGTGCACCCCAATGTTTATAGCAGCACTATTAACAACAGCCAAAGTATGGAAAGAGCCGAAATGTCCACCAAAAAATGGGTAAAGAAGACATGGTGTCTATATATCTATATACCATGGAATATTACTCAGTTATCAAAAAGAATGAAATCTTGCCATTTGTAACAATGTGGATGGAACTAGAGGGTATGATGCTAAGTGAAATAAGTTAGAGATTTCACTCATATGTGGAATTTAAGAAAAACAGATGAACATAGATGAAGGGAAGGAAAAATAAGACAAAAACAGAGAGGGAGACAAACCATAAGAGCCTCTTAAATACAGAGAACAAACTGAGGCTTGCTGGTGGGGTGTTGGGTGGGGAATGAGCTAAATGGGTGATGGGCATTAAAGGGCATTGGGCTGAGCACTGGGTATTACATGTAAGTAATGAATCACTAAACTCTACTCTTGAATCCATTATTATACTACATGTTAACTAACTTGGATTTACATAAAATTAAAAATTGAAATTAAATTAAAAGAAAAATATCTAAGTTAGAAATAACTTCAAACAATGAATAAATATAAACTGTTATTATGAGTATTATGCAGAACAAGGTCACTGAAATCCTCCCTATAGTTGGGGCTCCCATTTTGAAGCCCTAACCTTGCTTATCTTGTCCCTGTGAATGACGCCAGGAGAAGGAGCAAAGAAAGACCAGATGATGTCCATAGTCCCTTCCAACTTTAGGCATCTCCACTTGAAACTAAGCTGTTCAGTACCCATCAGTCTGTGCTAAACACCACTCTCTCCCTAGGGAGGGAAACAGAGAAGACCAAGATACTGTTGTAATCAAATATCCTCCACCAAAGTACTAGAGGAAGGGAAGGGAGAGAGAAAAGAATAATGAAAAAAGCACTCACTCGAGGAAGAGGGAAAGAAATAGACCAAAGGAAAACAAGGAAGTGGTCAGAAAAAAACCTATGGGTCATTTAAATCCGGTAACATGGAAATATAAAAACACAGAGAACTCAGTTGTTTCCTTTTGCATGCAGAAAGCTGCCAGTTTCTAAATGCTGCTTAATGCCACACTGTGCCAAATACAAGTATTAAAAATGTAACCAAGAAATAAGAGAGCCATATGCCAAAACAGGTTCCCCAAGAGCCTAAAAAGTTTAGAGCAAATTTGACTCCCTTAAGATGAAAGACACATAAGCTGGGTTGTATTTATTATTAACTTATATTCCGAAAACCATGCTGAAGTCTGTACTTAGCGGTTTTATTTTATTTTTTTTAATGTTTTTTATTTATTTTTGATACAGAGAGAGACAGAGCATGAGAGGGGGAGGGGCAGAGAGAGAAGGAGACACAGAACCAGAAGCAGGCTCCAGGCTTTGAGCTAGCTGTCAGCACAGAGCCTGATGTGGGGCTCGAACCCACAAACATGAGATCGGACCTAAGCCGAAGTTGGAGGCTCAACCGACTGAGCCACCCAGGCGCCCCTGTACTTAGCAGTTTTAATTGTGAAACTAATACTGGAATTATTCTAAAATATTAAAAATCGTATTTAAACTTCTAATGAGCAAAATTGAACACGCGTCTGTAAAATCATCATAGATTAAGGGAACGCAGATGGACTCACTCTTTTCTAAAATAAAAACTGAGCTACATTTTAATGCATTCCAATATTTATCAGCCTGTGTCCCACACATTCCAATAAAATCTGCGATCATTCAGGCTGTCTATTACTACAATCAAATGGAAATGCTTCTAGTTATACTCAAGGATAATATAGTCTTCCAGGTTTTATTATAAAATACGCCTTTTTTATTTCAGTTGAGCATAGTATAAACACTGTTGATAACAGAAAATGGTAGAAAACAGTTTTGTGGTACATTGGAGAAAGTTTAGAAATAGATTTTAGTGAGTGACTACTAACATATAGGATGTATATGCGACAGAGTATTGTACTGCATCATACATACTTAGATTCTAACCCAATTTGAAGTTTTGTATCTTAAATTCCACTTTTGTCATTTTTTAATTCAATTTATTTAAACTAAAATAAATAAATTTACCCATTTCTCCCACCCCCAAGCCCCTAATCTGTTCTCTGCATGTCTGTGCTCAATATATGTATAGTATTTTTTAGCTTCCACATATAAGAGAGATTATATGGTATTTGTTGCTGACTTATTTCACATGGCCTAATGCCCTCAAGCCTGATTTGCAGGGTGCAAATGACCAGATTTCATTTTTTATAGCTGAATAATATTCCATTGTGCATCATCTTTATCCACTCATCCATCACTGGACACTTAGGTTATTTCCAGATCTTGGGTAATATAAATAATGCTGAAATGAACATACGGGTACATACATTTTTTTAATTAGTATTTTAATTTTTTCAAATGCCCAGAAATGGAATTACTGAATGATATGGAAGTTCTCTTTTTAAGTTTCTTGAGTAATCTCCATACTGTTTTCCATAGTGGTTAAAACAGTGTGCTGCATTCCTAGCAACAGGGCACACGGGCTCACCTTTTCCCCACATTCTTGCCAACACTTGCTATTTCTAACCTTTTTTTGATAAGAGGCATTCCAACAGGTATGAAGTGATATCTCACTGAGGTTTTGATTTGCATTTCCCAGAGAATTAGTGATGTGGAGCATCTTTTCATGTACCTCTTCGCCATCTGTCTTCTTTGGTAAAATATCTATTCAGATCTTCTGCCCATTTGCAATCAGATTATTTTTCCCTAGTGAGTTGTATGGTATAATATATATATAAAATATATACAATACACATTATGTATTATAAGCAACATATATGGTATAATATATATTTTATATTAAGTTGTGCCTCAGTACAAGTGTTGGGGCTTGCCCATGGTGCTCGTGCAGTAGAAAGCCCATTGCCCAACTGTTCATGAGCAATGACACCAAGAAACTGACAGCTGAGTGAATGTTATATGTAAGCTCATCATCTATAATGTTCATGTGGTCAATGCCACTGCCAGACACAGCACCTTCTTCATCTGGAATTTGACCGTGGACTTTCTTCATCCATTTGGGCCACCATGTTCTCACTGTGGGTCAGCAAGGAAGGGAACTCGCCACCCTAATTAAGGCCTGGACCCAGGATTCCTGGATCTGCTTGATCAGAGATTATGTAGCCAAAAAAGCATCATACTTCTTGGCCAACTTCCTAATCTTTTATTCCTGTTGAGTTTCTTCAGCACCTCAATGTCCATGTTGGGATTATCCACAGCCTTGGCAGGAAGTAGCCTTAAGCCCAATGATGCCCAAGAAGCATCTGTCCTTCTGAGGGCCATAGATCTTCAAAGTAATATGCAGCTCCAACAACTCCAAAAACTTCTGGGACCCACACTGGCTCCTGTGTAGGACGTCCCACAATGCCTCATACAGGGTATTGGGGGAGGCTTCCCAGCTCATGGGGCCCTGCACCGCAATAACCGGAAAAGAAGCCAAAACCTGTTGAATCCTTAGGCTTTATTGTTGTTGTTGTTGTTAAGTAAGCTTTATGCCCGATGGGGGCTTGAACTCATGACCCTAAGATCAAGAGTCCATGCTCCACTGAGACAGCCAGCCAGGTACGGAGTCGTTTTATATTTTGGATATTAGCCCCTTATCAGATATATGAGTTCCAAGTAACGTCTCCCATTCAGTAAGTTGCTTTTTCATTTTCTTGATGGATTCCTTTGCCGTGTAGAAGCTGTTTAGTTTGATGTGGTCCCACTTGTTTATTTTTGCTTTGGGGGTCAGATTCAAAAAAGTCAGCTCTAAGACCTATATCCAGGGGCTTACCCTCTATATTTTCTTATAAGAGCTCCATGGTTTCAGGTCCTACATTCAAGCCTTTAATCCACTTTGAATTAATTGTTGTGTATAGTGTCAGATAGGGGTCCAGTTTCATTCTTTTTTTATAAACTTACATTCAAGTTAGTTAGCATATAGTGCAATAATTATTTAATAAGAAATAGATTCCTCAATGCCCCTTACCTTTACCCATCTCCCCAACAACTCCTCCAGCAACCCTCATTTGTTCTCTATATTTAACAGTCTCTTATGTTTTGTCCCCCTCGTTTTTATGTTATTTTTGCTTCCCTTCCCTTATGTTCATCTGTTTTGTATCTTAAATATCTCGATATATGAGTAAAGTCATATATTTGTCTTTCTCTGAATAATCTCACTTAGCATAATACCCTCTAGTTCCATCCACATAGCTGCAAATCACAAGATTTCATTCCTTTTGATTGCCAAGTAATACTCCATTGCATATATATATACACCACATCTTCTTTTTTTATTAATAGTTTATTACCAAGTTGGTTTCCATATAACACCCAGTGCTCTTCCCCACAAGTACCCCTCACCATGACCACCCCCTTTCCCTTCCTCCTCCCTCTTCAGCCCTCAGTTTGTTCTCCATATTTAAGAGTCTCTCATGCTTTGTCATTCCCTCTCCCCAACTCTTCCCCCCCCTTTCCCCTTCCCATGGTCCCCTGTTAAGTTTCTCCTGTTAGACCTGAGTGCAAACATATGGTATTTGTCTTTCTCTGCCTAACTTATTTTGCTTAGCATGACACCCTTGAGATCCATCCACTTTGCTACAAATGGCCATATTTCATTCTTTCTCATTGCCATGTAGTACGCCATTGTATATATATACCACATCTTCTTGATCCATTCATCGGGTGATGGACATTTAGGCTCTTTTCATGATTTGGCTACTGTTGAAAGTGCCACTATGAACATTGGGGTACATGTGCCCCTATGCATCAGCACTTCTGTATCCCTTGGGTAAATCCCCAGCAGTGCTATTGCTGGGTCACAAGGGAGTTCTACTGATAGTTTTTTGAGGAACCTCCACACTGTTTTCCAGAGCAGTTGTACCAGTTTATACTCCCACCAACAGTGTAGGAGGGTGCCCTTTCTCCATTACATATATTCCATTGTATACATATATATATGCACATATATATACACACACACACACCACATCTTCTTAATCCATTCAACCATCAATGGACATTTGGGCTCCTTCCATACTTTGGCTACTGTTGACAGTGCTGCTATAAATATTGGGATGCATGTGCCCCTTTAAAACAGCACACCTGTATCTCTTGGATAAATACCTGGTAGTGCAATTGCTGGGTTGTAGGATAGTTCTATTTTTAATTTTTTGAGGAACCTCCATACTGTTTTCCAGAGTTGTTGCCCTAGTTTGCACTTTCACCAGCAGTGGAAAAGGGTTCCTTTTACTCTGCATTCTCGCCAACATCTATTGTTGCCTGAGTTGTTAATGTTAGCCATTCTAATAGGTGTGAGTTGGTATCTCATTGTGGTTTTGATTTGTAGTTCCCTGATAATGAGTGATGTTGAGCATTTTTTCATGTGTTGACTGGCCATCTGGGTGTCTTCTTCGGAGAAGTGTCTATTTATGTCTTTTTTCCATTTCTTCACTGGATTATTTGTCTTTTGGGTGTTAAGTTCAATAAGTTCTTTATAGATTTTGGATACTAACCCTTTATCTTATATGTCATTTGCAAATAACTTCTCCCATTCCATTGGTTGCCTTTTAGTTTTGCTGATTGTTTCCTTCGCTGTGCAGAAGCTTTTTATTTTGATGAGGTCCCAACAGTCCATTTTTGCTTTTGTTTCCCTTGCCTTCAGACACGTGTTGAGTAAGAAGTTGTTGTGGCCAAGGTCAAAGAGGTTCTTGCCTGCTTTCTCCTCTATGATTTTGATGGCTTCCTGTCCTACAGTTAGGTCTTTCATCTATTTTGAGTTTACTTTTTTGTATGGTGTGAGAAAGTGGTCCAGGTTCATTTTTCTGCATGTTGCTGTCCAGCTTTCCCAGCAACATTTGCTAAAGAAACTGTCTTTATTCCATTGGATATACTTTCATGCTTTATCAAGGGTTAGTTGGCCATATGTTTGTGGGTCCATTTCTAGGTTCACTACTCTGTCCACTGATCTGAGTGTCTGTTTTTATGTCAGTAGCATACTGTCTTCATGATTTCAGCTTTGTAACACCGCTTGAAGTCTGGGACTGTAAAACCTCCAGCTTCAGTTTTCTTTTTCAAGATTGCTTTGGCTATTCAGGGTCTTTTCTGGTTCCATACAAATTTTAGGATTGTTGGTTCTAGCTCTGTGAAGATTCTGGTGTTATTTTATAGGGATTGCCAGTTTCATTCTTCTGCATGTGGCTGTCCAAATTTCCCAGCACTGTTTACTGAAAAGACCACCCTTTCTCTGTTGTATATTTTTGGTACCTTTGTCACAAAATAAATGATCATGTATGTGTGGGTTTATTTTGGGCTCTCAATTCTGTTCCATTGATGTGTATCTGCTTTAATGTCAAACCACACTGTTTCAATTACTATAACTTTGTGATATAGTTTGAAATCAGAAAGCAAGCCTATTAGTAACATTTAATGATTCTATTCCACTGATAACAGAAAAGAGAGAGAAAAGAGAGAAATATCACTGAACAGTACTATCTAATATAAGGTGAAGAACAATTCAGGAGGTCCTGGAAGCACTTTTATCTTTCTGCAAAGACAGACTGCAAATCTTACATGCTAAATATGTCAAAAGAATAAATCCATGCTTTCTTGAGTCCTTTTTCCAGCAATTGGTCTACTTAGTTTTTTGCATTACTCAATTAATGAAATCAAACTGTTAAGTTTTATACTAAGACAAAAATAAAACAAACAGAAAGAACTCCCCTCCCCACTGCACAATTTCAGGTTTACCTCTTGAGCTACAGCCTGCCTCACGCCCTAGGGACTAGCTCAAGCAAAGAGAAGAGAACAGTGAAATCCTGCTGCCACAGGAGCCAAAGCAGCTCAGCTGCCTGAAAAAAATGCAGAACTAGTTTCAAAGGGGGGAGATTTACCTCCACTGCATTTAGTTACAGGACTATGTCATGGATTCTGAAGGCACTCCCAAAGAGTCTCAAAAAGGTTTTCAACCAGAGGAGAATGAAAAGGAGAGTGGTTATATTAGAAAGGTAGGATTATGGATTATTTATTTAACTTCCACAAAAATTCTATCTTTGATTGTCTTTTTCTTGTTTTGATCTCTCACAAGTTGGAAGATTTTGTCAACTGCTCAGGACCCCCGGCTCCCCAGTCGCCTGTCAGAAGGAAACCAGTGCCCGTGGAACCTCCATGGGCAGAGGCCCAGCCTGCCTCTGGGTGGGGGAGGGGTGGGCTTTGGCACTGTTCCATTGAGGGAAACCGAACAACCACATCTGCAGGTCTGTTCCCTGTTTGGGGTTCATTTTCTCCAGAAGAGTCTGCAGCAACCTTCTGGAGGGGAGGGGAGACAATGGGCATGACCCCAGTGCCAGGATTCCCAGGGGCCAAGTCAAGATGCCTCACTTCTCCATTTGCGGCCTTTGCTCTTAGCCCCATTCTCAGCAGACCACCCCTCTGCTGGGCCAGAGAGCTCCCACAGGAAGGAAGGCCTTCTTGGTTCAGCCTCTCAGAGAATAGATTCTAGTGTTTTTTTTAATAATAGGCTTCCTGCCCGACACAGAGTCCAGTGCAAGGCTTGAACTCACGACCCTGAGATCATGACCTGATCTAAGACTTGGACACTTAACTGACTGAGCTCCCCAGGTGGCCTAAAGGAGAGGTGGCCTCCTGACCGTGCAGGGTTGGGGAGAAGACCTGGGCATCCCACTGCTTCTTTCCATCACACCTCCGGGGCGTCTGCCCCCGGAGACAGTTCAATTCCTCAGCCTTGTCAGGGCAAGAACCGGCTGTTCTCTGGAGTTCTCCAACTCCGAAGGCATGGAGCCTTCTTCAGCTTTCACTGAGCAGTTGAGTTCACCATTATTCCACTTTCCAACTTGCAAAATGTTATTAACATTGTGTTCCCCCTGCCTCCTCTTTAAACTAATAATAAATTAATGACTTCCTAAAAGTCCTTTTACCAGTATTCTTTTAGGGCTTCAGAAGAACACAAAGATAAATGCGTAGTTTCAATCTACTTTGCTTGAGAGCAATAGGATTCTTTAGAATAAATTTATGTAGGAACTATTTTATGACAAGGAAATGTGGTTAAGCGAGCCTTTTCCATGGACCTGACAGATCTCTAGGGTCTTTTCTACTTACTCCATGCAGAGCCATGATAACTGGCCACCACGCTCCACTTCCTGTGTCCCCAGCTCTTGGCACATGACCCACGTCCTCATCCTCTCAGCACCGCCCACACCACCACCGGCTCCCGGGCACAGGTGGTATGCTCCCCCAAAGCACCCCCTCTGTGCTCTCGGTCCTAGCGACCCGCCCCCACTTCCCTGGGCTTCGTTTCAGCTCATTCCCCCTCTTTTTTTTTTTCTTCTCTCTTCAGTCTCTCAATCTCCAAGGCTTCTTCCCTCATTTATTTTTTTAATGTTTATTTATTTTTGAGAGAGACAGAATGTGAGTGGAGGAAGAACAGAGAGAGAGGGAGACACAGAATCCGAAGCAGGCTCCAGGGTCTGAGCTGTCAGTGCAGACCCCATGAGGGACTTGAACCCACGAACTACAGCATGACCTGAACCCAAGTCAGACACTTAACCGACTGAGCCACCCAGGCACCCCACTTCTTCCCTCATTTAAAAAATACATAAAAATATTTGTAAAGAAACTATAATTGCCTTCCACTGGCAGCAACATTAGTGGAGTAGTTACTCCAAAGAGGCCTCCTGTACAAAACAAGTAGTTCTTGGCTAAAATAACACTTTTTAGTGCATTGATGGGCTTCCAGAAAGTAAAGGAAATCTCTAAAGACCCTTGCACCCCAACCAAAAAGCACAACCACAGGCAAACAAACTGTGGGTTGAATCCAGGGTAAAACACTGAGCAGTAAACAAACTCTAAAGGTAGGGTGACCCTGACAATGACCACCAGTAGGTACAAGGCCATGCCACGAGACTGCAGGTGGGAAGCTGAACCTGAGATGTCACATCAGGCCAAGAACTTCTGAAGGAGCCTAAATAGCCTCAGGTGATGCAGCCCTAGATCCCTCCAGCAACAATGCAAATCCCTCTCTAAACTGGGACCTCAGGATTAAGATCAAAGGCACAAAAGCTGACAACCAACATCATCAACACATAAAGAAATAAAATGTTTACAGAAACAAATTATACATTCATACCCCTAAGGTCTAAAATTACTGGGTTTAGGGGACACAAAATGTAAAAGAAGTATCAGAGGTAACGGGTAATGGTGGTAACGGAGGTACAGTAGGTAATGGAGGTAATGGAGGAGGCAATGGAGGAGGTAACAGAGGTAATGGAGGTAATGGAAGAAATGGAGGTAATGGAGGAGGTAATGGAGAAGGTAACAGAACTAATGGAGGTAATGGAGGTAACGGAGGAAATGGAAGTAATGGACGTAACGGAGGAGGTAAAGGAGGTAACAGAGGTAATGGAGGAAATGGAGGTAACGAAGGTAAAGGAGGTAATGAAGGTAACGGAGGAGGTAAAAGACGTAACAGAGTAAATGGAGGTAACGGAGTTAACAGAGGAAACAGTAGTAACAGAGGAAACGGAAGCAATGGAGGCAAAGGAGATAATGGAGGTAACGGACCTAACAGAGGTAACGGAGTTAACAGAGGAAATGGAAGTAATGGAGGAAAAGGAGGCAACGGAGGTAATGGAGGTAACGGAGGTGGTGGGGGAAAAGGAGGCAATGGAGGTAAAGAAGGTAATGGAGGAGGTAACGGAGGTAATGGAGGACAATACCAAGAACCACAGGATCCTAAGAGGAACTATACTCACACAGAAGGCAATGGGTAAACAGAAATAATTTTGTAGTGTTTCCTGGTGTCCCCTAGGGCTAGCTTTGTCCCCTTTGACTATTCTCAAAGGCAGGGAAGAGCACCAAGAGTTACAGTTACAGTTACAAAATGATACAAATTCTCCAGAGCAAATCATCTACTACCACATCATACATAACCTGTGGGGAAATGTTCAAGTAGGACATCGTCACAAATTTCTGTTACAAACTGGGAGCTTACTGACAGTCACATTACCCTCATAGAGAAGGCTTCACTGAATACGCCAGCAATATCCATTTCATCACAGCAGCATTACAATGATTTGGAACAAAACTCCTGTATGGTGTGGTAAGCCAACAATCTGAAAATCCCACAGCTGGCCGCGCTCAATTGTTTGTAGACGGTCCTCCACTTCTGTCAATTCAGCCTTCAGACAACCGGTACACGTGCATAGTCTCTACCCCTGCAGTCTCCCACGCACCTCATTCAGATACGCACATTCGAGCTGATAAATGGCTGTTTTTAGGCACTGCATAATGATGTGTTTTTTTTTTTTTTACCATTTAACAGTATTCTATGCAATCATTTAATTTTATTACTTTTATAAACTGTAAAATACACTGACAGAAAATGTAAAAAGGACCTAGACCACTGGTAAGTAGAAATCTCAAGGGGCCCTCGGTGGTTCACTTGGTTAAGTGTCTGACTTTGGCTCTGGTCATGATCTTGTGATTTGTGAGTTGGAGCCCCTGTGTTGGGCTCTATGCTGACAGCTCAGAGCTTGAAACCTGCTTTGGATTCTGTGTCTTCCTCTCTCTCTGCCCCTCTCCTGCTCTCACTCTGTCACTCTCTCTCAAAAATAAATAAACATTAAAAAAAATGTTTTTAGGGCTGCCTGTGTGGCTCAGTCAGTTAAGCATCTGACTTCAACTCAGGTTATGATCTTGTGGTTCACAAGTTCAAGCCCTGCATCAGGCTCTGTGCAGACCGCTCTGAGCCTGGAACCTGCTTCAGATTCTGTGTCTCCCTTTCTCTCTGCCTGTCCCCCATTTGTACTCTTTCTCTCTCTCAAAAATAAATAAAACATTGAAAAATTGGTTTTAATTTTTTTAAGTAAACACAGTACAATATATGCATAATTGTTTCGACATAAAGCAAAACAGTGTTGGGTTTGCAGGTTCCTGGTTGGCTTAGCTCTCGGGGCCCGTGGGGCAAACATGCTCTCCATTCTTGCTGCCAGACATTAGGTGGAAAGGTTGCAACTCCCTGACTAGGGCTGCTTTGGCACTTCCAGTACCACAGAAACGAAACCTAGTAATAAGAAAACTAACACTTGCCAGACAAAATTCTGATTAAAAGCACTATTTAAACATCAATATATGTTTAACAAATACAGGTTATCACAGTGGAAAATTGAACGAGTTTATCTCTTGAAATTCAGAATCAACATATAAAGCTCTAGGTAGGCGGTGCCTGGGTGGCTTAGTCAGTTGAGTATCTGACTCTTGATTTTGGCTCAGGTCATGATTTCATAGTTCATGAGTTCGAGCCCCGCATCCGGCTCTGTGCTGACATGCCTCTCTGCCGCCCCTCTCCAACTTGTGCTGTCTCTGTCTCTCTCAAAAATAAATAATAATAAACTTAAACCCCAAAACCTCTAGGTAGACAATAAGTCTAAGAGAACAAAGACGTGGTTTTTTGGTTTGTTTGTTTTTTACGTTTATTTTTGAGAGAGAGCATGAGCATGCACGTGCGCGCGCGCACACACACACGCACGTGGGGAGGGGCAGTCCAGAGAGAGAGAGAGAGAGAATCCCAAGCAGGCTCCCTCAATGCTGTCAGCACAGAGCCATATGCAGAGCTCAACTGCACAAACACATGAGCTCATGACCTTAGCTGAAATCAAGAATCAAATGCTTGGGGTGCCTGGGTGGCTCAGTCGGTTAAGCGTCCAACTTTGGCTCAGGTCGTGATCTCACAGTTCATGGGTTCGAGCCCTGCATTGGGCTCTGTGCTGACAGCTAGCTCAGAGCCTAGAGCCAGCTTCAGATTCTGTGTCTCCCTCTCTCTCTGTCCCTCCTCCTGCTCATGCTGTCTCTCTCTATCTCTCAAAAAATAAGTAAAAAACATTTTAAAAAATTAAAAAAAAAAAAGAATCAAATGCTTAACCTAATAAGCCACCTAGGCGCCCCCAGAGACATATTTTGAAAACTGAGCCCTTGATAAGCATCTGACTTTGACTCAGGTCATGACCTCACAGTTCATGAGCTCAAGTCCCACATCAGGTGAGCCTGAGCTGCACTTTGGGTGAGCCTGTACCCCGCTTTGGGTGGACCCCACTTCTCTCTCTCTGCCCTTCACTCACTTGTACCCTCTCTTTCTCTTTTAAAAAGACAAAAAGAAAAGAAAAATGAACCCAGAATCAGGAGCAACGCTGCCTTTGCCTTCAGAAAGAAGTCGGCGAGAAGGGCAGATGCAAAATCCCATACACCCCAGACCTCACGTAACAATCCCTTCCCGCCCTTCTACTTTCCGGGCTGTAAGACACGAAACACCATCTTGAAAACTACAGACCCTCCTAACTACTAGCAAAGAAAACCCAAAAAACAACAACAACAACCAAAGAAACCCAGCAATATCAGGAGAAAATGATAACCTTTCCCGGTGTCTTCAGAAAAAGACCCCACATTTCAGCACCATAAACCTGCCCTTAAACGTTATTTCTGACCAGGTAGGCCCTAAGCCCCGGAGACGGCCGTGTCCTATGAGAGCAGTCTTCAGGACGTATAAACGCCGTAAGTCTGACTGGCTGTCTCCTGTAATAACGTATTCCCTGAGTAATGATACTTTAGTTGACATCCCAGTTTTCTGAAAGGTATATTTGTGGTTTTTATTTTCCATATGCATGAAAGTCAAAATAAATAAAAGCTTCAATCCTGCTGGCTTCCTTATTTAAAAAAAAAAAAAAGAATTTTGAGCGTTTTGGTTCATTTAAATATAAGAGAGAGAAAAAAAAAAAAAGAGGGACAGTGCCAGGGCATTTAGAAATGAAACGAGAAGGAAAACAGAACTTTCAGAATTATACTTTGATTCCTCAGTATGTGACACGCGCTCTCCCGAGAACATCTTCAGAGGCAATACTTACTGTAACTGCCGGGAGCCTTTTCTTCGTACGTGAAATGAAGCTGCAGCTCCTCCTCTGACGTCTCGCAGATGAACACTTTCAGCAAACAGCAAATAACGAACAAGGCGTTGTGCGTCTGCCAGATGAAGATGTGGCTGGAAAGGAAAGACCGGGGCCGCGCTGAGCCAGTACTTCGTCCGGAGCAGGAGCCCTCCTGTCCAGGCCATGATTTCTCGGGCATCGTGCCCGTTCCATATGTAATTAAAAAGGCAATGTCCCTATCTTTTCATGCCTAGTGACACGTTACTCTATTCCGATCTACTTCAAGTCTCATTCTGTATATTTTACTTAGTGAGTCAACCTAACAAAAAATTTCCCTTAGAGTGACTGCTCTTTGTTCTTGACTTCATACTTGTCCCACACATGGGCAGTTCAAAGAAAAGGAATGTCAATAGAGTAACATAACGAGTTATACGCAAATACACAACCAAAATTTTAAATGGGGCATTGCCAGCAGCCCGGTACAATACTTGCTATTTGTATTAGTAACCGTGAGCTCAACAAGAAAAATTTAAATTAGATTCAATATAATTTGTTTGGAAGCAAAACTGGTTTTAAAAAGTGCTTAAGGGCATAAAAGATTAACCTTCCAATGCATCAAATAAATAATTTTAATATCTACATTAGCTATGCTTGAATTAAAATACAAATAAAAGGGTAGTATCTAATCTGAACTTTCTTTCCTCTACTAGCAAAGGAAGAAAGGAAACAGATGTGGAATGAAATAATACTCAAACTTAGTCATAATTTAAACTAGATCTGAATAGCAGTAATAATGGGGGCGGGGAAACTACCTTTTTTCATAATAATTACACCACTATTAACCTTCTTAAGAATATATTTCTGAAGATTGTCTGAAATGCTGAAATCAAACAGATTCCAGAATTCACAATCTCATCACAATGACTTGGACAGTAAATTATAACCTCTCTTTTACTTTTTAATGATGAGAATTCCTTTATAGCTTTCATAAGACCATAATCTATTTCCACCAAAAAATGAAAAATACTCATATTCCTAAATATAAAGAGAACATGACTTAATCAGCCAGCTTACTTCTGACATTCTGCCGAAAGTTTTAGTTCTTTGGTTCTAGAAAGGAAGACCTTAATTAGCGCACCAAGGTTTCCTGTCCGTGGATTGTTTACAACTGCAAGAGAAGATAAGGGTTTAAAAAGTTGAAATTAAAAACTGAAATTAAAGTGAACATATTAAAACATTTATAAAACCAAGCTGTCAAGCTGAAGTTGCTCACAACCAATTTCACATCTAATTAGGGATATTAACAACAAAAGAAATTACTGGTTTTAATTTTGAACAGAAAATGATTTGCATGGGGCGCCTGGGTGGCTCAGACAGTCAAGTGTCTGACTGCGGCTCAGGTCATGAACTCTCAGTTTGCGAGTTCAAGCCTCACATCAGGCTCTCTGCTGTC
Organism: Suricata suricatta; assembly: GCF_006229205.1. Lineage (NCBI taxonomy): Eukaryota > Metazoa > Chordata > Mammalia > Carnivora > Herpestidae > Suricata > Suricata suricatta. The sequence continues at coordinate 24,183,998 of NC_043713.1, read as the reverse complement.
ACCACAGAGCCTGCTTTGCATCTTCTGTCCCTCCCTGCTCTCCCCAGTGTGGACATGTGCGCGCTCACTCTCTCTTTCTCTCTCTCTCTCTCTCTCTCTCTCTCAAACATATAAAAAACATTTTATAAAATTTTTAAAAATTATTTGCAAACTGAAAATGATAGAAACAATAGGACAAAGTAGCCAATTCATATCAGAATTCAAAACTGTAAAGAAAAGAGAGAATCACTGATATATACTCAATTTACACACACATATATTTCTCTTTAGAAAACCAAATGTTAAAAGAAACTCAAAAAATGATCCCCAGCATACAGAATACGATAAACTGTAAAGGCAAAAAAACTCTGTTCAGATAATCATAAATCATTCTAATGAAAAATAAACAAACACATAAAGCAATATGACCAGGAAGAAGCTATTTTGATCAGACAAAACTTTAAAGAATTTGTTCAAAAAGTTTTTTAGGTTTAAAGGTGGGCATTTCAATAAATCTAGCCCAAAGAATTGAGCAGATACTGTAATGAGAATCAGAAGATGTGGTGTCTAGATCCAAGCCTATAATTAACAGAATATTAAACCTCAGACAAATTACTTTTCTTATCCAACCTCAGTTTTCTCATCAAATAACAAGCAACATACACTGACCAATCCACAGTAAGTGTTGTACACACATGACCTCACTGAATCCTCAAAACCAATTATGGGATGAGCAGTAATATCACCTCCATTTCACAGATCCTCATGTCTCTGTTGTTACTGCTCCAAGGACACATCCTTATCTACTGGTTACAATCCTTGGCTCTAATATGCTGTGCTATACCCACCCCTACAATCAAGGAATCACACTTGATGAAAATACAAAGTTCTATCAGGCTGCACAGTAAGACATACATGAAGGTTAATTTTATGTGTCAACTTGACTGGGCCACAGGATGCCCAAATATGCGGTTAAGTTTATTTCTGGGTGTATCTGTGAGGGTGTTTCTGCATTTTAATTTTCAACCAAGTACAGCAGACTGGCCTCTCTCAAGTGGGCATGCATCATCCAATACATTAAGGGCCTGAACAGAACAGATGTCAGAGCAAGGCTGACTCTTCTCTCTGGCTAACTGTTTGAGCTAAAACGTTAGCCTTCTGCCCTTGGACAGGGACTTAGGACCCTTCGCTCTTACATTCTCAGGCCTTTGGACTTGAATTGGAATTTACACCCTTAGTTTTACTGAGTCTCTGGATAACTAACCTTAATACATCGCAGAAGTGCAGAAGTTTCAAGAACCCATCAGAGCTAAAGAGTACTATGCTAAGCTACGTAAGTCAGAGAAAGACAATTACCATCCGATTTCATATATCCTATGTAGAATTTAAGAAAAAAATGAGCAAAGGGGAGAAAAAGAGCAAGAGAGGCAAACCAAGGAACCAGCTCGTAACTACAGAGAGCAAGCTGATGGGGAGCAGGGGGAAAGCAGGGAAAGGGGGGGTGGGGGAAATGAGTGACGGATTAAGGAGGGCCCTGTGATACGCACCGGGTGTTGTGCGGAAGCATTGTACATCTGAAACTAATACTACACTGTACGTTAACTAACTGGAATTTAAAGAAAAACTTAAAAAAAAACTCATCAGAAGGAAGAGACCATTTAGTCAAAACCTTTAATTTAACTGATGAAGACAAGGAGACCACGAAAGGTTAAGTGCTGGGTCCAAAGCCAACAATGTTAGTGACAAATGTCTTTTTGCTTTACGAATGGTTTTCAAACTGTGAGATTCCAGACTTCTGAATGCTCGTTTCTCTTTTGAAAAACATTTTTAACTATTCTGAAAAATGGGAATGCAAATATTCAAACACATTGGCCTATGCTGCCTGAAAAATTCATTTGAAAATTTTTTTTAATGTTTATTTTATTTTTTACAGAAAGAGACACAGAGCATGAAAAAGGGAGAGGCAGAGACGGGGAAACACAGAATCCGAAGCAGGCACCAGGCTCTGAGCTGTCAGCACAGAGCCCGACGTGGGACTTGAACCCATGAACCGCAAGAAATGACCTAAGCTGATGTTGGTGCTTAACTGACTGAGCCACGCGGGTGCCCCCGAAAAATTCATTTTTATGCAGACCTGAGATTTATGCTTTTACTGCCATCTGTATGCATGTATTTGAACTGCTTGAAAATGTGTCAAAGATTTGAAAGGATCAAGTTCTCCAGAATTGTTAAAAATCCAGGTATGCACATACATGCTTTTAAAAATCATATATGGGAATAAGCACACCATCACAGCATACCTGCTTCATGCACAGAAACTGTCAAGTTAACTCAGGGCAGCCTGCTGGGTGGGTGTTCTGGTCACAGCCGGAGGCAAGATGAGTTACAGGGAAACTTTCTCACTGTGATAAAACGTGGTGGCACCTTGCTCTTCCAAGCGGGGCCCACGGACCAGGGGCAACAGCATTATCGGGGAGCCTGCTGCGCATACTGCAGCCCATCCTCCACCCTGCGCCTGCTGACGTTAACAGTGCTTCTCAGGGTGCAGTGTGCCTTCAAGTTCAAATTCTGATCTAGCAAGTGTCAAGGGTGACCCGAGATTCTGCCAGTCTCTCCCAGGTGGTGCTCCTTGCTGCCGGACGGAGAACCCCAGCGAGCGTAGCAAAGTGCAACACGGGCAGTAGTTAAGGCAGGTTGTGTCCAGTTTTTATAATCAAGAATAGGTATGTAATTAGATGTTAAATCTTGTCAGTTTCATTTTGAAATAAAAATTTCCTGCTTCTCTTTCAAGCTTTGGGGTTTAATGAAAGAACATCCTGAGATTTCAGGATATAATGTGTTAAAAAAAAAAAAAAACCCAGAAAGTTAATGTTTGCAAGCACATCTCTGTGTGAATTAGTATTACCTAGCTAGTGTGCGCCAAAACAAAGTACGGCGTGCCTCAGTTGGTTAAGTGTCTGACTCTGGCTCGGGTCATGATCTCACAGTTCGTGGGTTCAAGCCCCACATCAGGCTCTGTGCTTTACAGCTCGGAGCTCAGAGCCCCGAGCCTGCTTCTGATTCTGTGTCTCCCTCTCTCTCTGCTCCTCCCCAGCTCATGCTCTGTCTCTCGCTCTCAAAACTAAATAAACCCTAAAAAAAAAAAAAGAATAAACATTTTTAAAAACTTTAATTTAAAAAAATACTGAAACAAAGAGCTAAGGATGATATGACCCCGCACTGGGTGGGTTCGAGCCCCGCTTTAAGCTCCACAGTGACTGCAGAGCTTGTGCGGGATTCTCTCTCTCCCTCTCTCTCTGCCCCTCACTCACTTGCATCCTCTCTCTCTCTCAAAAATACATTGATTAAATACAGGAAATTATATGTTTAAAAAAGAAATTGTATTAAAATTAGATTAACAATAAAAGTATATTAATATAATACTAATAATACAATTATATTTTTAAAAAAGGAAAAGAAAGCTAGAGAAAGCAAAAACAGTCTATGCTGAATGTTAACAGGGGATACTAAGTTGGGGGAGAAGAAACTCAAACACAAGTAAAATCCAAGCCATAACTAAAGAAAACTTCAGAACTAAAAAGACTTTAATAAGCCAGTAAAAAAAACAAAAAAAAAAACAAAAAAAAAACCCTCATCAAATTACAGGCAAAAGCATAAAGAAAAAAGAATAATGAGAAACACTTAATCATAATGGTTAAAGGAAAAAGTCTAATAAACAAAGAAACAAAAAAAATTAAGATCTTCAGACTTCCTCTCCAGTAACCACTTTCTTACACCATATACAAAAATAAATTCAATGGATTAAAGACCTACATGTAAGACCTGAAACCATAAAACTCTCTTAAAAACACACATGCAGTACATTGGGAGTTCAGTCTTAGGCATATTTTTTGGATCTGTCTCCTCACGCAAGGGCAGTGAGAGCAAAATAAACAGGTGAAACCACATCAAACTAAAAAGCTTCTGCACAGCAAAGGAGACCAGGAACAAAAAGACATCCTAATGAAGGGAGAAGAGTTCTGCAAATGACATATTCGATAAATTAATATTCAAGGGGTGTCTGGCTGGCTGAGCTGGTGCACCGTGCAACTCTTGACCTAAAGGTGGTAAGTTCAAGCTCCATGTTGGGTTAGAGATTACATAAAAATAAAATCTTTTTGAAAAAAATTTTTTTAATGTTTATTTATTTTTGATAGAGACAGAGGCAGAGTGTGAGCAGGGTTGGGGCAGAGAGAGAGGGAGACGAAGAATCCAAAGCAGGCTCCAGGCTCTGAGCTGCCAGCACAGAGCCTGATGCGGGACTCGAACTCACAAATCGTGAGATCATGACCAGAGCCAAAGTCAGAGGCTTAACCAACTGAACCCAGGTGCCCTCAAAATAAAATCTTCTTTTAAAAAAAGTTAGTATTCCAAATATATGAAGAATTTATACAACTCAATACCAAAAAACCCACATCTGATTAAAAAATAGGCTGAAGGGGGCATCTGGGTGGCTCAGTCAGTTAAGCATCCGACTTTGGCTCAGGTCATGATCTCACAGCTCGTGAGTTCGAGCCCTGCATTGGGCTCTGTGCTGACAGCTCAGAATCTGTGTCTTCCTCTCTCTCTGCCCCACCTCCACTCACACTGTCTGTCTCTCTCTCTCTTTCAAAAGTAAACATTAAAAAAAGGTTTAAAGAAAAATAGACTGAGGACTTGAACAGACACTTTTCCAAAGAAGACCATCAGATGGCCAACAGACACATGAAAGGATGCTTGATATCCCTCATCATCGGGGAAATGCAATCCAAACCACAATTAGGTGCCATCTCACATCTTTCAGAATGGCTAAAATCAAAAAGAAAGAAATAACAAGTGTGTGTGAAGATGTGGAGAAACAGGAACCCTCTTGCACTGCTGGTGGAAATGCAAACTGGTGCAGGCACTGTGGCAAACAGTATGGAGGTTCCTCAAAAGATGAAAAATAGAACTACCATATGGCCCAACAATTCTACTTCTAGCTTTTATCAGGAGAAAATGAAAACACTAATTTCAAAAGATATATGTACCCCCAGGTTCACTGCAGCAGCATCTACAATAGCCAAGACATGGAAACAACCCAGGTGTCCATCGACGGATGGATGACGAAGATGTGGTGTATAAACACAAGGCACTACTACTCCACCATAAATAAGAATAAAGTCTTGCTATATGTGACAAAATGGATAGACCCAGAGGGTACTGTGCTAAGTGAAAAGTATGAGAAATATCAAAACTATATGATTTCACATATATATAGAATCAAAAAAAAAAGAAAGAAAAAAGAAGAAAGAAAAAAGAAAAAAAATCAAACAAAACAGACTCATAAATATAGAGAACAAAGCGGCAGCTGACCACTTGGTGCGGAGGGCGGGGGTGAAGGGAGGAAATCAGTAAAGGGGATTAGGAGGAACTTCTAACTATAAAACAAGTCAGCCACGTAAAGTGCAGCCTAAGAAATACAGTCAGTAATACTACAATCACTGTGGGTGGTGACAGATGGTAAGTAGACTTAATATGGGAAGTATTTTGTAATGTACACAAATGTCAAATCAAGATCAAATCACTGCATTATACACCTGAAGTTAATGTAACATTGTATGTCAACTATTCCTCAATTAAAAAAAAAAAACGAAACAAAACAAGCTGAAACAGTCTGTGGACCAGCAGAGTCTATTACCACTACTGCAAGTAAGCCAAGCATGTGTCTTACTGCTCTTGACCAAACGCTACCTTCTAGTAGCATCCATAAGCACCATGAACAGAAGTAAATATTACTAAATATTATCAAGAATACATCACTTCATTAATTTAATTCATATTATACTATCAAACTTTTTAACAGAAATTTTGTAATAAATCACACACACACACACACACACACACACACACACACACACACTCACACTCATTTTGCCCCTTACCTAAAGACCTGCACACTGAAACAGTTGCTTCTTCCAAGAGCTTCAGCTCGGTGCTGGAGAGACAGAAGAAAAGGTAATTAATAACTACAACACTAAATATGTACGTAGTAACCAGTTAAAGAAATAAATAAAGAAGAGAAAAACAATTTTGAAGGAAAATCTGGTTCACAGTGGTGAACAATGAAGTCACGAATGGGCTCACGGGGGGCTCAGTCGATTAAGGTCTGTCTTCAACTCAGGTCATCAACTCGCTCTGTGAGTTGAAGTCCCACATTGGGCTCTGTGCTGACAGCTCAGAGCCTGGAGCCTGCTTCAGATTCTGTGCCTCTCTCTCTCTGCCCCTCCCCCGCTTGCACTTTGTCTCTCAAAATAAATAAAAACATTTAAAAAAAAACAATGACAAAATGAAGTTAAGTTTCTGCTTTCAACATAATTAGAAAATGTACTCTAATTCTCAATATGAGATTCTTAAAGGAGAAGCACTCCAGGAGCCTTGTCTTTCAGAGGGACGGAGTGGAGGGATTTAGAAAAATGCCAGAAAGTCACTCCAAAGTACCAAGCATGAAGCACGGCCCCCAGCTGCCCAGTTCTAGGGACAGTACCAACCACGGGGTTAGAGGTATCTGAAAAAATGCCATTATTTTTAGGAGAAACATGAAGTCTCATTGTACCTGCACACCTTCAAATAGACCAACAACAAATAAAAGAAGAAGCAAGGCAAGAAAAGCATGGGAACACATATATCAGCTTCAATAATTTATAAACAAAGAAAAACGGAAACAGACACAGAGACAGACAGATATGAGTAACACAGAGACAGGAGGCACAGACAGAAACAGCCATAAAACTGAGAAAAAAACCACAGGGGAAAGCTTTATAACACTGGATTAGGCAATGGTTTCTGGGATATGACACCAAAAACAAAGACATTAAAAGAAAAAATATGTAAGTTTGACTCTATCAAAATTAAAAGCTTTTGCATGCCAAAGGATACTCTCAGTAGGGTGAAAAGTCAACCAACAAAATGGAAGAAAATATTTGCAAATCATCTATCTGAGAAAAGAAGACCTCTGACTCAACAAAAAAAACAAACAACTCAATTTAAAAATGGGCAAAGGACTTAAAGAGACATTTCTCCAAAGACATACAAAAGGCAATAGGTATATAGAAAGATGTGCAACAACACAATTCACCAGGGAAATGCAAATCCAAACCATGAGATACTGCTTTCACACCTAGTAAAATGACTATTAAAAAAAAAAAAGGAGAGAAGGAAAAGGTAAGCGTTGGAGGGGATAGAGAGAAATGGGGATCCTTGTGCATTGATGGCGAGCATGTAAAATGGTGCAGGTGCTGTGAAAAAGAGTATGGTGATTCAGCAAAAAATTAAATAAGAAATTACTATGTGATCCAGCAATTCCATTTCAGGATATACAAATACCAAAAAGGACTGGAAGCGGGGACTCTATCTGACATCTGTATCCCACGTTCACTGTCACTCACAACAGCCAAAAGTAGAAGCAAGCAAAGTGTCCGTAATGGATGAATCACGGGACAAAATGTGGTACATTCGTACATGTAGTATCGTTCAGCCTTAAAAAGGAAAGAAATTTTAGCACGTGCTACAACACAGACGACCCTTGAAGACAGTATGCTAAGGGAAACAAGCCAGCCGCAGAGAAATACTGCAGGATTCCACTGATAGAAGGTTCCTGGAGTAGCCAGATTCACAGAGACAGAAAGTAGAATGTTGGTTAGCAATGGTGGAGTGGGAGGCAGGGTTGTTAGTGTTCAATGAGTAGAGTCTCAGTTTGGGAAGGTTCTAGAGATGGATGGTGAGTCACACAACAATGCGAATGTATTTAATGCCAAAGAAGTGTACACTTAGAAATGATTATGATAATCAATTTTATGTTGTGTTTTTGCCGCAATAAAAAAAAAAGTGCATTCCAATTCCAATGCCCCAGCTCAACTAGTTACCAGCTATGTGACTTTGGGCTAATTTCTTAACCGTTTATGTCTCGGTGTCCTCCTGTATAAAACAGAGATGATAAATACTAGTACCTGCTCCGGAAGACATTGTTATCATTAAATTACATAATATATGCAAAGTGCTTGGAACAGTGTCCAGCACAGAGTAAAATCTCAATAAATGACAGCTATTACCGATTCCAAAATGTAGTGGGTCCCCCCTCACTTAATTAAAATAATGTTTTATGTAATATACATTCAAATTAATTAGTACACCTAAATCTCATAACAACCTCTTATTTTTTTTAATATTTATTTTTAAAGAGTGAGAGCGAGTGAATGGGGAAGGGGAGGAGAATGAGAGGGAGAGAAAGAATCCCAGGCAGGCTCCACGGCTGTCTGTCAGCGCAGAGCCCGTATGGGGCTCAGTCTCAGGAATCGTGAGATCATGACCTGAGCCGAAATCCAGAGTCAGTTGCTTAACCAACTAAGCCACCCAGGTGCCCCATGACAACGCCTTCTCAATAATAAACAGAAGTTATAAACCCTCTTTTTATGTACACATAGCTACATATGAAATATATCACTGAAACTAATGTCACCTGCTTCACTCTTCTAATGTGGCTGTTGGAAGGCTTTAAATGACACGTGTCTCACCTTGTTTTTCCATGAGACTTTCTCCAGAACTTGTCCTCTGACAACAGAAGACAGCATCATGTCTCAGTATTACACACAAAGTGAAACCCACTCATTACTTCAGTGAACATGCCACTACCTTAAGAATCTCAAATTATACTCACATTCAAAAAGAGAAGTCTCTTTTCAAAATTAAATCTTTAAGTTTCTCCTAAGATTGAAAAGGTTTTTTAGCCAAAATAACCCACAAATGATGCAACAATAAAGCATTTGTGCATCTCTGGTCTTTGTCGCTGTATTTTTATTTTATTTATAAAAATACTTTCCGTGTCTGCCCACCTCACAGTGTCGGTCAGTCTGATCTCCCCATCCCTTTCGTCCATCTTGCCCCCTACTCTGCAGGGGTCAGGAGAGCCAGACAGCCTTGCTGAGCATGACCCCAGGCCTGGCCACTGCCGACTTAATCAGGGATAGACCCGGCAGTCTTGGGGAACTGGGAACTCAGATGGAAAGAAAGGATTTCCACACGACGGGAACTTGGCTGTAAGGCTGAGGGTTATGGGAAACCATCCTCTAACCACTGAGAAGCAGAGAAAGTAAGTTAGTAAGAAAACTGAATAAAAGGGTTTTGAGGAGAGAAGCAGAGACTAACAGGAAGGACTTAAAGGATTCCTGCCGGCCTTCCAATTCTTGGGGTCAGCTCTTCCTAACACCTATCTGCGTTCTTGATTTTGGGTTCGATGAGACATCCCTGTCTCTTCATCACATATGCCCCTCTTTCTGCCATATGCTAAGTCAAACTGATTTTTGTTAATAACCAAAAGACTTCTAATTAATAAATCACTGTGGTTAGATTTAATAATATACATTACGGGCGCCTGGGTGGCTTAGTCAGTTAAGTGTCTGACTTTAGCTCAGGTCATGATCTCAGAGTTTGTGAGTTCGAACCCTGCATCAGGTTCTGTGCTGACAGCTCAGAGCCTGGAAACTTTCAGATTCTGTATCTCCCTCTCTCTCCACCCCTCCCCTGATCGTGCTCTGTCTCTCTCTGTCCTAAAAATAAATAAACATTAAAAAAAAATTGTTTAAATAATATACATTAGTTGGCAAGAAGTAGAAACTATGAATTACTCAGTTTATTGGATAAAAAGTAAAGAGGTATGAATGCAAAAGACTGCAAATAGGTTTATGAGGTTAATAACTGGACCACATGCATAAAATCTGTTTCAGTGGTGCTTCAACCTTCCTCAGTCAATAGCACTCTCTTAAAACTGGCTGGAACCAAGAACTTCAATTATATATATGTATCTACAACCTTTAAAAGCTTCTGAGCTTGTTCATTCGGCAAATACTGCCTGGATGCCCAGGACATGCTGAGTTCTGTGAAAGATGCCGTCTCTGCCTCCAGCTTACATGGAGAAATAAAGACACAGATAAACTATTTGGTGGAGGGGAAACACCAAGGTCAAGGCCAGCCTCGTATGTCAGATCATAGCGGTGCACCCAACCTACCTTAGGAGCAGTCAAGGAAGGCATCCCGGAGGAAGTAAATGCAAGAGGATTCAGTCTGGTGGACATCAGGGGAGGGCTTTCCAGACAAGACAGGCAGCGCATGCAAAAGCATGGCCATCCCAGAGAGCCTGGCATGTTCTGGGAAGCAGGGGTTAATGTACACTGGAGAATGGCAAACCACAAGTCTAGAAACATAGACGCTAGATGGCTGAAGTATAGAGTTCAGTTCCTTAACCTGTTCTCAACAGAAGCATTCTGGATGTGCCCCAAACAGGGTTCTGATTTATTTTTCATACAATATTAGCCTGAAAAAAAAAATTAATTCCAACATCTGTCAGTGAGGCTGGTTTGACATCACTTCCTCCAGGAAATCTTTGATCATCTAAGACCAGGTGAGAAGCCAGGTCTCTGCCCTCAAAGCACCCAGTTATAAAACTGAGTAGTTGGTAGCAACACCGCCCGACCCCCTGTCTGTGCCCCGCTCCACTCCAAGACTGCGGGCCCTCACTCAGCACGGCGTTCCCAGCCTGGTTCAAAGCAGGCACATAATAAAAATGGACTGAGTGAATGAATGCCATGGTCAGATACTTTATTGGAGGAAGGACATTATTCCCCCTTGTTCCTCAAGGAACACTTGATACTCTCCAGCCCTCAAGGCAAGGCCTGCCCCAAAGTCTAAATTTTATTAAAATCTGTTTAAATACACGTATTTAATTCCAAGTGTAGAATAACGTACCCTTTTAAAGCAGTGTGATTTCTTGGATGAAGAGATAAGAAAAGCTGGGAATTACCCCACCTCTCTTGGACAGCTCCCGCTGGTGGTAAGCCAGCCGGCACCTGCCGTTCTGTGATTAGGCCTATTGGGCCAGGGTTCCCCGACACTTGGCCATGACCTGAAACAGCCCTACTGCCACTGCTGCAGCAATCACCACATCGGGTCGGAAGCATCTCCAGTGCCCGGATTACAAGCAACGAGAGAAGAGGGACCGTGTCTCATTCACCCACCGTGCCTGGAGCAGCGGCTCAGCCGGAAGGAGGACACTTGAGTAAACTCCCAGCAAATCAGGGACTCACAGAGCCCTGTTTGCTGCAGTCCCCGCGCTGCGGTCTCAGCACCCTGAAGCATTACCTACTTCCACAGGGACACTCAGCCAGGCACACCCCTGCCAAAAGCAACATGCCGACTGTTCTACTAGAATTCCCCTTCCTCTCATCCCTCCATCCTCCACTTTTCTAAACTTCTTGGAACATTCTAGAAATAATCTTCTTTCTCATTTGCTTGATTTAGAGCTAACATGAGGTGGTAAGCGACTCGGGTGGCTGGCAACTGCTGCTGTGTGTAACTGGCCCCGACGCAAGGGCCGCTTCAGTCAAACAAATGAACTCAGATGTTCTGGCACCGGCAACTAACAAACCACCATCTGCAGTAAATAACAGTAAAACGGTGCTGCAAAATGGGCCAGTGTTTCCAAGACAATTATAGTTAGAAACCAAATGTTGTTTCTGAAGGCAGACTGGGGAACTGGGAGCATGCAAAAAGGGGGCAAAAGGGCAGTGAATGTTTATTCCAGTACCTGAGTACCACACAGGATCCATTACGCTCATTGTGCACACACACTCCACCACCCCCAGGTCAATATTTTAAATGTCAAGGACGGGAGATTAAGGACAAACACTTAAAACTGGTCATCTCTTAATCAAACTTTTGCTAAATGAAGTAAACTCTAGATAAACAACCATACTGATCGGATGACGAGGTGTGGCTCCGTCTGAGGCAATCCTTCTATGGGACAAGGTAATAGGCACCCCTTGCTCTGGGCTTGGCCATGACTCTGGTAGCAACACAAACAAATGGGAGTCACAGGAATCTCCGGCTCACTGGTGACACCCTAAACAATGAGGCCTATGGCAGCGGAGAGATATTCCCAAGAATTACGCCCAAACACGTTGGAAGAAAATGTGAAACCGGTCTAGGGATTTTTCCAGTTTTAAGAACTTTCACTGGACTTCCCTAAAGATAATTCAGCAATGAAACAGTTACTAAAATTTTCACAACTCCGGGCAAGTTCTTAAACATTACAATTTCCCTTTCTGTTCCTTTCTTCCTTCCTTTGATTTCAGGAAGAGAATCGCCCTAAGAAGAACTCTTATCAACCTCACCTTCACACTCTCCACGTGCTTCTAGGAGAGCTGAGACAAGATTCCCCAGTGAGTATTAGTAATCGCAGCTCAATGCTTTCCGAGTTATGTCTCAAATAATCAATACAATTTGGCCACCTCTGCTGAATGTGCTAACACACAGCAAAACCAAGTTAAATAACTACGAAGTATAGGCGGCAGAGAAGGGTGGCAGGGAACCAAAAAAGAGGGAAGAACCTCAATGTCATATTAAGGAGTTTGGATTTCCATCCTGTATTAAGTGGGAAGCCAGTGAGCACAGAATCAACAACACCCCGAACTCTAAGAGCAGCAGCGAGGTACCCAAGTATACAATAGTTAAATGTCTGGCCCTGACTACAACCATCGAGATTTTTTTAGACCAAAAAAAAAAAAACAAACAAACAAAAAGCAGAAGAATAGTAACACTAATGCCTCTGGTGATGCATATGATAAAGTCTATGCATATGATAAAGCCTAATCATGCACTACAACAACACTATAATTAACCAGTGAGGCCAAGTGTTGGACCAGCAAACTTAGATCAGTCACTAACTTAACTTACTAAAGGAGAACACAGGCACATACATAAGGTTTAAAAGTTTTAATTCCACTAAAATGATATACCAAGTTGGAGCGCTGGGAATACTACTACATCACGTGTATACCACCTCTCAGCTTAAGTGTTCCACCAGTTTGCAAACTCATGCATCCTGGCACTTGAATGTCCAATCATGTGGCCTGTTAATGAAAGCAATGTACATGCATGATGGGGAATGAGGACGTATTTAAGTTCCAGCTTCCTCGTTTCCTACTGGTATACGCTAGCCAAGTTACTTTGAGAGTCTCAGGTTCCTCATCTGTAAAATGGAGAGAAGGATACCACCATCTCGCAGGAGAGTTGTAAGGAATATAAGGTAAGGAAAGTGCTTGGCACACAGCCCAACAGGAGTCTTCCTAACCCACTGTAACAACAAAACCATGTGTATTAAAATATCTAATTTGCATATATTATTCCTTAACACACCTTACAAGTAATTTGTCAGTCCTACCCTGTCTTTCCACCCACCCCCAAGGGCACAGAAGGGAAGTATAAAACAAAATTCAGTAATTTCTGAAGTAGTTTTATACATTTTGTGTCAAACAAGTGTCGGTGATCGGCTTGGTTTTATTTACATTAATGTTTTACTACAGAAGAACGCCCTACTGGAGTACCAGGGAGATCATCAGTCTCAATCAATATTAAGTAACTTTTAGTAAGTGGCAGAACAGAGACTTACCTTGGTAATGTTTTTTTCTTTTATCTTAGTGTTTGTTTATTTTTGAGAGACACAGACAGGCAGAGCGCCAACAGGGGAGGGGCATAGAGAGGGGGAGACACAGAATCCGAAGCAGGCTCCAGGCTCTGCACTGTCAGCACAGAGCCCAATGCAGGGCTTGAACTCACAGACTGCAAGATCATTACCTGAGCTGAAGTGAGAAGCTTAACCAACTGAGCCACCCAGGCACCCCAAGTTTTCTTTTTTAAAAAGAGAATGGTTTTTATTTTTATTATTGTAAAAATGAACCTTGCTAAAGACATGCATGCCTATCAGTACTGCATTAAAAAAAAAAAAAAAGAATGACAACATTAAATGCTGGTAAGGATGAAAAGAAACTGGATCTCACCTACAAAGAGCACGTGTAAAATGATGCAGCCACTGGAAAACAGTTTGGCAGTTTTGTATAAAACCAAACATGCACTTGATAACTGCATTTACCAGGGTGAGCATTTTGTTTATCACCTTACTATGCTGTACACCTAAAACTAACAATATTATGTTAACTGTACTTCAAGTAAAAATAAATTTGGGGACACCTAAGTGGCTCAGTCAGTTAAGTGTCTGACTTCACCTCAGGTCATCATCTTGCAGTTCATGGGTTCAAGCCCCACATCGGGCTCACTGCCATCCACGCAGATCCCGCTTCAGATTCTCTGTCTCCCTCTCTCTCTGCCCCTCCCCAACGTGCACTATCTTTCTCTCAAGAATAAAAAAAAAAAAAATTAAAAAAATAAATTTAAAAAAATAAATTAAAAAAATAATTTTAAATGATAATACATAAAAAATAATACATGAAATAACGTAAAAATTAAGATAATAATACATTAAAAAATGATAATAAAAAGGAACCTCAACTTGCAAAAACTGGAAACCATCCAAATGTCCTTCAATGGGCCACTGTTTAAACCAACTATGGTACATACACAACATAGGCGACTACTCAGCAATAAAAAGGAATGAACTACTGATACACAGAACCTGACCCAACTTGAATGGGTCTCAAGACTATGCTGAGTGAAAAGAGCCAATCTCAAAATGTTTAATATTGTATTATGCCATTGACATTACTTTCTTGAAATAACAAAATGATAGAGATTGAAAACTGATCAGTGGCTACCAGGAGTTAGCGGTGAGGGGGTGGGCGGAGGGTGTGGCTATACAGGCAGAGCACAGGGAGCTCTGCTGGGATGGAAGAGGTGAACACCTGAACTCTGGGAGTGGTAACACGAGTCTGCACACGTGATGAAAACCATATGGAGCTACACACGCACACAAGTAAGAGCATGTATGTAACTGCTGAATCCCAATAACCTCTGTGAACTGTACCAATGTCAATTTCCTGGTTTGGACACTGAACTGTGGTTATGTGAACCATTACCACTGGGGGAGCCGAGTGAAGGATTCGAGGGACCTCCCGGCACATTTTAGCCACCTCCTATACGTCTTTATTTTAAAATAACAGATTTTAAAAACTGAAACCTAAAAATAAAGCTACACAAACCTATGCAAGAATTATACAAATATACACACGTTTAAAATACATAGTTTTGCTTGAACAGATTACACAATATGAATGGTTTTTTGTAAATGGCTTTCACCACTTAATATGCTGTGGATCTTTTCCCATTTCTATAAACATATGATCACTTTTAAGGACCGTAATGCTACAGCATGCAGATGCATCACTTTTATTTGTTTAATCTAATTTCCTTACTCATGAACATTGAGATTATTAGCAATTTTCTTTCATAAACACTGCTATGAAATGTCTTTATACATGTATCTTTCTACATATATTTCTGAACTTATCCAATTATCTCCTTAACATAAACTCCAGAAGTGCCATTGCCAGGTCCATGAATACTTCTGTTCTGATGAATACTGCAAATTACACTGTAGAAGGATTTCACCAATTACCACCCACCAAAAATGTCTAACTGTAGCTTATAAACCCACACATATTCCTAACTTTGCAAAATTATTAGCCCAGATCTTTTAACACCAAATTGAGTAATCCTAATACTCAGATAAGCATGTGTTAACCAAAAGCAGGCCACAAACCTTTATGACACTGCATTTTTGCCCTCTAAACCGGCCTACTGGGAGGAATTCAGAAAGGATGTGCTGTCTGACTGGCAAATTATCATCCTGCCACTGTAAATTCAAAGCAAACTCTATTCAACACCACCTGAGTTCTTTCCTCACACCAGAAAGTCCATTTTTGTATTAAATAACATGGGGGCACATCGAGAACTACTGTACAGAGAGTCTATGGCTTCTCTGGACTTAAACTCTGAGGTTACAATCCTCTAACGAAGAACTCTGGGTATAACCTCAAAATGGTATGGTGAGAGGGACACAGAAATGTCCAGCTGAGGGGCCTCTGTCTGCCTGGATCAGTCAGCAGAGCAAGCGACCCTCCATCCTGAGGTTACAAATTCAAGCCCCACGCTGGGTGTGGAGATTACTTAAAAATAAAAATCTTTAAAAAGAGGAGGAGGAGGAGGAGAAGATGACAACGAAGGAGAAGGAGACGACGACATGTTCAGTTGTGATAGAAAAAGAAAAATATTAGCAAATATTAAGTAAAAAAGGGTGGATGTTTTTTCATTATAAAAATAATCAACCATATCAGCCACTTATACAGAAACTATCTCCAAATCTCTTGGTCTGCAATTCGCGAGGTGACAGGTGACAGGAGAAACCACCCCGCCCCCGATGGGGAGACACCTGCTCTCCACCACCGCCTCACCAAGATCCCGACATGAGTTCGTGAACGAAAGGGCTGGAGGGCCAGGGCTCGGTGGCACAGCACACGTCCCTGCACTCAGGAGCGCGGCGCCCCTGTGACATGGCAAGCAGTTTCCAAAACAGACCGATAAACAAGAAAGAACATTTGTTGGTAGGGAAAAAAAAAGCTAATTTCAAATGGAGCCCGTGGCTCAAGAATTCAAGGTTCTGCGACCAAAATAAATATATAAAAAGGGTCATCTAATAAACTAAATACCTCTTCCTGTTAATTGTCACACATGAAAGTATGGAAGAGTTATTTACCACCACATTTTGGTCAGCTGGTGCACGAGGTCAGCCAGGCTGGAGCTGCCAAGCAAAACACTCACCACTGCAGCGCCCAGGAGTGGGGCATGGAGGCTGCTGACTGAAGTGACCTGTGGCCTGTGTCATGGGGCCAGCCACACCCACCGAAGGAACTGTCTGTGGCCCTTTAGTGGCTTCTACAATCAACGTTGGTTCCCCCCACTCACGCCCCCGACTCTTTTCTTTTCTGCCAACTCATCCGTGTCATTCTTCATCTGGCCACACTTTGGATTTTGAGTAACATAAGAGGTACCAACGGACACTACCCGGCCATGGTGCTGGCCCTCAGGGATTAAAGAAAGAAAAAAAGGTTGAATAATCCAAAATCTTAGAAAAGAGGCATACAGTTGGGTGTAAAACAGCATCACAGTCTTACCACGCTCTCAAATACTGAAGTATGTGGGTTCCCACATAAAAGCAAGGTTGTTGTTGTTGTTTTTTTAATTTTTACACTACAGAGAAAAATATTTTTTTAACTAAAAATGTGACCTCATTAATTTGAACTCCACTAATTTAGAATTTTGGCTGTTTGGCTAAAATTAAGTTTAAACTGACTTTCATGTTATATTTTAAAGAAAGCATTTCAATGAGGGAGGAGAAGTTTTAGGACAAGTGTTGCTTGACTTCTACAATAGACGGGCACCCGGGTGGCTCAGTCAGTTAAGCATCCAACTCTTGATTCCAGCTCGGGTCATGATCTTGCGGTTTGTGGGTTCGAGCCCCACGTTGGCCTCTGTGCTGACAGTGTGGAGCCTGCTTGGGAATTCTCTCTCTCTCTGTATCTCTGCCCCTCCCCTGCTTGTGCTCTTTGTCTCTCAAAATAAATAAATAAACTCTAAAAAGAGAAAAAAAGTAATATTTTAAAAAAACTACAAAAGAAGTGTGCTTAAGGACTTTAGCACATTAATTGTTGATATGCAAATAGATTTGCTAATGATTAGATAGAATTTGCAATTTGTATAGACCTATAAACTATTCAAAGTTGTCTCACCATGGTTATTTCACTTGATTGCTTTCAAATCCCAAGAAGCTGACTGACCAAACAGGAGCATCCTCATTTTACAGGTGACAGAAACAGAGAAGCCAAGTAATTTGCCCAAGGTCACAATGTAAGAATAAACACATCTTATGTCTAATATTATTTCAATATAAATATTATTTAGTTCCTTTTTTATTAAAGCAAACCCACATAACATCAATCTAAAACACTTCCACTAACTACTTGGAATTTCTATACACACCTAAAAGAAGCTGTGCCATTCACGTATTATCCAGTACAAAAATTGTATCTGTTATGATTAAAATCACGTCAAGCTTATGTGAATGATAAGAAACCAAAGGAAATAGGGGTGCCTGGGTGGCTCAGTCGGTTAAGCTTCTGACTTCGGCTCAGGTCATGGTCTCACAGTTTGTGGGTTTGAGCCCCCGTCAGGCTCTGTGCTGACAGCTCAGAGCCTGGAACCTGCTTCAGATTCTGTGTCTCCCTCTCTCTGCCCTTCCCCCATTCATGCTCTGTTTCTGTCTCTCAAAAATAAACATTAAGAAAAAGAAGAAGAAACTAAAGGAAACAAAAAATTTTAAGCCTAAGAAGGAAAGTAGACTTTTTTATAACTGTTATGAAATGATAAACTATAGTCTGGTCATGAGGCTAAATTTTTAAATTATATGTTCCCTAATTCACAGCTTTCAGCAATTTAGACTGGTTTTATTTTACTTTTAAGCACACCCGTCTCATATATAAATCTCAATAATTTCAGATGACAAATTCATAGTTCAAATCTTACTTAATGAAAAGCTGATGGACAGAAAGCTGTTGGGGATAAATTATACATAGATTTCTCAACAATCAAACTATAATTATGAGGTTCAAAAATGAAACACTGAAAATGCCTATGTCCCTTTCACTGAGGATTTTGCCATAAAATGATTTCAAAACTGACATTATATCAACAATATCTCTTTCAGCCCATAACACACACTCTCTGACAAATAGGTCATGTTTTGTCAGTTTAAAACACAACCTGAGTAAATAAACAAGTAAGCATTCAGCAAAGTATGGGAGCATTCCTAAAGACGTGGTTTCCCTTAGCAAAAAGAAAACTGCAGAAGTCATTCACAAAACTAACTAGAATCAGCCCATTCAGTGGTTTAACTATGGCAATGGGAATGTTTCAAAAGGGCCTATTCACAGGAAAAAGTCAAAGGCTAAAAAACTGCATATAAATTTATGATTGCAATTTTGAATACACCAAGTAGAAACTAAAAGGTGTTTAGATTCATGGGATTCACAGACGATCCTATATGTTGTCATTCAAACGCCAGAGTGAAAGGAACCATAACTATGAAAATGTCGCCATTTCAGCAGCACCCTGCAAGATAAGACTGTCTTTATTTTCCCAAGAAAGGTGACTCCTTGGAAATCCAGATACTAACATGGTAGGGAAAAGAAGGAAGGGAGTCCGCGCAGTAAAATGGACTTGCTCTATTTTAAAGTTTTACACAAGACTCGTTCTACTGCCCCAGGTAAACTTTTAGTCTGAGGGAGGGACCCCTGGGCAAACTCACGCACCTTCTCAAGTGATCCTGCACAGGAAGGTATAAATGAAAGGACAGGAAATAAAGGTTTTGACTCAAGATGTAAAAGCTGACCTTCTTTGGGCCCCTCAACTGGAGAATGTAAGGCGTCAAAAAAAAGTCTCCAGTATTTATTCCCTTTGTGAAACAGTGAGTATGTGAGTTTGGTGGCTGTTGAGCTACACCTAGGATGAAAGAGATGGAGTTGAGCAGGTGGACAGCGGTCAGCCCGGGCTCGTGCCGACAGTGGAGCGGGTGCCTTCACCTTGAAGGAGCTAATGAACCGCACAGCAAACACGCCAAAGGGAGTAAGAAGCCAGCAGCAGACACAGACATCAAGTGTCTCATGTGCAGACCCAACCTCGCAGACCTCACTGGAGATCTACACACGGACAGGCACCTAACGCAACAAGCCCAGCACCCGGCCACACAGTACGTGTGCAATAAACCACCACTAAATGAACGAGATGCCCACGTTAGCTGAGTCTCTCGGCTGAACATACATATTTTCTTATTATGTAAGAGAGAGCCCCGAAAAAATAAATCAGAGTGGTAACTGGAACCTAACAATGATGAACAGGAATGGAAAACATTTATTTTTATTTGACTTTTACTTTTTTTTAAACATTAATTAATTAATTTATTTATTTATTTATTTATTTATTTATTTATTTTGAGAGAGCGATAGAGAGTGAGAGCATGAGCATGAGCAGGGGAAGGGGCAGAGAGAGAAGGAGAAAGAGAACCCAAAGCAGGCTCCACACTGTCAGCGCAGGGTCCAACGTGGGGCTTGAACCCACAAACCGTGAGATCATGATCTGAGCCAAAGTCAGACGCTCAACTGACTCAGCCACCCAAGTGCCCCAAAATGGAGAATGTTTAAAAAAGAATACATAAGCACGGCAAACCACAGTTTAAAATAAGATGTGATGGGGCACGTGGGTGCCTCAGTCAGGTGAGCATCTGACTCTTGGTTTCGGCTCAGATCACAATCTCAGGGTTGTGGGATCAGACCCCACATCGGGCTCTGCACGGAGCGTGGGGGTTGCGTGGGATTCTCTCTCTCTCTTTCTCTCCCTGCCCCCTCCCCTGCTTATGTTCTAAAACAAAAAAAGAAGCAAAAAAAAAAAAAGATTAAAAAATATGATGTGGCATGTACATACAATGGACATTATTTGGTGAAAAAGGAAATTCTGACACATGCCACAACATGGATGAAGGTGAAAGAAGCCAGACATAAAATGGCAAATATTATGTAGTTCTACATATAAGAGGTACCTCGAACAGGCAAATCCATAGAGACAGAAAGTAGAATAGAAGTTACCAGGGGCTGGGGGAAAGGGGAATGTGGTGTAATGAGTACAGAGTTTCTGTCTGTGATGATGAAAAAGTTCTGGAAATGCACACTGGTGGTGGCCGTACAACACTGCGAATGTACGTAAGTGAATCACACACTTAGAAGCGACTACAGCAGTAAGCTTTCATGTTATGAAAATTTTACCATAATGAAGCAAACTATGTGAGTAAAATCTTTCCACAGTATAGGAGAGTCCGTAAATTATAACAGACTAGACCCCATTCTCAAATCCCAGCATGGAAACACGCCCCTCTCCGGAATACCGTGCAACGTAACAGACCTCTAACATGGCCCGAAGTCCCAGGTGCCCTGGCTCCCAGCTCTGCCTTCTGCCGCCCACGAACACGCAGGCCTTGCTCCTGCAGCAGCTCCATGTTGGTGCTCGCTGTCCCCTCTACCTGGAATGTTCTTTCATTTGTGTGGCTCAGGCCCCGGTTTTGCTAATGTCTCTGCTTAAATGCTGCCCCCCAGAGACCCTCTCTCTAAAGAAATCCCTTGCTTGTATCTGCTCCCATTCGGTCACTCCACTGCACTTGGCATTTTCAGAAATGATTTTGCATATTTATTTCCTATTTATTGCCCATCTCCTCCACTGAAATACAAGCTGCAAGAGGGCAGGGGCTCCATTCCTCACGGTCACTGAGAGATTTCCAGCCCTTTAAAACAGTATCTCATGAAGAGGGGGTATTCAGTAACTATTTTTTTTAGTAAATAAACTTTAAAACTTCACAATTACTGAGAAGAAAATGTCATAAAGAATATATTAATTTTGGGGCACCTGACTGGCTCAGTCAGTGGAGCATGTAACTCTTGATGTCGGGGTTGTGAGTTCAAGCCCCACAGTAAGAACAGAGATTAGTTAAAAATAAAATTAAAAAAAAAAAACCAGGGGCACCTGGGTGACTCAGCTGGTTAAGTGTCTGACTCTCGGTTTCAGCGCAGGAGGCCATGAACTCCCAATCTGTAAGCTCAAACCCCATGGAGGGTTCTGTGCTGATAACATGCAGCCTGCTTGGGATTTTTTTCTCTCACCCTCTCTCTGCCCTTCCTCCATTCACTTACTCACTCTGATAAATAAACTAAAAACAAACAATACATTAATTTTTTGATCATATAACAGTAATATAGTATAATCCCATTTTGTAGGAGAAAAAAGACAGATATAATATATATATCTTTAAATATATGCAATATAAAAAGTATGGAAGAATATATACCAAATATCAACAGTGGTTTTCTTTATGTGAAAATACATGACTATTTTCCCTTTTGTTTTCATATTTTCTAACTTCTCTACAATGAAAGGCTTATATGATTTAAAAAAAAAGACAATTTTACCAGCAAATCAACTACTAAGAGCTCACTCCACTTATAAAGTTAGAGATATGGATAAAGACTTGACTACAAGGAAGTTCATCATAGTTTTACATATAATCACAAAAAATAAACAACCAAAATATTCAATGTCAGCTAAATTACTGACATCCATAAGACAGAATATTGCACAGCCATTTAAAAGTTATGCTGTAGGACAACACTGCCCTGAGGAAAATGTAAGTTGGGGCACTTGGGTGGTTCAGTTGGTTAAGCTTCCAACTCTTGATTTTGGCTCAGGTCATGATCTCACAGTTGTGAATTCGAGCCCTGTGTCGGGTTCTGTGCTGACAGCACGGAGCCTGCTTGGGATCCTCTCTCTCTCTCTCTCTCTCTCTCTCTCTCTCTCTCTCTCTCTCTCTCTCTCTCTCTCACTGTCCCTCCCCTGCTTGCTCTCTCTCAAAATATATAATAAACATTTAAAAAACGTAAGTTAAAGACAGAACATGTAGAATATGACCCATTTTTAAATGAGAGAATTGATAGCATGTACACCAAAATATGAATGATAGTTATTCTGACTGTAATTATTTTTACCTTTTTTTTTAATGTTTTATTTACTTTTGAGACAGAGAGAGACAAAGCATGAGTGGGGAGGGACAGAGAGAGAGGTAAACACAGAATCAGAAGCAGGCTCCAGGCTCTGAGCTGTCAGCACAGAGTCTGACGCAGGGCTCGAACCCAGGAACGTGAGATCATGACCTTAGCTGAAGTCAGAGGCTCAACCAACTGAGCCACCCAGGCATACCTATTTTTACCTTTTTTGCCTTCTTTGTGCTTTTCTATAAACAAAGGTACTGAAAGAAAATATGCATTATCTGATATTCAAAAAAAGGAGCATAAGTGACTGTGTGCGCCAAAAGCTGCCTTCTTGCCTTATTTGGGTGCCATCTAGTGGCTGGAAAACATAATACAATTTTCACAAAGCAGTAAAGGTTTCTAAAGGTGATCTCCTTAAAAAGGATATTATGCAAACACAAAGACAAACATTACTACAGTACATCGTTGACCTAATTTTCTGAAACAACTGAGCAATTAATTTAAAGGAGTCCGAGTATTTGTAATCTTTAGGAAACAGCAGGTATCAGAAAAACTGGTTAAATTTTTGGGTTTTTTTTCTTCCCTCAAATATTTAAGACTAACTCTCAAGATGGAGTCCTATCTCTTTTTTAAACTAATAGATATTCACTCCTTGAAACGAATGGGAAGTCAGATGCTTAACTTGCAGTCTGGTGTTTTGTATCCCTCCCACCTCCAAATCTAGACGGTAGGTATTATCGTTTCCATTTTTCAGAAGCGTCAACAGGCCACACAAGATTAAGCAACTTGCCTAAAGTCACAGAACTAGTCAGCAGTGGAGCTGAGACACAAGGCAGAGTTGGTCTGGCTCCAAAATCTATGCGGCCCCTATCATGCGCACTATCTCCATTCCTTACAGGTCACCCAGAAAGCCAATGCACCTTTCACTAAGATGATTCTCACTCTTAATAAGTATAGAAGCATGTGGATTCTTAAAAAATAAGTAAACAAACAAACCAAAAACAGAAACAGAATCACACATACAGAGAACAGGGGCACCTGGGTGGTTCAGTCTGTTAAGAGTCCACCCAACTTTTGATTTCAGCTCAGGTCACAATATCATGGTTCGTGAGTTCAAGCCCCAAGAGGGGGTCTGCACTAACAGCATGAAGCCTGCTTGTGACTCTCTGTCTCCCTCTCTCTCTGCCCCTCCCCTGATCGTGCTCACCCGCACACTGTCTCTCTCTCAAAAATAAACATTTTAAGGGGAGGGAAGGGGAGAAGAGGGGAAAGAAGGAAGGAAGGAAGGAAGGGAGGGAGGGAGGGAGAAACTAAGAAAGAAAGAAATGAAAGAAAGAAAACCGGATTGCCAGAGAGGGAGGTGGAGGAGCGGATGAAGTAAGTGGAGGGGATGAAGAGGTTTAAACTTCTAGTTACGAAGCAAGTCCCGGGATGGCGAGTGCAGCAGGGAACACAATTGACGGCGGGGTGATGACGCTGGAGGGTGACCGCACACTGGGGAGCGCGGTCTGTGCACAGACAGAACTGCTGAATCGCTGTTTGTCCATCTAAAACTCACAGAACTTTGTGTGTCCACCATAATGCAATAAAAATTAAAACGTAACTATACAAGATGTCACCATATTGGGGAACATTGCTCTCAAATCTAGAACTGTAAGCTCTTAAGTATTTATGTTCAGATCAGTATCCGTTTAAAACAAAAGAACTTTTTAAATACATTATTCTACACACTGTTCCATCAGCTGGCTATGCCAGCTCCATAAGGACGCGGGACTTTCCGTTTCCTGCGTCAGCACAGACACTCGGACCTTCGGCACGTGGCGGTTACACGACCACAGCTGCCTGGCCTGTCACCGTCCTGCCCTACTCTCTCTTCTTTCTCGCTCCTTCCAATCTGTCATTCACCCACCCTAAAAAGTGATTTCTCTAAAACAATACTTTCACCAAGTCCACTCAACAAGAACATACGATGCTAATCCTCAGCTTTTAACAGGTGTGGCCCCAAATAAGCCCCCTCCTCCAGGCCACGAGACCCAGGCAGGCTTATGGCTCTACCCTGCAACACCATGAATCATGTCAGGTAGCACTTTAAGAGATCCGTAAAATCTGTTCCCCACCTTTTACACCCGTTTCTCATGCCCCGACCACACGAACAAGAAGAGTTAACGGAAGTCATCTGGCCGTCCTTTACCCGCAGCACAAGAACCGCTTTTATCCACATGTACATGGCTCTTCATTGTGGCATTTGTACAAAACACCGGAAGCGATCCAAATGGTTAGTGCATATGGCTATATTAATTTTGGTATATTCAGGGATGACATGCTATGCCCCCATCAAAAAGAATGAGGAAACTAATATAGAGAAGGCTCTCCAAAATATAATGAAAAACCCCAAGGTACAGAAGTACATGTATTGTCTAAAACAAGGCAGATGTATGTGCTTGCGTTTACAAACGCGTGTTGTGGTCGGAGTGTTTGGATCCCCCTCCCGTAATGTGGTGGCTCAAATCCTAACCCCCAAGGGTGATGGGATTAGTAGGCGGGCCTTTGGGGGAGGGGTGAGGCCTTCGTGCGAGGGATCAGTTCCCATTATCGGAGAGGCCCCCAGAGAACCTGCTCACCCCTTCCACCAAGTGAGGCCCAGAGCAGGTCCTGGCTACGCACCAGGAAGAGGGCCGCTATCACAGCCCAGGCCCCTGGCCTCCAGACCCGCGAGCAATCCACTCCGCCTGTGCCTAGGCTCCCGGGCCGGCCGGGGTGGGGGGTTTTGTGATAGGGGCCTGAAAGGGCTAAGACAGCAAGGGGCATCCTCCGAATACCCATCTAAGAAGATGGGCAACAACAGTTGCCTCTGGGGAAGCAAACCAGACACATGGCAGGACCAAGGATGGGAGACTTCCTGCTCTTTAACCTGTTGTGTCTTTTGAATTTTGGACCTCAAGAATGTATTATCTTTTCAGACAAAAATATATATATTTTTAAACTCCAGCTACAGGGGCGCCTGGGGGGCATGTTCCAACCTCTCCAAAGTACTTACCAGAGTCCTATAATCCTGTCTAGCCTACACAGCATCCATATACCTCCTAACATTCTACTTATCTGAAATATGCATAACTGATCCTGTAACTGAATTATTAAAAAAAGGAAACAAAACAAAGACACTGGAGAAGTAATACAGTGGACCCTCAACAACGCAGAGGTTAGGGGCACCGACCCCTGCACAGTGGAAAATCCACTGTATAACTTTTTTTTTAATTTATTTATTTTGAGGAAGAGAGAGAGAAGAAGC
Source organism: Suricata suricatta (assembly GCF_006229205.1). NCBI lineage: Eukaryota > Metazoa > Chordata > Mammalia > Carnivora > Herpestidae > Suricata > Suricata suricatta. The sequence continues at coordinate 24,158,249 of NC_043713.1, read as the reverse complement.
GGGAGAGAGAAGGGGAGGCAGAGAGGGAGAGGGTGAGAAAGAGAAACCCAAGCAGGCTCCACACTAGTATGGAACCCGATGCGGGGCTTGATCTCACAACTGTAAGATCGTGACCTGAGCCGAAATCAAGAGTCGGTGCTTAATCAACTGACCCACCCAGGCACCCTACCACATATAACTTTTGACCCAAACTTAACCCCTAATAGCCTACTATTGACCCAAACCTGACCTATAACATAGTCTATTAGCACATATTTGTATGCTGTATGTATTATATACTATAGAAAGTCAGCTAGAGAAAAGACTATGCCGTTAAGAAAACCATAAGGAAGAGACAACACATTTACAGTACAGGGCTACATTTATCAGAAAAATCCACATACACGTGAACCCTTAGAGTCCAAATCTATGCTGTTTAAGGGTCGGTCGTAATTGCTGCTGAGGGATACAGTGATTGCCACAAGGTGATGCAGTTAGAGGATCTAATAAAATGAAAGCCTGATTCCGGACTTTATGATAAAAATCTTTCTGGGGCGCCTGGGTGGCTCAGTCGGTTAAGTGTCCGACTTTGGCTCAGGTCATGATCTCATGGTTCATGGATTCGAGCCCCACATCGGGCTCTATGCTGATGGCTCGGAGCCTGGAGCCTGTCTTCAGATTCTGTGTCTCCCTCTCTCTATGACCTCCCCTACTTCTGCTCTCTCTCTGTCTCTCAAAAATGAATAAATATAAAATAGTTTAAAAAAAATTTTTTTAAATCTTTCAATGATACTAGGACAAATCGAAAGTGCCTTATTTTATTTTTTTTACAAGTCTCCACCCCTCACCTCCAATTCCACGCACCGCCTCCCCTCTGCCGCTCCCCTGCGGGGCCAGCCCCCTCCCATTCCCACCCCCGACCTACTCTCTAGGGCTCAGGAGGCCATTGAAGCATTTCTCCTTCAGTTGCCTCCAGAAAGGGGCCCTGGCTGAGGGGCACAGGGGTGGGAAGGAGACTTTCATTACACAGCCTTTGGTACCTTCTGGGATTTGAACCATAGGAACGAACTCCCTTTCAAAACATAAGTGAAATACAAAAACACATGCCACTTCTTCCAGGAAGTCTAGGACTCGCCCTGTCCTATTCTACCTGAGACGTGAGACGCTGCTGCTGGGTTCGTGCTCTGCTGCACTCACTCACTGGTCTGCAGACAGATTACAAGCCCTGTGAGGGCCCGAGACGTTATCTTGCTCTTCATTATATCCTGAGATGCAAGTCAATAAGCAATAGGTTATGGGGCGCCTGGGCGGCTCGGTAGGTTAAGCGTCTTGACTTCAGCCCAGGTCATGATCTCACCGTTTGTGGATTCAAGCCCCACGTCAGGCTCTGTGCTGACGGCTGAGAGCCTGGAGCTGCTTCAGATTCTGTGTCTCCCCCTCTCCCTGTCCCTCCCCTGCTCCTGCTCTATCTCTCTCTCTTTGAAAAAAAAATTAACAAAATTAATAATAGCTTACAAATAGCGAAAGGTCATCTGGTCCAGCCACAAGCACGACACATATTACAAATGTGTTCCCATATACCATACCCCCACGGGGGGCGGGGGGGATACTTAGATGTTCATAAACCAAAAAATAATAAGTACGGTTTTGTTTCTTGTTTTTGTTGCTGTTATTTAGAAATGTATAAAATCAGCCATGCAAGTAATTTTAAAATATTTTATTAAGAAAAATAAATGGCATATTATTTAAACTTTACTCTTAATCTGGATTCTATTTCAGACTTTTGCTTCACAAATAATCCGAATAAAGTGAAAAGTTAAAACTATTGAAGAGTCTTAATAAGATTTTGCGACCATGCCTAGAAACTCTAACAAAATCTGAGTACTCTAGTGCCAAAAATAATTTGTAGTAAAGAAGAATTAGATTAGTCCTAAAGGCCTGACAGTTTCTAAAAAACAAAAACAGAAACAGAACAGCTGACATCAATTTTTGGCTCCAAAAATGGGCTGCACTTGAAAAACACACACATGGATCCAAGACATTCCAGGAGCGAGCATGCTCATCTCAAAAACGGCTAAATTCAGAGTCTTTTCTACAGAGATTCATCTTAGTGCTAAATAATTCACACACTAGGTAATCCCATCCCTGACTCTATCAATGAGGTGGCACCTGCTCAAGGTTCGACAGGTCACACATCAGACACCAGCACTGAGAGCCAGGGACAGTACCAGCACAAAGAGACAGAGGTACAACAAGGGAGAGAGGTACAACACCACAAACGAAGCCTCCAGAACCATCCCCCAAACACACCTGCACTATGCTATTTATTCCCTTTAGAGCTTTTCAGACTTTCCAAGATTCCTATATGCTTTTCTGTATAAACTGGGTTGCATTAAAACAGAATGAATACACAAGAAAAAATAAAGACAAAAAGAATAAATACATGAGAACGGCAAGGATCTTCGAGAAAGAGCAGTAATTAACAAAACAAACTATAAAGCCCCAGTAATTCAAACCACAAGTCACCAGCAAAAATATGGCAAACTTTAGAGAGTAAGAAATAGACAGAGCTAACAAAGTCTTCCCATCACTAGTCCTTAAGAAGTTCGTCCTCCCCCCAGTTCTGCATAAATCAAGTACATGTCCAGAGACACACACACCCTTCTTCTTCTTTGGCTATTAGGATTTTTTCTGCGCCACTTAAGTTTTAGAATAAGCTTATCAAAATCTCTCCACCTTATCCCCCCAGCGGCCATAAAAAGCAATCGCGATTTTAACTGGAATCACCTTCTCTGTAGGTCAATTTGGAAAGAATTGACGTTTTTACAATAGTCTTCATCTTTAAACATGGTATCTCTCTCCAGTTAGTGAAGTCTTTTTGAATGTCCTTCAGAAGACACTAAACTCCAGGGTACCGCAGCTCACACAGGTGAAAAGAAAATGTGTCGGACAATGAATGGTGAAGTCTATGCCCTTTTCCTTTGAACATGAGCAGTGGCACGCCGTGAGAAACTCCTCACAGATTAAGAAAAGTGTCATTTTCTTTTTTTTAATCCAAGTTAGATGACATACAGCGTAGTCTCGGCTTCAGGGGCAGAACCCAGTGATTCCTCTCTTAGAAACCCAGCACTCGCCCCAACAAGTGCCGCCTTAATGCCCACCACCCCACCAACGCTCGGTTTGTTCTCTGTATTTAAGAGTCTTTTACGGTTTGCCTCCCTCTCTGTTTTTATCTTATTCTTCTTTCCCTTCTGCTGTTCTGTGTTGTGTTTCTCAAAATCCACATATGAGTGAAATCACAGGATACCTGTCCTCCTCTGACTTATTTTGCTTACATAATACACTCTAGCTCCTTCCACGTTGTTGCAAATGGCAAGATTTCATTCTTTTTGATCACCAAGGAGTGTTCCATTATATATATATTGTACCACATCTTCTTCATCCATTCATCAGTCGACTGACATCTGGGCTCTTTCCATACTTCGGCTATTGGCGATAGTGCTGCTATAAACATTGGGGGGGGGTGCCCCTTTCAAACCAGTACTCCTTGTTCTTTGGATAAACACCTAGCAGTGCAGTTGCTGGGTCGTACAGTAGTTCTACCTTTAATTTTTTGAGGAAGCTCCATATTGTTCTCCAGAGTGGCTGCCCCAGTTTGCATTCCTACTAGCAAGTGGAAAAAAAGGTTCCTCTTTCTCCTCATCCTCACCAACATCTACTTTTCCTGATTTGTTCATTTTAGCCATCCTGACAGGTGTAAGGTGGTATCCCATTGTGGTTTTGATCTGTATTTGTTTCCCTGATGATGAGTGATGGTGAGCATCTTCACATGTGTCTGTTGGCCATCTGGACGTTGTTTTTGGAAAAGTGTCTATTCACTACTTCTGCCAGTTTCTTCACTAGATTATTTGTTTTTTGGGTGTGAAGTCTGGTAAGTTCTCTATAATTTTGGATACTAACTCTGTATCCAATATGTCATTTGCAAATATCTTCTCCCATTCCGTGGGTCACCTTTTAGTTTTGTTGATTGTTAAGGGAAACGATTTCAAAATCTGCTGATGCTCTAGCTGTCTCCAGTCTGACGTCTCCCACCGAGCCTCAGCTAAGGCTCTCAGAAGCAGTAACAGGTACCCACTTCCTCTAATATGCTATCACCTGAAACTGTAAACTAAGTGAACCCAACTGCATCCAGAAGTAACAAATTAAACATTATTGCCAAAATATATAAATAGTTCACAATAAAGGAATATCAATAATCCTTAAGCCTTAAACACACAAAAACAAACATAACCTTGATCATTAAAGAAAGGCAAATTGGGGGTGCCTGGGTGGCTCAGTCGGTTAAGCGACTCTTGATCTTGGCTCAGGTCATGATCTGCGGTTTGTGAGACTGAGCCCCACTTCAGGTTCTGCTGAAGGTGTGGAGTCTGCTTGGGATTCTCACTCTCCCTGTCTCTCTGCCCCTCCCCCACTCATGTGCGCGCGCACGCACACACTCTCTCTCTCTCAGAAATAAACTTAAAAAAAAAAAAAGGCAATTGAAACCATAAGGACCACAACATACATACACATATAGGTTTTTTATTTATCATTCACCATCCGAAGGCAGAGAGACAGCACTCTCAAGCCTGGTGCTGAGGGAGAGGGGACATACTTGTTGTCACCATGACACTATTTTCATACTGAAAATTGGTAAAGGAAAGGAATTGTTTACTCTTATTTAATAATAGAGTAAAAACGGCATATAACTTAAATGATGAAGGAAAGCTCTTCTTTACAGAAAAATTCTAGTTAATAAATATAAAAGAAATCATCAAATTAGAAATATCACCGTTTTGTCATTTCTACTGAAACAGGTGATTCAGACCAAAATAATCAATGGCTGCTAAAACATACTCAAACCTCAAATCAATCTCCACATGATAAGTGATATGAAACCACACATTTTCCGTGTCCGGAAGTGACACAGTATGAAGTACACAGACCGCTTACCCAGGACCCTTACCAAAACCATTTATGGTGCTTCGAGCCATTTAATCTGACTTCCAGTTTTAAGACAGAAAACACACACACACACACACACACACACACACACACACACACACACACAGTTACAAGACATAAGGAGCAATCAAGTAAGTTCAGAAGGTTTGGAGCATTCTACTACTGAAAAATACACCAAGTTTGTGAAAAAAATTAAGAGCGCAGGGGAAAAACTGTGGCAGGGGCTGCAGAGTGAATATCTCTACTCTAAAGACATTTTTTTTTTGAGAGAGAGAGAGAGAGAGAGAGAGACAGTGCGAGCAGAGGAGGGACAACTAGAGGAGAGACAGAATCTGAAGACAGGCTCCAAGCTCTGAGCTAGCTGTCAGCACAGAGCCTAATACGGATCTCGAACCCAAGAACTGTGAGATCATGACCTGAGCCAAAGTCAGACACTCAACTCACTGAGCCACCCAGGCGCCCCACTACTCTTAAAGACATTTAAGGGGCATCTGTGGGTCAGTCGGTTAAGGGTCTGACTCTTGGTTTCGCTCAGGTCATGATCTCACACACAGTTCATGAGATCGAGCTGTCGGTACACAGCCTGCTTGAGATTCCCTCTCTCTCCACCCCTGCCCCACTCATACTCTCTCTCCCCATCTCTCTCAAAATAAATCAATAAAGACATTTAAGAAATGTAACTGGGGTGCTGGGGTGGCTCAATGGGTTAACCATCTTGATTTCAACTCAGGTCATGATCTCACAGTTTTGTGAGTTTCAAGCACAGAGCCTGCTTGGGATTCTCTGTCTCCCCTCTCTCTCTCTACCCCTCCCCTACTCAAGTTGTCTCTGTCTCTTAAATTAAGTTTTTTCTCCCTCTTTCAAAAATAAACAAAGAATTTATAAACGTCTAAATGGCTGCAGAGTATCTACAGACTATATTTAATTAGTTTTCTGTTTGTGGATGCAGCTTTCAGACTTTTCTCATAACACATAATGCTGCGTACATCATTTCCCATTTGTACAAATACACCTCTAGTAAAATTCCGTGCAGCAGAACTGCTGGATCAAAGTGTCTGTGGGTTTATAATTCTAACAGATCCGGAGCACCTGAGTGGTGCAGTCAGGTAAATATCCGACCCTTGATCTTAGCTTAAGTCACGATCTCACAGTTTGTAAGTTCAAGCCCCGCATCAGACTCTGCTCCAATGTCACGGAGCCCGCTTAGGATTCTCTCTCCTTCTCTTTCTCTCTGTCCCTCCCCACGTGTGTTCTCTCTCGTTCTCTCTCTCTCTCTCACCCTAAATAAACAAGTAAAAATAAAAATAATAATTTTGACACATTTTGCCAAACTGTTCCATTGACTTGTGTCAATTTATACTCCTACAAGCAGGGCATGAGAAGGTCTATTTCCCCACATTTTTATCAATTTAATGCAATTTTAGACTCTTTGACCTATGCCAATTTGATAGATGAAAACCAAGATCTCATTTTTAACTTGATTATAAAAACAAACAGGCATATAACAATCAGAGTGATTAGAATATTGAATTTCAACATATTCAATACCTATACTGTAAAATTTTAATTTTTTTTAACAGGTTTGGTGTGACAGGCAGAATAGGAGCCCCTAGCATCTGTGAATGTTATGTCATATCATGTATCAATCCTTCATTCCTTTTTACTTCTCAGCGATACTCTGCTGCATGAATATACCATATTCTGTTTTTCATAATACCATTCTGATTGTCTTCATATTTGCTTCACCTACTTTTTTTTAAGTATTTTAAAGTAAGATAAGGACGTTTTCTTCTATAACCATAATACCATTATCAGACCTAACAAAACTAAAAATAAATCCTCCTACCCAGTCCACATTGACATTTCCATGGTTGCTTTATAAGATTTGTTAGAATTAGGAACTAAATGAGGTGCATTCGTTGCATTTGGTAATTATATTTCTTCCTTTTCTAAAAAAGTTTTTTCAACGTTCACTTTTTGAGAGAGAGAAAGACAGAGACAGAGACAGTCCATGAGCAAGGGAGGGGCAGAGAGACGGAGACACACAATCAAAGCAGGCTCCAGGCTCCGAGCTGTCAGCACAGAGCCAGACACAACACTTGAACCCATGAACAGTGAGATCATGACCTGATCAGAGTCAGGCACTTAACCGACTGAGCCACCCAGGCGCCTCCCCATTTTTTTAAAATGTTTTTAAATACTTACTTATTTTTGAGAGAGAGAAAAGAAAGCGTGAGCAGGAAAGGGGCTGAGAGAGGGGTTTTGGAGGGTTTTTTTTATGTTTTTTGTTTATTTTCTGTAGCCATTTAAATGAAAAAGGCAGTTGCATATAAGCACGTTAAAAAATACATTTTACTTGCCTGTAGGGAAGGAAAGCATGGGACAGCAGCAAAAAGAGAAAAAGGAGGATATGTATAGGATGCAGGGACTTGTGTTTAAACGATTTTGTAAAACTACATGAGATACATGCTTAAATAACCTTGTACTCTTCTAGAAGATTCAAAAGAAACTGCTATGAGGAATTGTCCCCAGGGGAGGGAGGTGGCTGAGTGGAAGAAAGGAAAGAGAAAACCTGATTTCCAACTTTCCATACCTTTTGGATTTTCTACTGGTACACGTATGACAGGATGGGTCGAGTGACAGAACATTAAAAACTTTCTTTTTAGCCAGCACACCACACAAGTTTGTGCGACCTTCTACACTAATTTTCAATCTCCAAGTGACCTCTTACCTGCTGGTTGGTGCAGGGAAAGAAAACGAGAGAAGCTGATTCCAGAACGGGTCATTCTCAGAGACAGAGTCTGTGCCCGACAACTTCTTTAAGTACTCGTTTTTAGGAAGATCGCTGATTCTGCTGCTGTTCGACCCCATCTTCCCCTCTGGCAGACAACTGGTCCTTACACCTTCATTTCCACAAGACAAACTATAAAGAATGAAAAGAAAGTTCAAACGTGTTCAAAATTAGTCATCATACTTTTCCCATCCTTGACCTATATGAAAAAAAGAAAAAAACCTACAAACTTACTTAAGGAAGTCACACTTCTCTTTATTTTTAAATATATTATACACTAGCTACAATGTTACAAAGGAGAGAAAGAGGTTAAAATCTGTCTTCGCTAACATGCACACAAAAGTCCGAGTTCATGCTTACAGGTCTTCAAATAAGCATACCTCTGCCTAAGAAAATGTCTCAAAGCAAATTCCTAACAATGACAACTTACTGCAAATTGTCTGAAAATGAAGCTATTTTTTAAAAATTCTTTAATGTTCATTTATATTCAGGGGGGCAGGGTGGAGGGGCAGAGAGAGAGGGAGACACAGAATCTGAAGCAGGCTCCAGGCTCTGAGCTGTCAGCACAGAGCCCGATGCGGGGCTTGAACCCATGAGCCAGGATATCATGACCTGAACTGAAGTCAGACGCTTAACTGACTGAGCCACGCAGGTGCCCCTGAAAATGAAGCTTTTACAACAAATGATGGTAATAAGCAAACAGAAAGCGGATTATCTTGAACGTGCTCAGTAGGGGGCAGGCACTGCCGTGAGGGCAATCAGCTCTGGGGAGAGGGAACCTGATCTCAGTTACGCGCTGAAAGAGAACGGGCTCCCTGTTCCAAAGCCGTCACACTCAGTGTCCCTCTCGCTGTGCTGTTGTGCGCATCGTCATTAGCTGGCACGCCTCTTCTCCTAAACCATGAGGCATTTGGGGTTTTGATAATAAGAACTGTCTTATTCACCGTCCTCTGCCCAGCATCTAGACCAGCATGTACCAGCTGCGCTGCAGTACGCGGAAGGGAAGCTTAGAGAACAAAATGACCAGCATCTTCAATATTTGTTGTGCATGGTCACAAGGGACAAACGAATGGTTTCGTTCAAATATGAACCACTGTCTCCATCAAACCACGTTTAACATAGTTCTAGATCATGTTCTATCTCAATTTGTTCAGGAAAGTCTCTCACTGACAATACAAATGGTGGTATGATGAATAATAATGATGCTATGCTAAAATTACCGTCGCAATGAAAGGGAATTATGTCCAAAGGGAAAACTCAGGTTAGATGAGAACTTATATTAGTAGCGACTTACTTTCTTACGTCTGTACCTCCACACTCCACGGAGACGCCAAAGCCAACATCAGAATCTGGAAGCATGTCTTCCACATTCTCTTTGGAACTTTGGGTCTAGACTAAGCTAAATTATCTAAAGATATGAGGCCTCCCCAACACATGAACAGCTGGTCTTCTGAACCAGGAGGGAGAAATACTGATCTGGCTTCTTGTCACCTGCCCCTGAACTCAAGACCGCCTACTATTTCCCTCTTCCCTGCCCAGCTGGCTCCAACTAAGCCTCCATATCAAGCCAGCTAATCATGAGTCTAGATTGTGGTTTAATTTGTTAAATAAGGAATTATTAAGCCCAATTAGAAAATGCTATTAAAATACCCTGAAATACATAAATGCCTATTTGTCATACCCAATTCCAAAGCTAATTTACACATTTTAAGCCATCAAAAATTAATTTTTTAATACAATCTTACAATGGGGTACATTACACTGATGAAAATGAATTAACTAGAGCTACAGTGACCAACATGAACATATCTCAGAAATATATGCTAAAAAAAATGCTACAGAATAATAGACATGGTATGATTTCATTTATATGATTTTAAAACATACAAACCATATAATGGATGTATTATTCGTAGCTACCACAATTATTAAAATATATGTGGAAAAATACACGACAAATTCAGAAGAATGCTTTTACAGAATGTTATCAGGAGAGGGCCAGAGGAGCATCTGTTGTATCAATAAATACTTTCCCAAACAGAAAAGGGGAAAAGAATAGAAAGAAAGGGATGGGGGCGCCTGGGTGACTCAGCCAGTTAAGCATCTGGCTTCCGCTCAGGCCATGATCTCATGGTTCATGGGTTCAAGCCCCGTGTCAGATTCTGTGCTGACAGCAGCGAGCCTCATGTGGGGCTCGAACTCATAAACCGTGGGATCATGACCTGAGCCAAGTCAGATACTCAACCACTCAACTAATCCACCCAGGCACCCTCACCCTTGGTGAGAGAAGAAACCAAGAAAAATGAAGACAAGGAATTCGAGAAACAAAGGCTGCAACCCAAGATGGGGTAAGAGAAGCCCAGGAGAAGACAGGTGCGGCAGGCTGGGACCCGAGTTGAGGCAGGGGAGCAAACCAGACAGCGACAGGTCACCTGACATGTCTGACCTTGTTCCGTGGAGCGTCACAATATTGTAGGAGAATCTGGTAGGAATGAAGGATAGCTACACAGAAAACAAATGATTTTTAAAATTATGTACCCTGGAAAAAACAAAAACTATTTAAGAAGGGTCATGTAATCATAGTATATGACTCAATTTAACAGTCATCAATATTTATATAATCACTACAATACAAACAGTAAATAAACATTTAACCAAAAATTGTGAGGCAACTATAGTGGGAAGATGCTAGAAAAAGCAGTGGTAGTGGTGGTTTAAGAGTGTGAAATTCTCATCTTCCATAATAGGCAGGAAGTCAGCAGAAAACACCTAATTACTAACTAGGCAAATAACAGTAAAAGTAAATTAGTTATAAATAAGGAGGTAAACAGCCAGAAACAACAGCTAAGAGACTAAAGTGTGGCCTTCTCCGGGGAAGGATTCTGGAGTGGAGAAGGTGGTCGTGAAGTCCTTTTGTTCTACGTCCATCACGTTATCTGAGTTTGTTTTTTATAACTATGTGTACATATTTCTTTGGTTTTAAAAATTAAATATGTTTAAGCTCCTTCACCTACTCATATTTAAACTTTTAACATCTATGAAAAACACAAAGTTACTATCATAACTAAATTCATAGTGACAATGTAAATTATTCTTTACTGAGGCAAACTAGCAAACTTTAAGAAATCTATTTGTCTGATATAGTGTAATGTCATTAAAGTTATCTCCCCAAATCCGTATTTCAGATTCCCACCATTATGTGTTCACTGGCAAGCAGTAGCCACAGCTTGGTCAGAAAAGAGGAACTGAATTCAAGCCCACAGTGGGGATAAACACACAAATCAATATAACAAAACAGAAACTCCAGAAAAGGACTCACTAGAGTACAACCAGCTGATTTTTGTCAACAACGCAAGAGCAATTCAATAGAGGAAGGACAGGTCTTTGAACCAATGGTGCTGGAATAACTGGGCAACCAGAGGCCACAAACAAACAAACAAACAAAAACTTTGCATCTTAGAGGTTAACTCAAAATAGGAGCCCCTGGCTGGCTCAGTCAGTAGAGCCTATGACTCTTGATCTCAGGGTCGGGAGTTCAAGTCCCACATTGGGCACAGAGCTCGCTTTAAATAAATACATACATACATAAATAAAATAACTCCAAGTAAATCATAGATCTAAACATAAAACAAAAGTCTAAAACCCTTTTTAGAAGAGAACATGGGAGAAAATCTTTGTGACCTGGGGTTAGGAGGGACTTATTAAACATTACACAAAAACACAGCCATAAAAGAAAAAGCTGACAAACCAAGCTTCCCAAAAATTAACAACTTTTGGTCCGTGCAAGACCCTGCTAAGAGAATGAAAATTAAAGCCACAAACTTAGAGAAAATATATATGTCACCCAACAAAGTACCCAACAGAGGACTTGTATCGGAACATAGAAGAACTCTCTAAACTCAACACTAAGAAAACAGTCCAATTAGAAAATATGCAAAAGATTTCAACACATCACCAAAGAAGATACGCAAATGACAAACACATGAAAAGATATCCCATCATTATTAGCCAGTAAGAAACTACAAATTAAGACCACAATGATGTACTGCTGTTACGTATCTACTGCAATGGCTGAGATTAAAAAAACAAAACAAAACAAAACAAAACACTGACTACCAAATGCTGCCACAGATGTAGAGAAAGTGGCACTCTCATACAGTGCTGGTGGGAATGGGAAACGGAAAATGGTTGAACAGTTTCCTGTAACATTAAACACAGACATACCATTCGACCCAGCAATTGCATTCCTGGACTATGTATGATCCCAGAGAAATGAAAACTTAAGTTCACACAAAAAAAACTACCCAAATAACGTAATGAATAAGCAAACTGAGGTACATCCCTACAATGGAATAAAAAGAAGGAACCATTTGACACATCCGGTAACTTGGACAGATCTCTGGGCATTGTGATGAGAGAGAAAAGCCCATCCCAAAAAGTTAAATACTCAAAATAATAATAGCAATACTGTGTTTAACGATTATAGATTATAGAAAAGTCAATGAACACCAGGGATGATAAGAGGAAGAGAAGGGAGGAAAGAGGATGATGCACTTCGTTATTATAAGGTACCTGCACTACCTGTAACGTGGTAGAGTGTGATTTGCAAGTGGACCTGGATTAGTTGTAAACGTTTATTGCAAACACAATACAGAAGTTTTAAAAAGCTTAAGGGACATTCTAAGGAGGGAGAAGGGGTTCGTTTACGTGCAAAAGGCAGAAAAAGAGAAGACGAAAACAGGAACAAAAATAAGGGCAATGAATAAAAATAGTAACAAATACTGGTAGACATTAATCCAACATTATGAATAATAACTTTGAACATCAATGGCGTAAATACACCAATTACCAGAGATGTCAAAGTGGATCAAAAAATAAGACCCAACCAAATGTGCCTACAAGACACCCTTTATTTTTTGTTTAATGTTTATTTTTTTTATTTCTGGGAGAGAGAGACATTGTGTGCGCACACACATGAATGAGGGAGGGGTGGAGAGAGAGGGGGACAGAGAACCCAAGGCAGTCTCTGTGCTGAGCTACCAGGCACCCCAAGAAATCCACTTTGAATATAAAAGACACATACAGATCAAAAGTAAAGAGATGGGGAGAGATTACCATGCTAATACTACTGATAAAAAGAAAGCAGGAGAAGCTATATTAATCTTAGACACAGCTGACTTCAGAGCAAGGAAACTTATCATGATTTTTTTTTTAAAGGCATTACATAATGATAAAGGACTCAACTGTCCAAGAAGACCTATTCTTAATATGCATCGCCTAGAGGTGCCTGGGTGGCTCAGGTGGTTGGGCTTCTGACTTCGACTCAGGATCTCATAGACTATGGGTTCGAGCCCCGCATCGGGCTGTGCTGTGTCAGCTTGCTGACAGCTTGGAGCCTGGAGCCTGCTTCACATTCTATGTCTCCCTCTCTCTCTCTCTGCCCCTCCCCCGCCCACTCCCCATCTCTGTCTCTCAAAATAAAAAAAATAAAAAGACATTAAAAAAGTTTAAAAATGTGTGCTGCCTAACACAAGAGCATTAGAATACATGAGGCAAAAACTACCAGAACCACAAGAAGAGGTGGGTGAATCACTATTAAAGACCTGAGCACATCTCTCTCCGAAATGCTCAGACCCAACAGGCATGAAATCAGTAAGGACCTAACGATCTCAACACCACCATCAATCAGCTGAATCCGACACCTACAGACTACTTCATCCAACAGCAGCAGAATACACATTCCCCTCCAGCTCACATTGAATATTCACCAAAACAGACCACATTCTGGGCCATAAAACACATCCTAACAAATTTTTAAAAAGCGAAATCATAAAATGTTTTGAGTGCTCAAAACGAATAAGCTAGAGAATAAGGAAACAACTGAGATGACCCCAGGAGGAAATATTCTGACAAATGCAGAATACACCACATTCATTGTCAAGAACCATCACCCTGCACAGTGGGTTTGGGGGCTTTTCTAAACTGGAGCAGACCAAAGGGATACTGTAACAACCAAATGTGTATGTGAATCGTCAATGAACCCAGGTTTGGAAAAAGGGGGGAAAAAACATTATAAAAGACAATCTTGAGACCCAACTGGATATGGACTGAATAAAAGATATCAGCTGGACATAAGTGAGATAATATAATAATATAATAATATAATTCAGTAGAAAAAGGATCTAATGCTTAGGAGCTGGGTGCTCGAACATTTAGTCGTAAAGAGTAATCTTATCTGCAACTTGCTTTCAAATAGTTTGAGAACAAAATAGAGACAAAGCAAACACGGCAAACTATTAACAATTATTAAATCTGGATGGAGGGAATAAGTTTATATTGTGTTGTACTGTTCTCTCTACTTTTCTGTATGTTTGAAACTTGTTTTTGAAAAAGAGTTTTGGCAAACAAAAAAGTTACGCACGATGATGCCATTTAAGTAACACTCAGAGGACAAAACAAGCGGCAAAGCACAGATCGGTGGCCACCAGGGCGTGGAGGGTCATGGGGCAGAAGGTGACCATAAAAGGGCAGCCTGAGGAAGCTCATTTACGGGAATGAAAACATTCTGTATCTTCACCGCGGTGGTGGTGGTGATGGTTACATGAATCTATACATGTGATAAAATTTCACAGAGCTACACACACACAAGGGAAAAAGAGGTAAATGTTGTGCAATATGAACCTCCCAGTATGGGTAATGCACAATCCTTTTCTTAACACTGGGAAAACCTGAGGGAAACATACATGGGATTTCTCCATATTATTTTTGCAACTTACGAGTCTATAATCTTTACAAAATAAGGATTTTTTTTTAATCAGGTAAAATCTAATCCACAAGGCCAAGAAAAGTGCCAACAAATCATATTAACAGGTACCTTCTATCACAACCAAGTTTATTTTTACATATTAAGTTACTTCATCATCATCCAGACCATCACATGATGAGATATTAAGACCTCACAATTATTTTACGTGGTGTCTTGGAACACTCTTTTATTACATAGACTACTTTCCCCCAAAAAATTATTTCAAGTCTTACTCAAAACCAAACTTTTTCAATAAAAGCAAATGAAATCATGCATTTGGGTCCTGCGAGTTCCTGGTAACTTCGTAACTCTGAAGAATACACCGCAGGCTTTATCCTCAACTACCTACTTCCATTTTATCAAAGCTTTCCAATTCTCATAGTAGAATCACAATAATCTAATAATTAATAATCCCAGAGACTCCTGAATATGCCTCAATGAAATATTAAAAACAACAACAAAAAAGACCTCCACAATTTGTTTCTGATCTATTTTTCTGGGGATTCGTGCTAATTAGCAGTTAGCACTGTGGGCCTAATAGTAGTTTACTGCGTAAACACCTGTGCGTGTGGATCAGCATGGGTTAAGTGAGCAAATACTGGTCTACGGGCACGAGCAATTTAGTTATGGGTTTCACTGGCTCTGTTACGGACACAATCCCCCTTCTCTATGCTTCATTACAATTAAAGGATTAAAAATTAGGGGCACCTGGATGGCGCAGTCAGTTAAGCGTCCAACTTCTGTTCAGGTCATGATCTCATGGTTCGTGGGTTCGAGCCCCACGTCGGGCTCTGTGCTGACAGCTCAGAGCCTGCAGTCTGTTCCGGATTCTGTGTCTCCCTCTTTCTCTGCTCCTCCTCACATTGTCTTTCTCAAAAATAAACATTTTTTAAAATTTTTAATTAGAAAAAAAGGATAAAAATTATACCAGATAAGAAGAAAATGAGAATCAGAGCAATCTGTTCTCAATTCAACAGATAGTACCTTACTTGTGGTATCTTAAACGCAATCAAAACAATTTACTTTGTGAGTTTAATTAGGTATATGAATGCTGAATTTTCACAGCAGAATTCCATCCCACCTGTCCTTGATTAAGGCAACAATGAGAAATATTATCATCCCAGTCTACAAATAACAATTTGAGTCAGACTTTATTTTTTATTTGTACTTTATTTTTTGAATAAGTAATGCACATGTTCACAACATATGTAGTAAAAAGTCTCCAATCCCATATCAACCTAGTGTCTCAACTCAGAAAAAGTATTACCAGTTTCTTGGATATCATTCCACAAGTATTCTGTGTATATATAAACATGTATTTTCCCATTTTTACACAGGCCACAACACTCTATTTATGCCTCTTTGCTTTTTCTAGTTACTAAATATTAGAAACCATTATATATCTGTATATAAGACACTTCCTCATTGTTACAACTCTGTCACATTCCAATTTTTAATTTAAGAAATCCTATACTGATGGGCATTTAGGTAATGCATGGTCCTTTGCCATTATAAATCATTCTCCAATAAGTATCTGCCATGTAAGACATTTCAGACATGTATGAGACGGTATGCTAAATCCAGAGAAACAGAACAGCTGAGTCAAAGATTATGCGCATTTCCAATTTTCGTCGATACTACTGATGGGCAGCAGAATAGGCCACTTTGGCATTCTGATTATTTTGAGCTACAGGCATTTGGAAACCAACAAATGGAGGGCAAAGCTGTCTCTGAACCCCGTCCATCTGCCCACAGACCGCTCCCCCGGAAGAACACCATTATGATAAGTCCCCTCGCTGAGAGTTTCACCAACCAGGTGACTCATCACAGGAAAGACTAGAAGGGGACACCACACCCAGACACACCGTCCCAAACTATCACACTTCCCATCTGTTCTTCTAAGGGCTTGTTCCTCTTTCCGAAAAACCATTTACGAGCCCCTGAGAGACCCACATCTCCCCTCCCCTGCCCCCTTCAGATGGTATTTAAGTCTGAATCCTGTGCCACCTCAGGGAATTACTCATTTTTCCCTCGGTATCTCCCATATATACACAAGGCATACACGTTAATAAATCTCTACTTGTTTTCTCCTGTTAACCTGTCCTCCGTGACACGGTCTAGGAACTCAGAGGGGTGGAGGTGGAATTCTTTTCCTCCCGTGTACCCGCTTAGCTGCCCTCTTCAGAGGCTGCTGGCCCGCACCTTCTCACCTCTGCACCTGCTCCTCCACGCCCCAGCCACTGCCCTCTCATCTGATCCCAGCCAACTGATGGGACAGAACCTTCTTTCAGTATGGTTTTAATTTGCATTTCTTTGGCTGTGAAAGAGGCCATTACCTCTTCTTCTCCTTTGCCTGTTTTCTATTGATTTTTTATTTTCAAACCTGCTAGGATAGACCACAAAGTATTAAGACCAGTTCGATCCAGGACTACTAAGCAACCCTTCGAAAACAATATGAATAAAGGCTATAAGCTTATCAGGAGAGACTGAACAGAATATTCATAAGCAAAACAGAGAGAGCCAACGGAGCGCAAGGTGCAATTCCTCCCTTCCTGCTTTTCCTCACCAGACCCTAGAAACGATTAAAAAAAAAAAAGCTTAATTGTCCGTAATTCTACAGCCATGCTCAGCATTTCACAGGAGACTACAAGTTGTAAGGAGTCCCCGGAAACTGGAAGACAGCTGGAGATGGAGGAGACATGGCATCCCTCCCCAGGCAGGCACAACAGCCTCTGATGACAGGCAGCAAAAGAATAAACAGCAATCCCAGAAGCAGAAGGCCAGAAAAAAGCCAGAGCCCAGGGTAGGACTAGGACATGCTGCCTGTCGCCCCTGCCCTCACTCCCCAGGGAGCAATAATAAGGTAGTACTCACTGAGAACAGCGAAGGCGGTGCCTAAGGCCATGCCTAAGGCAGCTGGAGGGCCCAGGAGGAAAAAGGGCAGCCAAGCAAGACAACTAGCTACTGGGGACTCTTGCCAGAAAGTTCCACCTGCTCCCTACCCTCACAGAAAGCAAAGTAGAAAACTGAGGCCCACAACAGACACATGAAACGTTGCTCAGTGTCACTCATCATCAGGGAAATACAAATCAAAACCACACTGAGATACCATCTAGCCACGCTGCTCAGAGTGGCTAAAATGAACAAATCAAGAGACTATAGATGCTGGCGAGGGTGTGGAGAAACAGGCAGCCTCCTACACTGTTGGTGGGAATGTAAACTGGTGCAGCCGTTCTAGAAAACAGTGTGGAGGTTCCTCAAAAAATTAACAATAGAACTTGCCTATGATCCAGCAATAGCACTGCTGGAGATTTACCCAAGGGATACAGAAATGCTGATGCAAAGGGACACATGTACCCCAATGTTCACGGCGGCACTTTCTACAATAGCCAAATCATGGAAAGAGCCTAAATGTCTATCACCTGATGAATGGATCAAGAAGATATGATTTATCTATATAATGGAGTACTACATGGCAATGAGAAAGAATGAAATCTGTCCATTTGTAGCAACATGGATGGACCTCAAGGGTGTTATGCGCAGAGAAGGACAGATACCATATGTTTTTACTCATAAGTGGAACAGGAGAAACTTAACAGAGGACCATGGGGGAGGGGAAGGGGAAAAAAGAGTTAGGGAGGGGGAGGGAGGCAAACCATAAGAGACTCGAATACTGAGAACAAACTGAGGGTTGATGGGGGTGGGGGAGAGGGGAAAAGGGGTGATGGGCATGAAGGATGGCACTTGTTGGGATGAACACTGGGTGTTATATGGAAACCAACTTGACAATAAACTATAAAAGAAAAAAAGAAAAGAAAAGAAAACTGTGCCCAGCGGCCTCTCCTCTGCAACAATTCATGCCAAGGATTCCAAACACAAACACACACGCGTGCACACACCACCAGAACTGAACACAATTTATTTGGAACTCCCAAGACCCTTATCAAGGAAACCCAGAATAAAACGGAACTTGAAGACCCCACCATGCAATCACCTGACCTCAGAGCCCTGCTGCTTCTTGCTCAGGCTGGGCCTCAGGCTTCCTGGGCTTCCAGCCCTTCCTCCTCCCAGTTCCTCAGGAATCCAGCCTCCCTCCTGGTTTCACTCATGGCTTCTACTCCCAACCTCCACTCCCTCTGTATCCCTAAAATCCTTATGGTTGTTTTTCATTCAAGGAGAATATATATATAAATTGTATACATAATCAGTAATTTTGTGGCTAACCATCTCCTTACTAAGTCTAGACTAGAAATGAAAAGTGTGCTATTGCTCATGCTTTCAGCAATAAACCTTTTAAAGGACCCACATTTAATGCAGTATAGTCAAGAACTCGAGTGTCACACATAAAAACTGATACCATCCTCCCCCCAAAACCAGTTTCTCCTCTCAACCTCCCACTACCCCCACGAAGTTCCCATTATGGAAAAACCACCTTGAAACTTTCTGTAGTATATATGACCTGTCTCCCAAGGTGGGTTACTTCTGAGAGGCATGAGTCAGGCTTTACCTTTCTTCCCCATTTCTAACTAACCTCCAGCACCCTGTTAAAGAGAAATTACTAAAAAACAAACAAACAAACAAACAAACAAACAAACCCAAACTACAAAAAAACTGTGGAAACAGCCAAGGTTCCACCACTAATAAATATACAGAAACATCTTCAATATAAATTAGTAATAAAATATGCTAATTAAAACAATATGGTATTATTTTCACCTGTTATATTAATAAAGGTTAAAACAAAAACCCTGATAGCAGCATATGAGGCAATAAGGAAAACAGGCACCCCTTTAGCATGTATATACCTGGTGATATCCATCAAATTTTTAAGGGCGTATACTCTCTCTGCTAACAATTTCACGAGTTTTATCCCTGAAACTCATGGACTGTATGTCAACTATACTTCAATAAAAATAAAAATTAAAAAAACTCCTGTGGGTTTTTTCACATTCACAATTCTACAACACACACAATTCTACACATCATCTTTTCTTTTTTTTTTAATGTTTTATTTTATTTTATTTTTGAGAGAGAGAGAGCAAGCAGGGAAAGGGCAGAGAGAGGGAGACAGAAGAATCCAAAGCAGGATTTACGCTGACAGCAGCCCAACATGGGACTTGAACTCACCAAGAGTGAGTTCACAAACTGAGCCAAAGTCGGACGCTCAACCGACTGAGCCACCCAGGTGCCCCAACATCATCTTTTTTCAAGTAAGCTTCACACTTAGCACGGAGCTCAACCCAGGGCTTGATCCCACAACCCTGGGATCATGACCTGAGCCGAAATCAAGAGTTGGACAGTCAACCGACTGACCCCCCCTGAGGGCCCCGCCTATACTTTGTTATGACACTTGTTGTAAACGGAGGTTACAGACTACTTACATCCAAGTCAGTGTGAATGCTTTTTAGCAAATGCAGATGCCTGGGCCCTACTCCGACATTCTGAATCTCAGGAGCCCCGGCATTTGCATTTTAACCACATGCTCCTTGGGCGTTTTTATGTACATGTAAGTCTGGGAACCACTGGTTTGGAGGGTAGCTGGAAATAAAGTTGGAACATGAGCTTTCAGGCCATGGAGGGCCTGGGATGTCCGCTGTTTTCAGGTAATGAGGAATCACTGAATGTTTCTGAGCTGGTGCGTGAAGTGATGGAAGTGCTAATTTTACCAACATTAAAGATCCAGTACATCTAACCTTCTATTTGGCCAGGCATACTCCCCCAGGTCCCTTCTGGAGTGCTTTGCACACTGCCTCATCTTGCTTCGTCCTCAGAAAATGTTCTGAGCTGTAAGTGCTGTTTTTCCCATCACGCGGCAGCATAAAATGGAGATTCACTCTCACTCAGTACAGACTTGTC
This sequence comes from Suricata suricatta, assembly GCF_006229205.1. Classification (NCBI taxonomy): domain Eukaryota; kingdom Metazoa; phylum Chordata; class Mammalia; order Carnivora; family Herpestidae; genus Suricata; species Suricata suricatta. The sequence continues at coordinate 24,137,814 of NC_043713.1, read as the reverse complement.
AGGGTCTGTCTGATACTAGAACCTTCGGTTTTAATTGCAGTCTTGGCGTGAACTACCTGTTAAGGATTAATACAGCAGTGGAGGGTGCAGGGGGAAACCAGGAGGAGAGGTGGGAAGCAAAGAAATGTGGACACTTACACTAGGTCATGTGGGATGACAGGCGCCGGGCCTAGCACGGGGCAGTAGGAACACAAAGGAAGAGGTGGACTTAAAAAGATAGAATGTGGAGAGGGGTGCCTGGGTGGCTCAGTTGGTTGAGCATCTGACTCCTGATTTGGGCTCAGGTCATGATCCCAGGGTCGTGGGATCGAGCCTCACACTGGGTTCAGAGCTAAGCATGGAGCCTGCTTGGGATTCTCTCTCTTCCTCTGCCCCTCTCCCCGCTCATGCTCTCACCTAGCTAAAAACAAAATAAAACAAAACAAAAGGTGGAGGGGGAGGTGCCTGGATGGCTCAGTCAGTAAGCTTCCAGCTTTTGGTTTCAGCTCAGGTCATGTTCTCATGGTTGGTTTGTGAGTTCGAGTCCTGAGTCAGGCTCTACACTGATAGCACAAAACTTGCGAAGGATTCTCTCTCCCTTCTCTCTGCCCCTCCCCCCTGCTCATGCCTGGGTGTGCAAGCACATGCCCTCTCTCTCAAAATAAAGAAATAAACTTAAAAAAAGAATCAAAGTAAAAAAAAATCAAAGTAGAGGTAAGCGTTCTTCTCAGTATCGGTCATGCTCATCCACACCTCCGTCCCCGCCATTCACGCCTGCCTTGGACCCTAACCACAGAATGAGCTCTCTCTTCCCTCTGAAATCCTAAAGCACACTATCTTCACTACTCATTTGGAATTTAACTATCCTTCTGGTAATACCTGGTACTGCTGACTCTTATACTGCTACTTAACTTTTCAGGTCGGTTATTTCCCCAAGTCAATTTTACCACCATGGTCAAAAACCAACACTTTGAACAAGAAATGATATGCTCAATATTCCATACTTAATTTGTGAAATATTTGATACATACATAAAATTGTGTCTCCTTTTTTATGTGTACTGAGTTGCTGTCTCCTGATTTAATATGACTTAAATGGAAAGTAAACATTAGCAGATCTGAAAAATCCATAACCAAAATCTGTCCTTAACACCCTCAAATACGAAAATAACACCATAGTGTACTTTGTCCCAGCTTTAGCTGAAAATCCATTTATCATAAGCTATATTCCAGAATCGCCTGCCTCCTGAAAAAGAAAAAAAAAACACATGCCCCCTCATTTGCAAAAGACTTTTTTTTAAAAGAAACATATTTTGTTTTGTTTTGTTTTGTTTTGGGGTTCGGGGGCGGGAGCCGGGCAGAGGGAGAGAGAGAATCTTACGCAGGCTCTGCGCTAGCTCGGCATGGAGCCGGACTCATGGCTTGATCTCACACCCCATGACCTGGGCAGAAATCAAGAGTCAGATGCTTAACAGACTAAGCTGCCCAGGCACCCCTGTACTCGACACTTTAAGGCAAAACCTCACGGTTAAACAGGAGACGAGAGATAGTGGACAACAGTCACTGGCCAAAGGACATGTTAAATGCACAGGTGCCTTTGGCCCACCAAGTAACGGAACATTCTCTAAAAGGTCACTATGTTCCAAGTGCTATATTAAGCACAGTGGGGTATTCCACTCCTGTGAGATGAGAGTAACGAGAATAAAAAGATTAAGTTCATCGAGATCAGAAGAGATGTGCAAGGCGGGAAAGTGACAGAGGGGTGGCACTCAACCAGCAGAGCTGAGGAAGCCCCAGTGTCGTCCAACACAAAATAAAGAAATCAAAATCAACCAAAGAAAGGAACCAGAAAACAGACAATACTAAGAAAAACAGAAAAACTAAAACAGCCTCAGAGAGAGAAAACGGTAATAATAATGAATGCAAATATTTATGCAGCACCTGCTATATCCCCAGGCACTATTCGAGTTTTTTAAGTTTACTAATTCTGAGAGAGCGAAGAGCGAGCAGGCAGGTAGGGAAGGAGCAGAGAGAGAGGGAGAGACAGAACCCCAAGCACGCTACGTGCTGTCAGCACAGAGCCCAACGTGGGGCTCGAACTCCCGAATCGTGAGATCATGACCTGAGCTGAAATCAAGAGTAGGAGGCTGAAGCGACTGAGCTGCCCAGGCAGCTCCCTGCCCTGCCCCAGGCACTATCCAAAGTGCTGTCAGCATATGGACTCACATGCTCCTCACCACGTGAGGCGGGATTTCTACATTCTCATCACACAGCTCATGGGTTAGCAAATTACGACCCAAGGGGCCGAATCCAGCCTGCCGCCTGAAGAATGATTTTTACATTTTTAAACGATTGAAAGAAAACAAAAGAGTATGCTGTGACATGTGGAAATCACATGAATTAAAACGTCAGTGTCCAAGTGGAGGTTCTAGCGGAACACAGCTAGGCTCACTTGCTCACAGACTGCCTTCAGCTGCTTTGGCGACACAACAGCAGAACTGCGCAGTCACTACAGAGACCGTAAGTGATGCCTTTCAGCCCTGCTGCTGCTGCTCACACATACAACTCTCAACGACACACTTACAAGTCAGCATTTCACGTATCGTGCATACTGTGACACTTACTAACGGTGGCTATCATGTCAAAACAAGAAAAGAAGAAAGTAGACTTTGATGTCATGCTCGTGGCAGAATAGAGATCTTTTTCTTTTATCTGATGAGACATGGAAGCATCCTGTCTGCTCTGTAACAGCATCAGACATGATGCTCTGGAACACCATCGAGGAAGACACCACTGGCTAAGCACAACCTCACGTGCCCTACCAGAGAGCACTCCCAGGTCAGGAGTGCAGCCATCGGGGGAGTAGCAAATTTCAAACACAACAGTTTAGGGGTGCCTGGGTGGCTCAGTTGGTCAAGCATTCAACTCTTGATTTCAGCCCAGTGTCAGGATCTCATGATCTTCATGAGATCAAGCCCCACGCCCAGCTCTTTGCAGAGCCTGCTTGGGATTCTCTCTCTCCCTCTCTTTCTGCCCCTCCCCCACTTGCATATGTATGTGCACAGGTGCACATTCTCTTTTCTCTCAAAATTAACACACTTAAAAAATAAATATAAAAACACAAAACACGGCACTTCATTACAGCAGGCTGTCTTCCCAACAATAAAGAATAAAAATGAGGCTGCAACCAAAGAAAGCCTCTGAATGGCACATATATTAACGAAACAAGAAAAGCCATTGACCAATCATGAGTTGAACTAAATCGTGTTTGATTGCAGCAGCCAAAGAAATGTGTCCAGAAAAAAATAAACATCTTTCAGACCTTTCACTGAAAATAACTGTTCAGAAAACAGTCTGTATGAAACAATTACAGCTATGATTATCTTCCCAAAAAAAGTGGAGGAAAACACGAAATCAGTACAATCTGAAGTGGAATCTGCTAAGATGCAGAATAACTGATGGTGGTAAAAATACATGTGGAGCAGAAAAAGCATAGATGGACAAATTTACAAACCTTGTAAAAATGCAAGGTGTTTAAAACCTACTCATTATAATGGGGCACCTGGGTGGCTCAGTCGATTAAGCATCCAACTTCGGCTCAAGTCATGATCTCGAAGTTTGTGAGTTTGAGCCCCACATCAGGCTCTATGCTGACAGCTCAGAGCCTGAAGCCTGCTTTGGATTCTGTATGTGTCTCTCTTTCTGCCCCTCCCCTGCTCACACTCTGTCTCTCTCTCTCTCTCAAAAATAAACATTAAAAAAAAATTTTTTAACCTGCTCATTATTTACAAAAAACAAAAACAACAACAATGGGGCTCCTGGGTGGCTCAGTTGGTTTGGGTCTGACTTTTGGTTTTGGTTTGGGTCATGATCTCATGGTTTGTGAGTTCGAGTCCCGCATCAGGCTCTGGGCTGGCAGCTCAGAGCCTCCTTGGGATCCTCTCTCTCCCTTTCCTCTGCCCCACCACTGCTTGCGCATTTGCGCGCGCGCTCTCTCTCTCTCTCTCTCTCTCTCTCTCTCTCTCAAAACAAATAAACTTTAAAAAAATAAAATAAAATAAAATAAACAACAACACCAACAACGTACTCCTTATTCATTGCATGATCAATGAGCAGGTCCACTGCACAGAATATTGGAATCTATCATGTTATTAAACCAGTTCCAACAGTTAACTTCAGTAGCTTCATGAACTTAACCATCATCAGTTCCATGAAAATTCTGTCTGAAACAGAAGCTGAATATCCTGATGTGACCAACCACACAATAGGGTGGACTTAGCAGGGGTATGGTTTTATGGAGAAGTCTTGAGCTCAGAAATGAATGAAATTTTTCCGAAGAACCATCTCCCGCAGGCCCTGTTATGGAACACCGAATGGCTCTGAAAATTCAATTCTGCTGCTGACTTGCTAAATTCTGCTGCTGACTTGCTAATATTTCTCAATGAATTCCATCTGAAGTCAGAGGCCCAATGGCACTTGCATGCAAAACCTATACTGAGGTAGTCAGTTCAAGGACAACTGACACTGTTTAAATCACAAGTGGTGTGAAGCTGCTTTATACTTTCTAGGTTGTAAAAAATCAAAATGAGATGTGACCTTCAATCCCAAACAAGTATGCAGTAGAAATATTTTCCAAAATAAAGCTACAGTTTCAGCTTTTTTCAGACCTCAATACAAGTATAAAAGTCGTTTCCAGGGACGCCTGGGTGGCTCACTCAGTGGAGCATGCAACTCCTGATCTTGGGGTTGTGAGTTCAAGCCCCATGGAGGGTGTAGAGATTGCTTAAAAATAAAATCCTTAAAAAAAAAAAAAGCACTTTCCACATTTCAAAAACCATTTAACTAAGCAACAAGAAGCTTCTAGCTAACCTTCCATCGTAAGTGATTAGCGGGCTTTGCGATGATTTGCTAAAAGGAAAGTATCAAGAAAAGAATCTAGCAGAATTCTATAGATGTCTTCCAAGCAATAAATATGCTCCACTAGAATCACACGTTCATGGGTTGGTATCTGGGTTTGGAGGCCCCATGTAAAGAGATACTTTCAGGGGCACCTGGGTGGCTCAGTTGGTTAAGAGTCCAACTCTTGATTTCAGCTCAGGTCATGATCTCATGGTTCAGTTCATGGGACAGAGCCCCGCTTCAGGGCTCTGAGCTGACAGCTCGGAGCCTACCTGGGATTCTCTCTCTCTCTCTCTCTCTCTCTGTCTCTCTGCCCCTACCCCTACTCACGCTCTCACTCTCTCTCTCTCTCTCTCTTTCAAAATAAATAAACTTGAAAAGAAACACTTTCGAAGATGAAATACAAAATATCTCATTAAAAACCCACCTTAGGGGCACCTGGGTGGCTCAGTCAGCTGAGTATCTGACTTCAGCTCCGGTCGTGATCTCACAGTTGGTGAGTTCAAGTCCCACATCGGGCTCTGTGCTAACAGCTCAGAGCCTGGACCCTGCCTCAGATTCTGTGTCTCCTTTCCTCTCTGCCCTTCCCCCACCTGTGTGCACATGCTCACTCTCTCTCAAAAATAAACATTAAAGAAAATGTAAAAACCCACAGTAAATATGAACATCTGTAATCAATTCTGACAACTGAGGCTTACATTCAGTATTCCCTATTAGGTAAAATGTTATCCCCTCTTCTCCAAAAAGAGATTTCATTCTTCTTGTTAGCATATCTTTATTACAAAAAACCTATTCTCAGCCATTATAAGTATTGTATTTTGAATTTCCTCAGTAAAAAACTTGCAGAAATTTTTTTTCTCTCATCACATAAGAACCTGTAAGATAGGAGCATGTGAGTGGCCCAGTCAGTCAAGCATCCAACTTCGGCTCTGGTCATGATCTTATGGTTGTGGAGTTCGAGCCCCACAGTGGGCTCTCCACTTTCAGCACAGAGCCCTCTTTGAATCCTCAGTCTCCCTCTCTCTCTGCCCCTCCACTGCTCATTCTCTCTCTCTCTCTCTCTCAAAAACTTACATTAAAAAAAAAGTACCTGTATAATATCCTTCATTTTGCCTCTTGGCCCACAATGTCTAAATTATTTGCAATCTGGCCCTTTACACAAACATCTGCCAACTCTTGGCCTACAAGAATAAACAAAGGCGAGAAAAGATGAAGTGACTTCCCCAAGACTATCGAGTTAGAAAATGACACACCAGGTTTCAGATGCTCTTTACCACTATACCACATTATTTCCACGAACCAAGAACAAGAGGTCATTAAAAAAAAAAAAAAAGGAAATAATCAAAGAATAAGAAAAGACACCTGAAATTAAAAACTAATTAAAAAATTCACTAGAGAAGGGCACCTGGGCGGCTCAGTCGGTTAAGCATTCAACTCTTAATCTCAGCTCAGGTCATGATCTCACAGCTAGGTTAGCGAGACTGAGCCTGCCCTGGCGTCTGCACCGACAGCACAGAGCCTGTGATACTCTCTCCCTCCCTCTCTCTCCCTCAAAAATAAATGAATAAACATGAAAAAAAAAATTTAACTCACTAAAGAGAAGAGAAGGTCAAGGAAACTGCCGTAATAAAGGGCAAGAAGACAAACATGGAAAACAGGAAATGGAAACGTAGAAGACACCACGTAGAGAGAAGTAACAGGAGCTCCGAAAAGAAAGCACGAACAGAACAGGGGGGTGTTAGGTGTAGACACTGCTGAGTTGGGTGTGAAGTGTCTAAGGTTTTATCTCAGCCGAACACTAACCAAGCCACGAAGCCTCTGGGACAGGGACCAGAACAGCTCGGTGCTCACAGCAACAGCCGTAGCCAAAGTAACATCTTGCATCAGTTTCCTGGGCCCGATCCCCACAGGCCTTTCAAGGTATTTGGTAAAAATTAGTAATATGTTTATGAAAAAAGCAGCAAATGGGGGTGGGGAGCAGGGAAACTAATTGCTCAGCTCATCAGTGAGCAATATCCCTCAGCAATGTAAATACTGGACACTAAACTAGCCAAGAATGCTTAGGCATCTATATGAAAAGGGCTGGAAGACTGCGGGGGGGGGTGGTGGGTGAGGAAGAGCTACATAACAAGAAGTCAGCAGGTAGCACCCACAACTGATAAGTCAAAAAACAGCCATTTAGCCATATTATTTATAAATACAGTTAAAGTAGTTGTCTCTGGGGGCCAGACGACAAACGATAGAGAAGGCATGGCATTGCTCATTTTTTATAAGATGCCTCCTTTTAATATCATTCTTATCTTTCTAAAATAAAAGCATTACTTTAAGTAGAAAAGCTAACTTTTAAATAAATTAGAGAAGGGGTGCTAGGGTGGCTCAGTTGGGTTAAGCGTCTGACTCTTGATTTTGGCTCAAGTCATGATCTCACAGTTGGTGAGTTCAAGCCCTGCTGCAGGGGGCTGCAGTGACAGCATGGAGCCTGCCTGGGATTCTCTCTCCCCCTCTCTCTCTGCCCCACCCTCCCCAAAATTAAATAAACAAACTTAAAAATAAATAAATTAGAGAGAATGTGCTTTACTACTCACCATCACAATTACTGATTCACGTAAACAACTCAATGTGCAAATAACCAAAGAACAGTACCAGGATGAAGCCATAAACCAGCAACACCCCGTACCATAACATCACGGTTATGTAAACACAGGGGTGAGCAGGGGGGGGGGGTGTAGTCTGCCAATCCTTCCTGAGTGCCCCCTGGGGACCAGCACACAGCTAAGTGCCAAAATGGAAATTGTGAAGAATGGAATTTATTTACAATCGAATACGAGATACAGGTAAATCAACATGCAATTATAATACGGCAACTATTCAAGGCTCAATGAAAGTTTCCCCAAGGTCAATACCATAAAAGCTAGGACCTGAAGGACAAGAAGGGTTGGCCTAGCTGGGTTTGGGATTCAGAAAATTGTCAAAGCAAAGGGAATACCATGTATGAAGGCCTAGAGTGAAGATAAAAACAGGCAAGGGCTCACTCCAGGAACTGAAAGAAGTTCAACATGGCTGGAGCAGGGAGGGAACCAGAGTGGAAGCAAAAAAGGCCATAGCGCAGGCTGATGCTGATGCTTTACAACAGGATGACTTACTAACAGGTTCTCCTTTGTCCACCAGAACCACTAGATCGCAAACATCCCTGAGTCTGCTGAGAGATCAGTGAACTCTTCCTCTACACACTAATAGTTTCAAAATACCTACGTCCAGTCCAGACCATTTATCTATCTGCATGCCATGCACCACCATATGGACCCAGAAATCAAGCCACACCCTAGGGATGACGAGTAAGGAACTGCGTAACTAATGACAGTGGAGCCACCATGTCAGCCGTGAACTGTCTACCTCTGGGCTTTTGCATGGGAAATAAACAAGACGTTTAAGCTGTTATTCAATCAAGTCTACTATCCGCAGCCAAACCTAATCTTACATGATGCAGGAGGCTTTAAAAATATTCAAGAGGTGCCTGAGTGGCTCAGGCGGTTAAGTGTCTGACTTTGGCTCAGGTCATGATCTCGTGGTTCATGAGTTCGAGCCCCACATCAAGCTCTGTGCTGACAGCTCAGAACCTGGAACCTGCTTCGGATTCTGTGTCTCCCTCTCTCTCTGCCCCTTCCACTCAAGCTCTGTCTCTGTCTCTCAAAACTGAATAAATGCTAAAAAAAAAAAAAAAAAAAAAAAAAGCCTATTTTTAAAGTATTCTAAAGTGAAACGTTGGAGAGATATTCTGAAACAATTTGTTAAGATTTAGTGATTGACTTCATCTAAAAAAGAAATTATCAGTCATATCACATACAAAATACATATTGTTTAATTCTTTCTGTCCTTATTAGGGAGTTAACAGCCACTTTTAGTGTTTGCACTGTTTTTACATTGAGATGTAACTGACATGTAGGGCTATGTTAGTTTCAGGTGTACAACCCAGTTTTCCGTATGTATATATATTGCAAAATGATCATCAGTAAGTCTAATTAACATCCATCACCACACATCTTTACAATTTTTTCTTGTGATGAGAACCTAAACGATCTACTGTTAGCAACTTTCAAATATACAATAGATGATCATTAACTCTAGTTGCCATGCTGCACATTACACCCCCATGACGTATAACTAGGAGTTTGTACCTTCTGACCACCTTTACCCCTTTTGTCCACACACCCAGCCCCCACTCCCACTCCATAACCCCAGTCCAGTGTCTGCATATTTAACAAATGTGATAACTACAATTGATCTTAGCCACAAGGTCGAGAAGCAATTAACAAATGTGATAAAAATTACAAAAGAAATCTGGGGACCTGAATGGTTCATTCGGTTGAGAAGCGACTCTTGATTCCAGCTCAGGTCATAATCTCACAGTTCATGGAGTCGAGGCCAGCACTGGCCTCTGCACTCACAGCGCAGAGCCTACTTAAGATTCTCTCTCTCTCTCTCTCTCTCTCTCTCTCTCAAAATAAATAAATAAACATCTTAAAAAATATTAGAAATCAGAAAGTACCAACCAAACTTCCTTAAAGGAATGAAAAAGAAAAACATTATAGTAAATAAGACCTATTTGTAAAGCTGTTCTCAACCCTGCTAGTTTAGATAATTTTGACTAGAAGTGTTAGGCAGGTAACTTACTGTTTACAGGCAGTATTTAAGCACGAGTTCAGAGCACTGAGCTCCACTAAGAAGCCCCGAAGAGGAAACCAGCTGAAGAGCAGCAGCAGACCCTGAACAACTCCCCTTATGCTTCCTGAGAAGCTGAAACACACCACCACCAGAGCCAGCACCTTCACATACCGACACGGTCCTGCTGAGGGTGGCCAGCAGGACACCAAACCAGAGGACTTCCCGAAGTCCGCTCTACCTCCAACATTCGCTCTTCCCCTAGTCCTGGTTAAGGAGGAACAGCCACACACACGTGGCCCCCCACCTGTTCCGGCTCAAAGCCCTTTTCAACCAACCAGGTCCCAGAAGGCCAAGTTGGGAAGGGGCCTCAAGCCCAAGTCTGTCAGGAGCTCATTCCTCCTGAACATCTTTTCACTTTAAGAGCTTCCTGTTGAGTTGGGGGTGCCTCGATCACCTCCTGGGTCAGAGAGCCTTCTCACTCAGGGCATGGGGACCATCACTGCCCCAGCAGCCTGCCCTATGACTTCAAGCAGCTGCTGGGCCTTATACACACTGATCACAAGTACACACAATACTTTAAAAACATGAATATACAGAGGCGTCTGGGTGGCTCAGTCGGTTGGGCATCGGCTTCGGCTCACCGTTCATGGGTTCAAGCCCCACGTCAGGCTCTGTGCTGACAGCTAGCTCAGAGCCTGGAGCCTGCTTCAGATTCTGTGTCTCCCTCTCTCTCTGCCCCTCCCCTGCTCGCTGTCACTCTGTCTCTCAAAAATAAAAAATATTAAAAAAATAAAATAAAATAAAAACATGAATATACAGAGACCAAAATGAAATACAGAAAACCTTTACATGTTGTTACACTGCTTTTACACTTAATCCTTTCTAAAGGTCTCGTTTTACTAACGCCTACACTGCAAGCGCACAGTACTTCCCATAGGTGTGTTATGGTCACTAAAAAGGAAAATGGAGTGGTCCTCTCCACCACCAGCCCTTCCCATTACCTACAAAGTGAAAGATGACACTTACGTTGAATTTGTAGTAGCAAAAAAATCACCTCACTTATTTTCCGAAGACTCAGCAAATTGTCCCCAAATAACCATGGCAGAAAGAATAACAGCCCCCAAAGATGTCCATGTCCTAACCGATGGAAGCTGTGATTGTCATCTTACCTGGTAAAGGGGACTCTGCAGCTACAATTAAGTCAAGGACCCTGAGATGGGGGAGATTCTCCTGAATTATCTAGATAGGGCTGATCTCATCACATGGGTCTTAACGCTTTCCCAACTGTGACTGGAGAGATGCAATACTGCTGCCTTTGAAGACGGAGCCAGAGGGCCACAAGCCCAGGAATAGGAGGGTGGCCTCTAGAAGCTGGAAGAGGTAAAAAACAGATTCTCCCCTAGAAACTCCAGAAAAGAACAGAGACTTGTTGACACATTGATTTCTTTTAGCCCAGAGAGACCCATTTTGCACTTCTAAACTACAGAACCTTAAAAAATTTTTTTGAATGTTTATTTTTGGGGTGCCTGGGTGGCTCAGTCAGTTTAGTGTCCGACTTCAGCTCAAGTCATGATCCCATGGTTTGTGAGTTCGAACGCCAAGTCAGGTTCTGTGCTGACAGCTCGGAGCCTGGGGCCTGCTTCTGATTCTCTGTCTCCCTCTCTCTCTGCCCCTCCCCCACTTGTGCTCTGTCTCTCAAAAATAAATAAATGTAAAAAAACAATTTATTTTTTTAATTTTTTTAAATGTTTTTATTTATATTTGAGAGACAGAGAGAGACAGTGAAAGCAGGGGAGGGTCAGAAAGAGAGAGAGACAGAATCTGAAGCCAGCTCCAGGCTTTGAACTAGCTGTCAGCACAGTCTGATGCAGGGCTTGAACCCACCATCTGTGAGGTCATAACCTGAGCCGAAGCCAGATGCTTAACTTGACTTGAGCCACCCAGGCGCCCCTAGGAAAACAATTTAAATGTTTATTTATTTTTGAGAGAAGCAATAACAGGGGAGAAAAAAACATGGGGGTGGGGGACAGAGAATCTGAAGCTAGCCACGTGCTGACAGCAGGGAGCCTAGCACGGGCTGAACCCACGAACCACAAGATCAGGACCCGAGCCACAGTTGGACAATTTGAGCCACCAAGCGCCCCTAAAATACAGAACTTTAAAAATAATTTGTGTTGGGGCACCTGGCTGGCTCAGTCAGTTAAGCAGCCGGCTTCGGCTCAGGTAATGATCTCACAGTTTGTGGGTTCGAGCCCCACATCGGGCTCTGTGCTGACAGCTAGCTCAGAGCCTGGAGCCTGTCTTCAGATTCTGTGTCTCCCTCTCTCTCTGGCCTTCCCCAGCTCGATCTGTCTCTCTTTGTCTCTCAAAAATAAATAAAAGACATAAAAAAATTTTAATAATAATAAAAAATAATAATTTGTGTTGTTTTTAGGACACCAAATTTGTGGTAATTCATTACAGTAGGCATAGAAAACTAATGCGTACACTGTAAACAACTTCTCACAATATGTGAAATTATCTAGAAAAGCATATTCAAAGTGCCCAATATTTAGAACAATCAAACATAAGTTATTTTTGCATATACATTTCACTTTATAAACATTTGTGCATGTGTTATATTTCACTTTTATTTTTCTCCTGCTCTCACAAAACTCCATCGATTAAAATGCCAAAGTGACAATTCTTCAAACTTTGCAAAGGATGAACCATACTAACCAAGAAAAAGGAACAGTTGGGATACCAGGAACAACTGGAAAAAAAAAAATCAGGAAACAATTATACCATATTTTTTTTAGACAGTCAAACATCAAAGTGTTTGGACTGCATAATTCCCTTGTATCAAATGCATACCACGTTTCAAAAAAAATAAGTCCTTCTAAATATTAAAAGCTTACTATTAATTTTTTTAGATGTGGTCACTGTATGTGCATATATTAAAAAGAGAGTGACTCAACCCTCTACAGATATACACTCAAATATTTACAAATGAAATGGTACGCTTTTGACTTGCTTTCAAATAGCTCGGGGGCAGAGGACCTGGGTGGCTCCATCAGTTGAGTGACCCACTCTTGAATTCGCCCTGGGTCATGATCCTAGGATATTGGCATTGATCCCGAAGCCTGGCTCCGTGCTGTGTGTGAAGCCTGCTTGGGATTCTCACTCTCTCTCCTCCTGTCCCTCTCCCCAACTCACTCGCTCTCCTTTTTGCTAAAATAAAAAAATAATAATAAATAATAAAATAGTTTGGGGACACGTGGGTGGCTCAGCTGGTTAAGCATCTGACTCTTGATTTCAGCTTAGGTCATGGTCTCAAGGTCGTACAACTGAGCCCCCTTGTCAGGCTCCACACTGGGAAAGGAATCTGGCTAAGAGTTTCTCTTTCCTCCTCTCTCTGGCCCTCTGTCTGCTCATGTCTCTTTTTACTTCTTTCTTCCTCTCTCTCAAAAAAAAAAAAAAATGAAATGAAATGAAATGAAATGAAATGAAATAAAATGAAATAAAATAAAATAAAATAAGGACGCCTGGGTGATTCAGTCAACTGAGTGACAGACTTCTGCTCAGGTCACAATCTCACGGTTTGTGGCTTCAAACCCCACTTTGGGCTTTGCACTGCCGGCACAGAGCCCACTTCAGATTCTCTGTCTCCCTCTCTCTCTCTGCCCCTTCCCTCTCCTCCCCAAATATAAACAAACATTAAAATAAAATAAAATAAAATAATCGTTCAGAGTGGGGTTAGGAATGGTTAAAAGGATACAGATGAAACTAAATTAGCCTGAGTTACTATTGAAGCTGGGTAATGGGTACATGGGGGCATATTAAATATTCCAATGTCTAAACTTTTCTGTATTTGTATTTAAAAGTTACAAAAACGAAGCCCTTGGCCTCTATTAAAATAATAGACTTAATACATTTAACAGAATCTCCTTTCTGTGACATCACCTCCCTCAAGTCTCTGCCACTCAAACCTGCAATTTACAGTTCAATTCTTCTTTAATCTCCAACTCATTTTACCTTATTTAAAACCTTAAGAGTGTCACCAAATCACTTAACCTCTGAGAGACGGGTTCCTCATCTGCAGAATGGGAATATTTCTATTTGGCTAGTCTCAATTGCGAAGAGAATTATACCTAAGATATAAATTACAGAGCAGAATAATCCTTCTAGAAATCATAAATTTCATGCTCAGCAGCAAACATTCACCTATTCCTATAAATCTCCTCCCTGCCACCTCCAGTTCCTCTCTTGAGCCCTAAACCCATCAGACCAAAGGTGAGGCTCCTCTGTAAGATTACACACCTCTCTCCAGCCTTCACCTCCCATGTGTCTTATCTTTTTTTCTCTTTAATATTTTTTAATGTTTTATTTATTTTTCAGAGAGACAGTGTGAGCAAGAAAGGGTCAGAGAGAGAAGGAGACAGAATCAGAAGACAGGCTCCAGGCTCTGAGCTAGCTGTCAGCACAGAGCCCTACACGGGACTCGAACCCACGAACTGTGATCATGACCTGAGCCGAAGTCAGACGTTCAACCGACTGAGCCACCCAGGCGCCCCTCACCCTCCATTTTCCACATCTATGAGCAGCTCCTCTCTACACACCTCTCCCACCAAACTCCTCTCTGCCCTTTCAGGGTCCCGGTCCATCTACCCCCCTACTCTGTCCATTGTGTGTACCCCTTTGCCAGCCCTATTACAGTCACCCCGTCACTCCTCTACCCCAGCTCTGTACTTTCGCTAGCAGCTTTATCACCCCACTACTGCCACCAGCTCACAAACATCTGGGCCAACTTCCCACCCTTTTTCACCCTTCCTTAAAATACAACTGCTAGTTGCCGGGGAAAGGGGAAAACAGTGACTGTTAATGGGTATGAGTTTCTCTTTTGGGTGACAAAAATGTTCTGGAATTAGAAAGCTGCACAACCCTGTGAATATGCTAAAAACCACGGAGTTACACTTTAGTTGTACTTTTAAGGGGTGAATTTTATGGTGGGTCAATTACATCTCAATAACAATGTATATGTCAAAAAAAAAATCAACACTACCACTGACCCTGCCCATCACACGCCCATTTGTCAGACCCACGTCGCCTCATCTCCCGAAGCATCTACCTGTTCTTCTATCCCCCCAACTCTTAACACGACTCGGACAGACGTCCCCTCTCCCACTCTTGACCAAAACACTCCCCTCACCCTCTGAAAGGGGCGAGGAGGGGGAAAGATGCAGCCAGCTCTTGGGGCCCAAGCACAGACAGCCCCTCCAGGGTGGCCCAGTCCCTCACTGGCAGGAAAGGACCCTCTCCCCCGCCCAGGCGGAGGAGCCCCACCAACTGGAGGGCGTCCTCAAACCCGCTCCGACGAGGGGCTGGGGGACCCGCTGGATTTTCAGGGCCGCTCCGCTGGGGGCGGCGCCAGAGCCCACCTGTCTCAGCCGGCGGGCAGATCCGCTTCCAGCTCCGCCGACACGCGAGCGGGTGGGGTGGCAGAGAGGGATCGGAAGCAGCCGCTGATGCCCCCGCAGCCGGAGTGGCGCACGCCGGCTCAGGCCTCCATGTTTCCACGTCTCTGCGGCTCCGGCTCCGGCTCGGCTCCGGCTCGGCTCCCGCCCCGGCCGCGTCCGTGCGGAGGCCCGGAGGCGGGGAAAAGAAGAGGGAAGCGGCCGAGAACGCGGCTGGAGACCTAACAGCCGGGCGCGCCCCGGCCGATGGTCACGTGGCGTGCGGCGCGCAGACTTCTGGGAAATGTAGTCCTTCAGACGCTGGGCGTTTCTCCACCCACCTAGCGTGTCCACGGCAACCGCAAAGCCACGTGGCAAATTCGAGAAGCGGCTAAGCCCAGTTAGAGACTGCTGGACCGCTTACCCCACTCAAGTGTTCTGGTGGCTTAACTATTTATCCCAACTGGATAGCCAACTTACAGCCCAGCAGTTACTTGCAAGGCTCTGAAGAATTGGGAAATAGGAAGATAATTTATCTTTGGTTTGTTTTTTTTTTTAAATTTTCTTATCTTCATCTTTATTCTTTTCAAACCCTTGTGTCGAGAGCTGACTCTTGGGAGATAACTTTTGATGGAGGCAGGTAGCAGATCTATAATTACCTGCACGACTTACAGAAAGGGCACCTCCCATGGGAAACCGTATCCATACAGTGCATTGGCCAAAATTTGGAATTTGAAGTCAAATGAGCTGAAGTTACCAGATCAACGTCCATCCTTGAGTTTTTCCCGTCAGTTTCCTCTTAAATGCATACAAGATGATGATGATGATGATTCTTCCCATACTAGACTATTGGCAAATCAATAACAATAATTAACAACTACCATTATTAGTTTTCTATGTGATATGCAGTGTTACTGCTTTCAACAAATAATGCTGAGATAAATATCACTTATTTCCCTTTTACAGTCAGATGTACTCTGAAAAGTACTATACAGATTTTAGGTATACTTCTATAGCATCTATTACCAATAAATTCCCTGAGCTGTCAGGATTATTACAGAAAAACATACTAAAACACAAGGTACCTTGGAACCTAGCTAAAAAGAGGTGGGCACTGCTATGCAGCCATTATAAAGAATGTTAGGATACATGTTAATGATCTATCCAGTGGAAACAGTATGCATAATCTTATCCAATTTTCATAAGTGAATTATGTTTATGTTTATAACATATATATGCATACACACAGCAGGGGGGAGACTAAAAATATTAATTATTAAATTTGGGGTATGAGATTGTATGCAATTGAATTCAGTTGTTCCCTGTTTTCTATTTTTTTCTGTGATGAATATGAGTTACATGTATAATTTTTATTTTAAAAGTATAGCGAAAGAGAGGCACCAAAACCAAACTCAAAGTACTTTATATTTTTGCCTATACCAAAAATTATACCCTCCACCTACCCCAAAATGACCAAGCCACAAATGTGAGTCTCTCTCCAGAACCACCACTATAGACCAAGAAACAATTCATTCCACTTTGAGACAATCCTATTATTAAATTTAACATCCTCCTTTTTTATATAGTTTTTTGCTGGCTTGAAATAAAAAGGGTCTGACCGGTGTTCCTAGGTGAATGTCATAATGCTGCTAGGCAAACATCATAAATCAGAGTATTCGATTAGGAACGGTTTTCCCAATATATGAAGCATGAATTGGAGTAGCAATCCTTCACTGACTATTTATTGCACATGTAATCTGCTAAGTATTATCCTTGGTGATCGATTCCCAATACTGCCAGAGCCATTATCATGATAACTTTGACTTGATTACATCCGTGTCTAGTTGGTGCAGAAACACTACCAGAAAGTCATGGAAACCCTGCTACTAAATGCAAGTGGGTGTGTGGGTTAGATTCTAGAACCAAAAAAGGCAAGACTGTGAAAACTTATGAAATCTGAATGAAGTCTGGAGTTTAGTTATTGGTATTGTATCAATGTTAATTTCCTAGTTTTGACACATGCGGTATGCTTATGTAAGACATTAACATTAAAGGAAACTGGGTGAAGGATATGCAGGAACTTTCTATACCTTGCAATTCTTCTCTAAAATTATTCCAGGGGTGCCTGGGTGGCTCAGTCAGTTGGGCATCCAGCCACTGATTTTGGCTCAGATCATGATCTCACGGTTCATGACATTGAGCCCTGGGCCAGGCTCAGAGCTGACAGTGTGGAACCTGCTTAGTATTCTCTCTCTCTTTCTCTCTCTCTCTCCCTCTCTCTCTCCCTCTCGCACACAGACACACACAAAATAATATTTAAAATTATTCCATGTGGTAGGAAGAATAATGGTCCTGTTGAAGATATCCACGTCCTAATCCCTCAAACCTATGAATATGTTAGGTCACATGGCAAAGAGTTGCAGATAGCATCAGATTGCTAATCAGATGACCTTCAAGAAGGGAGATTATCTAGGATTATCAGGGTGGACCTAGTATAATCACAGAAAGGAAAAATGAGAGGAAGCCAAAAGAGACTCATAAATACGGCTCTGCAAGAAGGTCACATGAAGCAATGTGAGGATCAGTCATTGCTGGTTTGGAAGGTGACAAGAGACAGGGACGTGCCCAGGGCCCCTAAAAGCTGGAGAAGGCAAGAAAACTGATTGTCCCCTAGAGCCTCCAGAAGGGAACACCAGATTGCCAATACCTTGATTTTAGTGCAGTGAAAATTGTGTCAGACTTCTGACCTAAAGAACTAAGAATAATAAATTTGTGTTGTTTAAGCCACTAAATTTTTGGTAACTTATTAGAGCAACAACAGAAAATGAACACATTGAAAATATTAAGTTTAATTAAGAAAGAAAAGTTTCCAAATGGCTGCCTCTTTCTTCTTTTTTATTTTTTTTTTAATGTTTATTCATTTTTGAGAGAGAGACAGAGTGTGAGCGGGAAAGGGAAGAGAGAGAAGGAGGAAACACAGAATCTGAAGCAGGCTCCAGGCTCCAAGCTCTCAGCACAGAGCCCGACACTGGGCTCAAACTCACAGACTGTGAGATCATGACCTGATCTGAAGTTGTACGCTTCACCAACTAAGCCACCCAGGTGCCCTTAGAGCTCTGATGAAAACACTTAGCCATCACAGAGGTTCCACCCCCATGACCTGATCTAAACCTAATTACCTCCAAAGGGCCCCACCTCCTACTGTCACCCCACGTAGAATTGAACATAGGACTTGTAGGGGGACACAAACATACCGTCCATCACAGCTCCTTGACTCCTCTGAGCCTAGTTTTCTTCTCTGTAAAGAGGAGACTGGAATACCCCCCTCACATCTCATAGTTGTGATGAGAATTTAGTAATGCACGTAGCACGCCTTTTTCAATAAATGTGATTTCACCCACGTAATCCAGATGGGAATCAATTCCCATGTGGTTGCCCGTCTCCAGGCATTCTGCTGAAGAGAAATACAGATTAACTAGAACCAGATCACCTGGGCAAGGGCAGTCAGGATGGTGAGAGGTCTGAAGATCATGTCAGATGCAGCATGCCTGGCAGAACTGAGTATGACCAACGAGACTAGGACTCGAGATACGTAACTGTTCTCGGGAGGCATGACCAGACTTGTTTTATGTTGTCCCAGAGCACCAAATCAGGAACAAAGGTTTGAAGTTACAGGATACAGATTTCAGCTCCACCTAAGAACTTTCTGACAAGAATATCAGGACTAATAATTAACATTTCACATCATGGGCTGTTTACCATGAGCCGTGCACTGTGATTTTATTTGCATCTCCAGACAACCCTGTGAGAAAGGGCTGGTGTAGAAACGAATGAGTTGGAAAGCACTTCACAATAGTTAAGTGGAAGTCAGCTAGCTGACAGCGAATTGGTCCACTTGGAAGAAAAATGAGATTCCAATCCCTGTACATGTGTTCAGACGGAGTCTGGTTGAACAGGGAGTCAAAATGACAACTGGGAAGGAACATTGGCAATGAGTCAAGCCCCATCATTTGAGAGATGAGGAACTGAGTGCCAGGGACGCGTGAGGATTCGGACAAGGACACACAGCCCGTAAGCTGATGCTGAGATGAAGCCCCAACAATACCAGCTGTTGGCAGTCAGTCAGACATTGCCACGGATAGTATTGGATGCTCAAAAGGTAGTGACTCCACAGTTCAAGAGGTTGCTTGGCCAAGTGAGGGGCTACCCAATTAGCCCTCCAATCCCTCCACCCCTACCTGTAGCTCAGCTACCCATCCATGCTGTGCCTACAGGGTCCCTGTTCATCTTTCCTTACTTATCCTGAGCTCTAAGGCTAAGTCTTGGGAGACAGAAAGGCTTGGGCCAGCCAGACCACCATGCCTCCTGATAAGTTTTCCTCCTGAGAGGAGCTGTCCAGGGCTCTGCTGCTGGAGAAACTCAGGGGAGGGGGCACCATGCGGTTGTCAGTCTTCTTTGTGCTGGGGACAAGTCAGGAGGAGTCACAAACTAATATTAGTTAATGAATTAGTCTGGAGAACAGCTAGCTAGCCATGCTGTTCTAAAGTTTCAGGCGCATTAATTCAATGGGCATTATGACCCTCCAGAATAGGTACCCAGACTTCCTGACACCACAAAACTGGCAAGTGGCGATTCAAACCCAGGCGGTCCGGCTGCAGAGCCCACGCGCCCACTCATGGGAAGAGGCCGACTCAAGAGCTCCCTTTTTCAACACCACCAGTACTCATGAAGCTCCACGCTGACTCCTTCAGAGTTATTTTGTCTTTCTAGCCGAGATGGACTGCAATGCCTGGGTGTGTTAGTTAGGACTGCTGTGACAATGTACCACAAATTGAGTGATTTAAACAAGAGAGAGTTTATTGTCTTGAAGTTCTTGAGGTGCCAAGTTCAGAATCAAGGTGTCAGCAGAGCTGGCTCTTTCAGAGGTCATGAGGAAGAGTCTGTTCCATGCGTTCCAGCTCGCATCCAGTGCTTTCCTGGCCATCTTTGGAGTTCTGTGGCTTGTAGAAGGGTCGCCCAATCTCTGCCTTCATCTTCTTGTGTTCTCTCTGCATGGATGTGTCCAAATTTCCTTTTTATAAGAATACCAGTCATATTGGATTAGGATCCACCATAATGACTTCATTTTAACTAATCCCATCTGCAATGACCCTACTTGCAAATAGGGTCACATTCTGAGGTTCTGTGAGTTAGGGCTTCAACATAAAAACTGTGTGGGAGGGTACATGCCATAATTCAATCCATCACACTGGGTACCAACAACTAACGCAAAGAAGATTTGGAAAAATGTAACTGATTTCAGAGGACGTGGTCAGGCTTTATTGGTGTCAATGAATCAAACTAGGTAAGTGTTGCTTTAACACACACTAGATCATGTTTTGTAGAAAGATATAATTATACAATAATGAGCCTGCTGGTCTCATTAGGCAAAGTCAATCTCCCAGAAGGCATGAGCCTAAGGGATTTAGGACCTAGTCTGTGCTCTCTTGCCATTATGTGGAAAATGGGGACCAGGATATCTAGAGGAAAGAGCATAGGAGAGGAGACCCAAAATCTCCAAACCCTCCACTGGATCACCACATGTCAGAGTGGAGTGGTGGCTTAGTTGTTTGATAAGGTCATTTAAACCACCTTTTCAGGGCTCCTGGGTGGCTCAGTAGGTTAAGTGTCTGACTTTGGCTCAGGTCATGATCTCACAGCTTGTGGGTTCAAGCCCTAGACTGGTTTCAGAGCCTGGAGCCTGCTTCAGATTCTGTGTCTCCCTATGTCTCTGCCCCTCCCCTGCTCATGCTTTGTCCGTCTTTCTCAAAGAAAGTAAACATTTAAAAAATGTAATAAAACAATAAAAATAAACTGCCTTTTCACATGCTACTAAAATATTAGGGGGAGGGGTGCCTGGGGGGCTCAGTCAGTTGAGCACCTGACTCTTGATTTCAGCTCAGGTCATGATCCCAGCGCCATGGCATTGACTGCAGTCTGACCGTGCTGTGTGTGGAGTCTGCTTGAAATTCTCTCCCTTCCTCTGCTCCTCTCCCTCTCTCATGCTCTCTCTCTATATAAGATGAGATAAAATAGCAGGGTGAGGTATCCAAGTAACCTGCTTTTATAAAGTTTGGTGATTTTTAATTGTGCCTAATTTCCTTGTCTTTAGTTCCAAAACATTTATAAAATTATCCCCCTCGGCACTCTGGGAGGTGTCTGAGGAGCTCACTATCCTGTGAAAGAGTCAGCAGATGCCCAGCTATCTGTAGGGCAAAGTCACCTGAGGAACCACTGTAAGGTGCCCACAGGGCACAAGGGCGAGTGACCCTCTGAAAGGAAGGAAAGTCTTCCCAGAGGTTGTGGTATTTAAAGGGAGCTAAAAAGATCCTGATACCAATTACCAGTGTAGGGACTGGAGGTTTCCCCGCACCACCAGGCAATTCTCTGACACCTGCTGGGCGTCCTATATTTCAACTCCATTCTGATGTTACCTATCTGGAGAAAGCGTCAGATCCCACAGGTTAAGGGCTCAGTCTCCCAAGACTCCCTCCCCCTCCTTCAGATGCCAATCCCAAGCTCAGGCTGTTACCTGTGCTTCTGAACAACTGGCTATAAAGCAAAAGTTCCCATGACCCCCCTCTCCTTGGGTTTGATTAATTTGCTGGAATGGCTCAGAGAACTCAAAGATTTTACTCACTGATTTATTATAATTTTTTAATGTTTATTTATTTTTGAGAGACAGAGTCAGAGAGAGAGTGTGAGTGGGGAAGGGGCAGAGAGAGTGAGGGAGATACTGAATCTGAAGCAGGCTCCAGGCACTGAGCTGTCAGCACAGAGCCCGATACGGGGCCTGAACCCATGAGCCCTGAGATCATGACCTGAGCCACCCAGGTGCCCCTGTAAAAAATATGTTTAAATAGAAGTAGTATACCGGGCACCTGGGTGGCTCAGTTGGTTAAGCGTCCGACTTTGGCTGAAGCCATGATCTCACGGTTCATGGGTTTGAGCCCTGCGTCAGGCTCTGTACTGACAGCTCAGAACCTGGAGCCTGTCTTCAGGTTTTGTGTCTCCCTCTCTCTCTGACCCTCTCCTGCTCATGCTGTCTCTTTCTCTCAAAAATAAATAATAAAAAAAATTTTTTTAAGTTGTATAAAAACCCCTTTTAACCATGCCCATCCTAGACTTTTTTTTTTTTTTACTTTTATTTGCATTTATCTAAATGCAGAATTGATTCCTAGGCTGTAGGTTTTTGTTTCTTCTGTTTCTTTTGGGGTATCTTCTTCTGTGCAACCTCCTCTTCTGGTTTAGGAGCAATCTGCTTTTTTTCAGCAAGGATTATCCCAATGTAGCAGAGAGAGCTCTTGTGTGAATTAATTCAACCATGAACCTCATAAGCCACATTCTGGGGGTTTTCTTCACCTGGATGTGCTCAATGACCCGAGAGTCTGTATCTAAATTTTTAAAAAATTTTTTATTTGAGAGAGAGCGAGCGAGAGAGAGCGAGAGAGAGCGAGAGAGAGCGAGAGAGAGCGAGCGAGCGTGAGCAGGGGAGGGTCAGAGAGGGAGACACAGAATCTGAAGACAGGCTCCAGGCTCTGAGCTGTCAGCACAGAGCCTGATGCGGGGCTCAAACCTGTGAACTGTGAGATCATGACCTGAGCCGACCTGGACGCTTAACCAACTGAGCCACCCAGGTGCCCCAGAGAATCTGTATCTAAACTCTTAAGTTAAGCATTACCCTCTGCATTTTTAAGTGTGTGCTGTAAAAACTCAGCACTCTTTTTGGGCCACCAACCCTGTGTCCAGCCCCATTTTTGGCATGGGCATATCTACCAACTCCATAATGGTAGTGACACATTGCTTCTGCAAGGTGACATCTTTCAGATACTTGCTGGCTTTGCAGATATGCATGGGCAGTTTCACATGTGGTTCTTAAAAGTGGACAAGATTTGAAGCGCTTTATACTTGCATGATTTGGTAGGGTTTTCTGGGTCAAGTGAATAGTGAACCATTTTTGGAGATCACCTGAGACCACTTATAGGAAGAGCCATCCTAGGTTTTTTGTTTTTTTTTTTTTTTAATTTTTTAAAAATATTTTATTTATTTTTGATACAGAGAGAGCCAGAGCATGAGAGGGGGAGGGTCAGAGAGAGAAGGAGACACAGAACCAGAAGCAGGCTCCAGGCTCTGAGCTGTCAGCACAGAGTCTGACGCGGGGCTCGAACCCACAAACATGAGATCTGACCTGAGCCGAAGTCGGAGGCTTAGCCGCCTGAGCCACCCAGGCGCCCCCATCCTAGGTTTTTTTGATGGTGACTTTGTTAATCCTGCCAGTCTGCCGAAGGGACCAACATGCCAGGGGTCGTCCTTTTGCGGAAGTGCTGACTCACCTATGTTTCCTAGGAAGGCTGCTTAGCAATGAAGAAAATGTGACGAAACTGGAGTCTTTCGGGTGAGCCTTGAATTATTTTCTGGGAAAAATAACCCTTTCTCACAGAGAAACAGGAAGTGGTGTGAAAATAATCTAAGGCCAAATAAGCCACTGAAAACTAGGTAAGTTATAGTCGTGCTGGTGCAAGGTGAGCAAAATTAAAACTTGAAAACAAGCCACAAGCACTAATCGGTGCAACCCCCCCATTTCTGCTCAATTATTCCCACTGAAATCTTACAAGGAATCAGCAGCTGTGATTGCTCTATAAGGTATCAATATTTTAAGACCTTAGTGTCAAAATTCTACACTCTCCACATTAACATAAACTCTACATTCCTGTTTCTTTGTATTGCAGTTTTATAAGGATCAGATAAAATCAATTTGTGAAATACTCTTGCACAGTACCAGATACACATTTTCTTTCATTTTATTTATTTTTGGCTGAGAGAGAGAAAGAGACAGAGTGTGAGCAGGGGAGGGGCAGAGAGGGAGACACAGAATCTGAAGCAGGCTCCAGGCTCTGAGCTGTCAGCACAGAGCCCGACGCAGGGCTTGAACCCACAAACCGGGAGGTCATGACCTGAGCCAAAGTTGGATGCTTAACCAACTGAGCCACCCAGGCCCCACCAGATACACATTTTTAACGGATAGTAGCTTCTACTAGAAAGGCATCCCTGAAACGTGATAGATGGGACTGATATTTGGGGACAAGAGAACACTTGTGTAGAATAGTGGCTAACAAATCCAGTCCAAAGGGAGGTGATAAATTTTCACCATCCAACCTTGAAAAGAAGAAAAATGTGGACAACATTGTGTAAAGTTTCCATAAAAGTATTCATAAGCTTATTCTATTGTTTTCCTTTATTCTCATGTTCTTTTTCATCCTTTTAGGGTCAAAATGTCTTCTATGAACTAATGGTGATAATACATTACAGCTTTTTAAAATATTCTTGGTTGGCCAAATAAAGTTGTGAGCTGTGTGTCAGTCGGCTCAACCTTTTTAAGAGCATTTTACTAGTATGTATGACATGAGACTGGGGATGGGCGCCTGCATGTGACACTGTTAGAAGGGCCAAGGCCTCAGGAGACCAGCAATTCTTAGGAAGGTGGGTTTACATGAATTGGGATGACAGGGAACTTTACAAAACTTTCCATGCCAACCTTTAAGAGTATTAAATCAGAACATTGGTGGCTACAGAAGGAAATGAGAGAGTAAACCAAGGAAGAGGAAGATGTGGGACATGAGATCTAGGAGCACTAACAAGTCCCAAGAACTGCCGCTGCGTACCAGGCCTCGGCAACAAGTAGTCAGGAGAGGAGGTGCGTAGGGAGGAAAAAAGTAACTAATAGCTCTGGGAAAGCAATGCTTATGGTGAAAGGAAACACAATCACACTACAGTCGGTCCCTCCTATCTATGGGTGATACCCCGAGACCCACAGCAGACGCCTGTAACAGTGGATAGCACCGAACCCCGTATATACTACTTTTTCCTACACATATGTACCTATGACAAAGTTTTATAAATTAGATGAAGAGTAAGAGATTATTAATGAAACAGAACAATTATAATGTGACAAGTTGTGGATGCGATTTCTCAAAATAATCTTATTAAAAATTTTTTTTAATGTTTGTTTATTTTTGCCAGAGAGAGAGAAGAGAGGGGGCGGGGGGGAGGGGAGTCAAAGCGTGAGACAGGCAGGAGCAGAGACAACTAGAATCCAAAGCAGGCTCCAGGTTCCAAGCTGCCAGCACAGAGCCTGTCATGGGACTTGAACTCACCAACAAGATCATGACCTGATCAGAAACCAAGAGTCGGATGCTTAACTGAGCCACCCAGGCACCCCTCAAAAATCTTATTGTTCTGTACTTACCCTTGTGGTGATGGGGGTGCAAACACTGAAGGAGGGGGGGGGACTACTGCAGCACATACAGTCCCCAATGGGGGGGGTTCTTGCATGCTCATCGTCAGAGTGTGCCGGAAAGCAGAGGCACTCTGGAAACAATGCAGTAACCCACGGCCAGTAGTTAAAAAATGTTTCACCCCATCAGGCCCGAAAGGACAAGGTGACGGAGAAGTTAAGGAAACCGAAGATGTGCAGTTGGCCTATTGGAGGTGCGGGGACTTTGGGCCGAGTAACATAATTGACCTGAAAAGGCCCAGAAGGGAGACAGCCAAGGACATAAAAACCTCCCCTTTCTTCCCTTCCCTTCCCCCTGCTATGGATTTCCGCTGGCTAAATCCAACGGAATCTTAGGAGCCAGGAGAAGTCTGTTGTAGTCCATATAATTTCTTGGGCAGCACAGTAGGGCAAAGGCAGCAGATCTGGAGGGGCAAACGGAAGACATCTGGCACACTCAATGATATAAACGCTAATGACAACCCAAATTTAAAAAGCAAATTAGGAGGATGTGTGGGAGAAGTAGTGGGACTTAGACAGCTAGGTCTCAGCTATGGTGGAAGTCAGGAAGAGTTCATAGCTCCAAAAACAGCAGTTATCTATGTATTATTTATTGATATGGAGATACACAGAAGACCAACAATAGCTAAATGAGTAAGTAATGACTTTGGGGACTGAGGGAATAGGGATCTTGCCTTGTAAGATTATGATTTTTCAAAAGTGATATATTTAATAAAAACAAATTAAGGGGGTGCCTGGCTGGCTCTGTCATTTGAGCATCCGAATTTGGCTCAGGCCCTGATCTCATGGTTCAGGAGTTTGAGGTCAGCCCTGCAGCGGGCTCTCTGCCTGCTTGGGATCCTCAGTCTCCCTCTCCCTGCCCCTCCCCGGCTCGTGTGTGCGCTCTCTCTCAAAAGTAAAACATTAAAAAACAACAAATTAAGGAAGTTGCTAGAAAGCTACAGAAAAAACTAACACTGGTTACACCTATGGAGCTGGAATAAAGGCAGAGAAAGAACAATAACTTTTCATTTAACTTGCTTTTGAATTTTTACTGACATTTGCTGTTGTAGATTTTTTTAAGATTTTAAATAATCTCCACATCTAACGTGGGGCTTGAACCCACAGTCTTAAGATCAAGAGATGCACACTCCACCGACTGAGCCAGCCAAGCACCCCTACATCTATTTTTATAATAGTTTTTATACCTTAAAAAAACCTAATTGGGGTGGTCCTATGCAAAAATCCAAATCAACTGAACATAGTTGCTAAAGGGGACTTATTTCATCCTTTAGGCAGGTTGGGACAGAGAAACTGAAAGCTATTGATTTGTATCAAATGAAGTCCAGGGTGATTGGTCACTTGACTGGACATACAGCTTAACAGAGCCGCGGTGAGGACCAAGGACTTCAAGAGGAGTCCCTTCTAACTTCTCCTTCCGAACTCATAGGGAACACACACACACACACACACACACACACACACACACGTGACATTAAGATACGGCCCATGATTGACTACTTATACGTCCCTACGCCAACATGAAGAAGCCCAGGGATGAAAGATGACGTGGAGACCCAGACCAGCAAAGGACTGCCCAGTCCATTAAAACCGCTCAATTTTGCAGTGTCCTGTAATGCAACAGTAATGGATACATTCTACTCTAAAAAAGGAAAAAAAGATGGTTGTTTCACAACTATACAGATGCCATCACCCCATAATTCTGCCTTCTGATGTGGAACAAAATGTCCCTTTTAAATATATTTTTTAAATTTATGTCTTTATTATTTTATTTTGAGAGACAGAGACAGAGAGAGTGGGGGAGGGGCAGAGAGAGAGAGAGAGACACAGAATCTGAAGCAGGCTCCAGGCTCTGAGCTGTCAGCACAGAGCCTGACGCGGTGCTCGAACCCACGAACTATGAGATCATGATCTGAGCCGAAGATGGATACTTAACCGACTGAGCCCCCCGGCACCCCCCTTTTAAATATTTCAACTTTATCAGTACCATGCTTTAACCAGCCGAGCTAACTGGCCAAACGGCTAAATATTTCTACTTTAAAAGAAACGAAACACCACACACTAAACAGAACATTTAATATACTTTGTAAGAACAGAAGGAATGCACCAAGGATTAGAATTAGTGTACATTAGATATTTCCATAAAAGGTATTCCATTTTTCAAAGGCATTTCCCCGACTTCCCCGTCTTTTCTATTGTCCTAAGAGACATAGGCAGTAATTACTCTCCTGAGTAAGCTTCTCTGTGGTATTAGACAGTAATTATACCCTTATCCTTCAAGTCACCATCCCTCCAAACCCTCTTTCCTTTCCCTGCACAGTCTCACCGCGCTGTTTCACAGTAACATTGTACTCTGCTCAAATTCAAAGAGCCTGACAAAACTAGAGGCCCAAGGATTTCTGAGTACTGATTTAGTAGCAGTGCCTACTGGCGCAAACCTTTTATTTATTCGTAACTGTTACAACAGAAATTAAAGCTACTTAATGAAAAAGGAACTCAGGAATGAAATCATTAAATATAACTAAATGCCTCTTAAATACAAACAGCATGTGTTTCCTGATAAGTATCAGGTAAGTATCGAAGCTCTCTACCCGGAATCCTGGTCTCAGAGAAAAAGGTCAGAGACAATTACAAGCAAGGTGCTTCATATTACCAGGTCCATTTTTAAAACAATGAGATCCTTTGGAATGATCACTTTAGTCTTTCTTTTTATCCAAGATTTCCACTGGTCCTTTTGTTGGTAATCCATTTATATCTGCACCCTAAAATAAAAAACCATTTTAGATATTATTACAACAAAAAGATACTCGTTGTAAGAGATCTTCTCTTCAAAAACCGACAAACTTCAGAATGAAACACTCTGATTTTAGGAATATGCTGGGTAGCTGAATTAGTGCAGAACACAGTTGAAGTTGAGCTTAACAAGCAC
Organism: Suricata suricatta; assembly: GCF_006229205.1. NCBI lineage: Eukaryota > Metazoa > Chordata > Mammalia > Carnivora > Herpestidae > Suricata > Suricata suricatta. The sequence goes on along the minus strand of NC_043713.1, from coordinate 24,109,581 downwards.
CAATGCTAAAAACAGAGTTGTCCAAATATTCATTTTAAAAAATAACTTCTTTCCAATGTTTTTGAAGGGGAGAGGGGGAGACGGAGAACCCGAAGCAGGCTTTGAGCTGTCAGCACAGAATCTGACTTGGGCCTTGAATTCACAAACTGTGAGATCATGACTTGAGTGAAAGTCGGACACTCAACTGAGTCACCCAGGTGCCCCTTTTTGTGTGTGTATGTACTTAAATTACTATGATCCTTCCAACTAAATCTCTTACCAAAGTTATCAATCAATGAAACTGGCATATTTTAGTATTATCTCTTCCCATCCATTAGCTATTTCCTATTATTCTTACCAGCTCTGAAATACTGGTTACTATCATGACTTAAAAACAAGGCACAAGGGGCGCCTGGGTGGCTCAGTTGGTTAAGCCTCCAACTTTGGCTCATGATCTCACATTCGTGGGTTCAAGCCCCACATCGGGCTCTGTGCTAACAGCTCAGAGCCTGGAGCCTGCTTTGGATTCTGTATGTCCCCGTCTCATGTTCTCTCTCAGTCTCAAAAATAAATAAAATATTAAAAAAAAAAAAGCACAAATGCACGAATCAGAAGTCCAGTTTAAAACCTTAGTTCAAACCAAATATCAATTACTTAAAAAACATCCCAAACCCCTTATTTTAAAAAAAGAAATTAAGACACATTAAGGAAGGGGCTCCTGGGTGGCACAGTTGGTTAGGAGCCCAACTTCCGCTCAGGTCATGATCTGGTGGTCCAAGGGTTCAAGCCTCACATCGGGCTCTGTGGTGACAGCTTGAAGCCCGGAGCCTGCCTCGGATTCTGCATCTCCTTCTCTGCCCCTCCCCTGCTCACACTCTGTCTGTCTCTCTCTCAAAAATAAACAAACATTAAAAAAAACAAAAGGCATATTAAGGAAGCCTCTGGTTCCAAGAACTTGCCTTTTCAAAGCTAAGTATTTCACCTTGACTATAGCACCCCCTCACCTACCCTTATTCAAGGTATTTTACTGTTCCTACCTTGCAGTCCTCTTGGCCCTTGTTTTTATCGTGGGATTCTCGAAGAGCTTTCCCAGGCCACATGCGACTAACAAAGGGGGCGAGCAGAGGGTATATGTACGGCTCCAGGAACTTTTTGTAGATCCAGAGCAGAACCGGAATGACGATGCAGGGGATGCACACCATCCTCCCAGGCTGGCGTCCCGAACAGCTGGCATGCGTGAAAACACAGATTAGGTTAGCAGAGAATGACTCCAGGAACCTACCTAGAATAAGATACTGGAAAGGACCATTTCTACATTAAAGGAAAAACTTAAATCATTAATTAGCTAAAAGCACCAGTCTATTCAATAAAATGCTGTACTTTCTACAAAGGAGTAAGAGGTATAGACATAAAATTTATAGTGAGGCTCCTGCCTCCAAACTTCTCTAATCACTGCTTCTCAACCATAAACTTGAGGATAAAGGAAAGACACACGTTATTTGCTGGGTACCAGGCAGTTAGGCCCTTTGCATTAACTTATGCAATCCTCAAAACATTCCAGTGAGATTGGGTACCCTTGCCATTTCCGTTTACAGACAGAGAAAAAAGGCCCAAAGGCATGGAACATTATGACTTCTATTCCAGTTTGGTGGGAATTAACTCCCAGGGCCTAATCATCTTCAGAGACAGACAGTATTGACTAGCTAAAACTAAAGGCTAAGGGCCAGTCTTCTAACATGGAATTCGCTAAGGCATCACTTTAGAAGACCTCTGGGCGTCAAACCAGCCGGACTTTCCCAGGCAACAACTCTCCTTTGATATATTTGCCCTCTTCTTCTTCTTTTTAAATGTTTATTTGAGAGAGAGAAACAGAGAGAGAGAAACAGAGAGAGAGAGACAGAGCACGGGTAGGGGAGAGGCAGAGAGAGAAGGAGACAAAGAATCTGAAACAGACTCCAGGCTCCAAGGTGTCAGCACAGAGCCAGACGTGGGGCTTGAACTCACAAACTCTGAGATCATGACCTGAGCTGAAGCCAGACGCTTAACCGACTGAGTCACCCAGGTGCCCCTACCTTTTCTTTTTAATAGCAATTAAGGTATACTGAGAAATAAAAACAAATTATGTGGTATTATTACTGTTGTAAGTCAACTGTCCATTTTGAAAAATTAACACTTCTAATTTCTTTGATGATTAGAAATCATCTTGAAATTTCTCAAAATCAGCAATATCTTGAAAAAGAACCAATACCACTTCCATAATATACTATTGAACCAAAGATCTTTTAAATTCACGAGAATTTTTAACCTCTTAAAGTTGGCTAGAAAACTATGAAGCTTCACAAAAGTGCAGAAAGCTAAAAATTCAGGATGTTAAAATGTTCTATTTTGGGGGTGCCTGGGTGGCTCAGTTGCTTAAATATCTCCTGATTTTGGTTCAGGTCATGATTTCAGAGTTTGTAGGCTCTGCACTCACAGCTCGGAGCCTGCTTGGGATTCTCTCTCTCCCTCTCTGCCCCTACCCCATCCATGCTCACTGTCACTCTCTAAAATAAATATCCCTAAAAAAACTTATTTCAAAATATTGTAAATTTTGTTTTACAATATTTGCTGGCAAATGAATCAGCACAATGACCACACTAAGGTGATTTAAAATTATTCACAATATAAGTAAGCAGTGGTATAGACAACCCAATCTGAATGTGGCTTTGAAATGAATTACAAGAGCTATAGACAAGTAAACATATAAATGTACATGAAGGAATGATCTGCTAGTTTATAAAGGATTCATAGCTGGATTAAGACAGTCTCCCGGTCAACTTAAAGTAACATTGTAAGAATTTACCAAACTACTTTGTTCTAAAATTTTCAAGAACATATTTTCTGATGAAAAAGCCCAAACCAAGCAGTGAGCCTTTTTCAGCATTTTCCAAGGAAATCATTATTTTTGGCCACAGACATTCTGAATTTGATCTGAAGAGACTTCGGGTTAGGTCTGACACTCTTACACCACAGTCTAGTAATAAAAGCAGACTGGACAGGAGAAACCTAACAGAGGACCACAGGGAGAGGAAGGAGGAAAGAGAGCTGGGGAGAATGAGGGGCACAAATCATGAAAGACTATTGAATACTGAAAACTACTGTGGACTGAAGGGGGAGGGGGTGATGGTCATGGTGGGGGGCACTTGTGGGGGAGAAGCACTGGGTGTATTATGGAAACCAATTTGAAAATAAACTATTAAAAAAAAAAAAAGCAGACTGGCTGGGAACTGCCAGGATTCGAGATCTGCTTTCACTACTTTGGAATTGATGTCCTTGGGCAAATTCTTCAGTCTGATCTTGATTCCCTCCAGTGGAAAACAAAGATAATAGCCTATCTCACAGGATGCAGGTGGATTAGGTACCTTAATAACGAATACAAAGGCCAGAAGAGCTTATGCCTGGGTTAAGTGCTTTATAAGTGTTACCCCACACACACACACACACACACACACACACACACACACACACACACACTCACACACCCCAAAACAAACAAAAACCAAAAAATCCAAAAACAGATCCAAAAGTTGCAACTTGTCCAAAGTCCACACAGAGGTAAATACTAATTAGAGTTGGTTAAGATCAGAATTCCCAATTCTGGTTTCCTAGCTCAATTCTCTTGCCTTTTACCCTAACGAAAATACAACGATCGAGTTATTCCCCTCCTAAGCCTTCAAAACCAACTCAACCCCTTCGAAACAACGGACTGTGCTTCTAGGGCTAGGTTAAGTTAATGACAGGCTGTCCATCATGATTCATGTTTACCTACTCCAAATTACTGTTTTAATCAAACTCTCAAGAACAAGTACTACCAACCACTTATGTCATAAACATGACTTTTATAAACCTATTCAGATCTCTTCATAATGAAACTACTGTATTTTATCTCTTAATCCTTATGACACTCTGAGGAACTTCATACATGGGGACACTCTGGCTAAGCAAAGTCTAGAAGGTGGCTATGACAAATTGATAACATGATTATCATTTTACTCTCACGCCAAGCCAGTTCGCGGATATTACAACGAAGCGAGCAAAACGCATTTAAACTGTCAGAGGAGAGGAATTCTCTTTGGTCCAAGACAATGGACTACAGAGGAAAAGGCTGAGGCTCTGTTAGAAATCTGGCAGGTACCCGGGCGGAGCGCCACCTCCCTCCAAGTAACCCAGGTTGGCACATCATTTTACGGGACAGGTTGAGTCAGACAACGACTGAAAGGACATGAGAGGATAAGAGCGAACTGTGGTGAAGATGATCAGAGAGCCAATCGAAGCCGACAGACAATGCAGGCCAAGGAAGAGGATAAACGGACACAGAGAGAGGGAGAGGCGGGCGGCCGCGGACGGAGGAGGTAACTGCGACGGGAGGGCAGGCGGCAGAGGCGCGCGTCCGGAGGGCGAAGCGGGAGATCCCGGGAGAGCGCAGGCGGGCCGCGGGGTGTCCAGCGCGGGCCACCGCGGGCGGGCCTTGGCGCGCTTGGCACCGCCCGGGCGGGAGCCTGCGCAACGGCCAGCCGCCCCACCGACCCCTGGGCCACCGCCCACCTGCGCTCCGACCCCACCGCTGAAAGCCCGGGCCCAGCAGGCGCCGCTCACCCGCGTCCACCGGGTCGAGTGGAAATGTCCGCACTTCCGGAGGGAGGGACGTGCTGCCGCCGAGCCAATGAGCGCCGCAAAAGGGGCCGACAAAGGCGCGCCTGCGTCAGGCTGAGGACATACAGGATGTAGCGGCGACGCCCAGGCGGACGCGCAGGCTGACTTCCGGCGCTGGCAGCGCAAAGCTCGCCGACTCGAGTCGGGGTTTGTTGCCCCGGACACTCGAACAGAATCCAAAACCTTGATCCGGGGAAGGCCGGTGCCAGTGGCTCAGCACCCCCCCATAGGGAAGGTCTCTCCACTAGTGCGAGGACCAGGCTGTCACCTAACGCCTTTGTGGCCCTTCACTGAGCTAGTTCAAAGGGTCGGAAATTCAAGGGAAGGGAATTAGCAGAAGTTGAGTTTTAAAATGCTTGCCAGACCCTCCCAGACTGCTGGTATGACTGTAAACAAGACAGCTCAAGTGTATCCAGGGACTTCACTCTTGGTATAGACTCAAGAACACACCCGCATCAACCTTGTGTATGAAATGCCCGGAAGAGGCAAATCTATACACATATCCACGCTAGTAGTTGCTCAGGGCTGGATTGGGTTAGTTAAGATTCCTCTGGGGATAATAAAAATGTCCAAAAATTTGCCTGGTGACAGACAACAAACTGAATATAATAAAAACCATCAAGGGAATTGTAATTGGGTGTATCCTATGTAAAAATGGTTGGAAAAAAATTCAAAAATATCCCCTTACTCAAATTCCATTTTGTGCAACGCAGCACCAAGATATTCAAAACATGCTTCCAAACCAAAATTAGTGACACAGGGCTAACAGAATAATGTTTTTAATTCTAATTAAACTATTAATAAAAAGTAAATTAAAAAATAAAACTAATCATAAGAAAACCCATTTGATCCATTTTACGAGGATACTTAAAATATGTTTAATAATAAAGACAACCAGCATTCTGTTTTTACTTTTATTTGCATGTATTTTATGCAGAATTTACTCCCGGGCCATAAGTTTTTGTTTCTTCAGTTTCTTCTGGGATATCTGGGGAAGGAAAAAAAAAAAATTGGAAAGTCTATTACAAGTTTCCTGGAGACGTTTGCACTACATCTTAAAAGGAGTAGGTAAAAGCACAAAGAATGTAAAGGGAGTCAGTCCTCCGGCCTAGAGTAATGTGGGGGTGGGGGGGGAGAGAAAGACAGGAGAAAACTGAGTAAGCAGGGGAGTCTGTGAAGACTGGAGGCAGGGGGACCACTGGTTAAGTGGCAACAACAATGGGAGACGGTATTTAAGCAATTAAATCAACAATGAGGCTGAGGGGGGGAGGATCCAGAATCACCCTTAGGTTCCTGGCTTAAAGAACTGAATGGGATCATTTACTGAGAACAAGCTTATTAGTTTGGGAGATGGGGTAGGAGGGAAGGGCCCTTTTTTGCACAAATTGCATTTAAAGTCTAAGGAAGTGTGGGCGGGGCCATCTGCAGGTAATTATATAGTGAAGATGTTCAGATATACAAGCAGCCAGTATCCTACACAAAACTGATCAAGGACTAAGTAAGACTAAGTAATCTACCTTTTTCTTCTGTGCAACTTCCTCTTCTGGTTTAGGAACAATCTGCTCTTTTTCAGTGAGGATCATCTCAATGTGGCAGGGAGAGCTCATGTATGGGTTAATCCGACCATGAGCCCTGTAAGTTCTACGCCGCATCTTGGGGGCTTTGTTCACCTGGATGTGCTCAATGACCAGAGAATCTACATCTAAACCCTGGGGAAGAGAGAAAAGAGAACAAAATATCAAATCGACATCTTTATCTCAACACCACAAACCTTATCATTGGAAAACCACATCCCCATCTCTGTAAGGCTACCCTTGACTTTAAATAGCCCATCTGTCAAAACATTTGTTTGCTTTCACCTTTATTCTAAGGGTCCTTCCTTAAATCTACAGAACTATCAAAAGTCAATGCTTCTAAGCAGCCTCCCTAAAAATCATTAAGGTGTGTGGATCTGGCAGTGATAATTTCTAAGCTTTGAGGAAAACAGGATTTGGGCAGTGCACTTTAAGAGCTTGAAGGGTTACAGCCAGATCTACATTAACTCCAGTTCTGGTCTAGATTTCCAAATGCAAAGGACAATGCCATCCTAGATAAACCCGTGCTTTGTTGGCTACATTCATGGCTTTAAAATCTGAAATTTAACATGTCTGTACATTAGAAGTGTAGGCAACAAACCACATTAACTATTACTAATGCAACGGTTAACTATTCCTTTAATACTATGAATTCTACTGTTTCTATTTACGAGTATTGAGTAGTTCACAAATCATGCTACCCATAAAGGTCTAGGACAATGGTGGTACCAAAAGGGCTATAAACTCTTGAGTAAAATATATGAGGAAATGTTTCTTTTGCTTTACACTGAGGTTATAGAGGAAAACAGGCTTGAAGCCCATGCTTCTGAAGATCTTCAGACAAAATTTTGGGCTTCTGGAAATTTGGGAGGCGGAGATTTAAAGATAAAATCAATGGGAAATTTAGTTACTGAGAAAACAAAACAAAGAAATAAATATGGACTACAGCAACAGTAAATGAATAACCACCCAAGTGTATGCACAGAAAGATGTTGGGGTGCCTGGTAGCTGGTCCACTAAGCATCCGACTTCGGCTGAGGTGATCTTGCAGTTTGTGAGTTTGCCCCATGTCAGCACAGAGCACAGCACTTCAAATCCTGTCCCCTTGCCCCCCCCCACTCTCCAAAAAAAGAAAGTAAATAAATAATAAAGATGTTAATGGTTTGGGTACCTTAAGTTCAGCATTACTCTCTGCATTTTTAAGCATGTGCAGTAAAAATTCAGCACTCTTTTTGGGCCACCGACCCTGTGTCCAGCCCCACTGTTTGGCCTGAAAAGAATCCAAGAGAGGCTATGTTAGTCATTTCCCCTCACTTTAATTAGTGTTACAACCAACATGATTTTACTTTAATCCAACATCAAGGTTGCTCAGAACACAGTTTGTTTTCATGGTTAATCCAAAGGTGTCCTAAGATGGTCATCACGGCAACCAGAAAAAACCTGATTCGAGGCAGATCCTAACCCCAACCAGTCACTTTCCTTGACAGTGACAAAGTCATTTCAGATAGCAAAAGCAACTCTGAGCTCTCACCTGGGCACACCTACCAACTCCACCATTGTAGCGTCGGAACGGCACACACTGCTTCTGCAGAGTGACATCTTTAAGATACTTGGTGGCTTTTCGGATATGCATACCCTTGATGGCCTGGGCAGTTTCACGGGTGTTCTAAGTATAAACAATAGAAATTGTGACTCAAAGATGTGAAAGGATAACAATTTACATTCAATTGTTTTCAAAACGTTAATATACATTGACAAAAGATTTCCTGTTCTTTAAAGGGGAGGTTATAGGAGAAAAACATCTATGATTAGATGCCAGGGAAACTTGAAGTTAGGGAAAAATAAATCACAAACCCAAGCATTGTTTCCAGGTCATGATCTCATGGTTGGGAGTTCTAGCCCCACATTGGGCTCTGTGCTGACAGTGTGGAGCCTGCTTGAAATTCTCTCTGCCCCTCCCACTCTTGCTGTCTCTCTCAAATAACTACTTAAATTTTTTTTTAAATATTAAAAAAATTTTTAACTTAAAAATTTAATGTTTATTTCTGAGAAACAGAACATGAGATGGGAGGGGCAGAGGGAGACAGAATCATTAGAAGGCTACAGGCTCTGAGCTGTCAGCACAGAGTCCAATGTGGGGCCTGAACCCACCAACTGAGATATCATGACATGACCTGAAATCGGGACACTAACCAACCGAGTCAGTCACCCAGGCGCCCCGTATGTTTTAATTCCATCATCTTGTAACCACGTAAGTGTCCTAGATCTTGGTCTCTACACCAAGTTCTCCAGTAGTTCTCTCCCGGGTAATCTTACACAATTCCACAAATCTCAAAGTGCTTAGTATTTGCCTGATCATTACAGACTCAACGTCTCCAAGGTGACCGCTCAGAACTGATTCATTTTCATGGTAAATCCAAAGGTGTCCTAAGAAACGCATCACTGCAGCCACCTCTTTAGAACGGTTAAAAAAAAAAAATTCCGTGGCCCAACGCTTTCAGAACACAGAAGAGGATTCACATACCTTAAAGTGAACACGAAGATTTGAACCTCTTGATTTGCATGCTAAAAAAAAACAAAAAAAGAGGCTTTGGTTAATTTGGGGGATCTTATTGTTCCTTTTACCCCCAAATTAGTAAATGAGATCTTCTGTTCACTCACATTTTGTCGGGTTTTCCGGGTCAAGGGAATAGCGAACCATTTTCAGAGATCACCTGAAAGGGAGCAGGGGTTATTATCAACACACATTTACAGTCACCGATGCAGTTTAATGCTACCGACAGCCGCTCAGAAAATAGTTTTTTTTTCATGGTGAGTCCAAAGGTGTCCTAAGAAATGCCATCATCGCAGCCATCCTTTTCTCCAGAGCCTGCTTCCCCGCTGTATTTACCAGTGACTCGGACCCCACGGGCCCTTCTGAAGGAAAACGTGGCCCGTCTCCATCCCACTCTTGATCTTTAGAAGACCTCCACGCATTGGCAGCGCACAACGCTCCCCTACAACCCTCTACACGCTCCCTCCCCATAGAAGGTAAAGGCCGACTTCCCAGGTGCTTTGGGGTTACTGCGTTAAGAGCCATCGAACTTGAAACACTCGTCTCAATGGGTAAAGCCTCAACCCAACTTCACTTTTATTCCCCCAAAACTCTCTCGTTGCAGCCGCACACGCACCGCGTCTCAGCCGGCACTCACAGCAAGGCAGTGACCCTCGGGAATCGGAAACGGCACTGACGACAGGCCGCCGGCATCCAATCCACCCCCATTCCCGCCCATCCCGGCCTTCTGCTCTGAAACGTCGCCCAGCACAAAGGGGCAACGCCTTCAGCGAGAAATCAGTAGCTACAGGCGCCTTCCTCCCGGCGACATGGACTTCGGCGCCACCGAGGACAGGATGGCGGCGATAACCGGAGGATTCAGCTCTCGAAGAGAAACACCAGTCAACTCACCTCAGGCCGCTTACGGGAAGAGGAAGAGCGGTGGCTCCTGGGAGAATTCATGTGAACTCGACCTCTCGCGAGATTTCCGGCAGGAAGAACGTGATTTGAAGAGAGGCGGAGCGCTTTGAGAAAGGGAATGTGAGACATAGTTTAGAAGATCTGGAAACGAATTGCCTTCTTAGGGAGTGTCTCGAAATTCTCTTTTTTGGTATCCAGAAATAAAGTTCTGGATTTTAAATATCAATCAATTAAAAACAGGTCTGTAATTCTAGCACAGGTCACGTATTAGTAGATACATATGAATACATACTTATTCATCAACATTTGTTAGGTTTGATTATGCTATCACGAACCCCTAAAAGTGGTAGGTAAACGGACAATTAAGAAGATCCAAAGGATGGGATGTAGTTATGGTAATCAGAAAATTATCCGGAGGGGACTATAACCCAATAAGTTGTACTGAAGACTGCCACTTCTAGATCTTCTTCCAGTGCAGAAAAACCCTTGGGCACTAGCTTCCCTTTCCTCTTCACCCAAGGCTTTTATCTGATTATTCCCTCTCAGCCATTGGTGGTGTTAGCACTTAGCTTTGGGTCTTCTATTTTAAAACACTGTCACTCCAGGCAAATTCGAACTCTAAGTGAAAGAACTCTGGATAAAGCTGTAAGAAGTCTTGGTTCCTTGACCTCAATTCCAGGGACCTCAATCCTAGGTCCCTCTCCTAGAATCTGCTCCCATTGCCAGATGATGGATTCCACCGTCTTTTCTCAGTAATTCCCATTCTTCACATTGCTTCCAGCAGAGGCTGAGAACACCCAAACTAAGCTTTCCACTCCACATCTCTTGCCTGAGGTAGCCCCAAGTATCAAACAACTCTCTGGACATATATCCCAGTAGGTCTGGGAGTCAAATACTTGAAATCTAAAGTGCCCTTATCATTCAAATCTCCTGGAATTATATCTTGAAGCTTGATTACATTCAGTTCAATACCAGGGGCAAGAAAACTTCACAGGTGATATTGTGTAGATAGTATTTCCCATTGGATCCGATCAGAATGCACATAATGTCATCTGATTGTCTCATTTTTACGGATGTTAAGATGGGTAAGTGAGTTCAGGAGCTGTCAGTCTTATCCCTTCTTTATAAAGTTCCATGGCAGCTGTTCACCTAATGGCTTTAGCAGCTATTGAAATTCTTTACCTAGATCCATTATTTCAGCTGGAGTTAAAAATGGCGATCTCCCTCCCCCAATTCTATCAGCATTTTTTAGCTGGACTTGTGTAAAAAAGAATTTTCCCTCTTTCAATTATTTGATTATCTTGAAATAAAGTTCATATAGAAAAGGCAGGATAAAGCTTAACATTCCCATTTATTTATTGACTTTCAGAAAAATGAGCTGGTTTCCTCAAAGGTTTGCCAAAAGGTGACTGATTTGGATTTTTACAAATCAACTTTATTGAGGTATACGTTATATATGTAATAAAATTCCCCCAATTTTTAGCATATAATTTATTGTTTTGACAGATATATACAGTCATATAGACACCACCATGATAATGTTGTAGAGCATTTCCATCATCCCCCAAAGTTCCTTCCTGCCTCTCCATAGCTAATCCCCTTCTCCCACCCAGGGGACCCAACAGCTATTGATCTGCTTTCTGTCACTATAGTTTGCCTTTTCCAGAATATCATGTAAATGGGGTCATATAGTATGCAGTGCTTTGTGTCTGGCTTCTTTCATTTAGAACAATGCGTTTGAAATTCACTTAGACTGTATCAGTCTGAGTTGCATGTATCAGTAAGTCAGTCCTTTTTGTTATTAAGTAGAATTCTGTTATAGAACTATATCACAATTTATAGGTTCAACATTTGTGTTGTTTTAGGGGTTTGGCTCTGATGAATACCCCTGTTGTGAACACCTGAGTGCATATTTTTGTGTGGACCTGTGTTTTCATTTATCTCATGCGGATACCTAGGAGTGAAATTTCTTGGTTACATATTAAATTTATGTTGAATTTTTTAAGAAACTGCCAAGCTGTGTTCCAATGTGCCTGTACCTTCTATATTCCCACCAGCAATGTATGAGGATTCCAGTCTCTTTATGTCCTTGCCAAAACTTGACATTGTCTGTCTTTTTAATTATTATCATTGTAATGGCCACGTAGTGGGATATCATTGTGGTTTTGATTGCATTTCCCTAAAGTCCAATGATGTTGAGCATCTTTTCACATCTTATTTGACATTCAGCTTTCTGAAGTATGTGGTCAAATCTTTTGGCCATTTTAAAATGAATTATTTGTCTTCTTATTGACTTGTAAGAGTTATTTATTCACGCTGGATACAAGTGCTTTATCAGCCTTGCAAATATGTCCTTCCTGGTTCGACTTGTCTTTATTTTCTTAATAATGTCTAACAAAGTGCAAAAGTTAAACTTTTTTCTTTCTTTTTTAAAAATTGTTTATTTTAGAGAGGTAGGGGGAAGGGGTAGAGGGAGAGAAAAATTCTAAGCAGGCTCCCTGATAAGCATGGTGTCCTGTGTGAGTCTCAATCCTTCAACTCTGGGATTATAACTTGAGCTAAAATCAAGAGTGGTACACTTAACTGATTGAGCCACCCAGACACCCCACAAAAGTTTTAAATTTTGATGAAATCCAATGTATTGATTTAAAAAAATGTGATTTGGGTATTATATCTAAGAAATCTTTGCCTATCCCAAGGTAATTTTTTTCTTTCTCATGTTTTCTAAACTAAACTAAACTAAACTAAACTAAACCAAACTCAACTCAACTCAACCAAAAAAGTTTTAGTTCTTGTATTTGGGTTGAATTAATTTTTATAACTCAATTTCATTTGACATAAGGCTCTAAATTAATCTTTTTGCATATGATATCTAATTTTTTGAGCAACATTTGTTGAGAACACAGTCATTTCTTTATTGTACTGCTGTGACACTTCTGTTGAAAACCAATTGACCAGAAAGAAGAGGATTTATTTCTGGACTTTCACTTCTGGTCCATCGATCTATTTGACTATCTTTGTATCAACATGTCACTGTCATTCAACTTTATAGCCAAACTGGAAATCAGCTAACATATGTTTTCCAACTTTATTCTTTTTCAAAGTTTTGGCTCTTCTGGGTCCTCTATATTTCCATATAAATTTTAGGATCAGCTTGTTAATTTCTACAAAAAGGCTGCTGGGATTTTAATAGCGACTGCATTGAATTGAAGAGGTAATTAAAGTAAAATGAGTTTGTATGGATGATCAGTATAAGGCCTCAGAAGAACCTGGATACTTTGACCTTGGACTTCTAGCTTCTAGGACTGTAAGAAAATAAACTTGTTTAACCCTGCCCATCTGTGATACTTTGTTATGAAAGCCCAACCACACCGATGTACCTTCTCTCCCCAATAACTCCCAGTTCCCTACTTCCAAGGCTTCCACCAATACCAGTATTATACCCTTCCAGAAAAATTCTGTGAATTACAAACATTCCCAGAATAGTATACTGTATACAATCTCCTGCATGTTGCTTTATGTTTATCTTTGTTTGTCTGTTTTTGAGAGACAGACACACAGACAAAACACAAACGGAGGGGAAGGGGCGGGGCAGGGGGGTACAGAGAGAGGGAGACACAGAATCTGAAGCAGGTCCAGGCTCTGATCTGTCAGCACAGAGCCAGACACAAGGCTCGAACCCGTGAACTACGAGATCATGACCTGAGCTGAAGTTGGACGGTTAACCGACTGAGCCATCCTGATTGACGTCTCTTTTACTGGGTGTTGTGACTGGTTGCTTTACATTTGCTACTTTTTGGAAACTCCTGAGTGGATGAGGTCGATGTCCAGACTGGGCTTCCCAGAAAGCAGAGTCTGTCTGAGATGGAGATCCAGTAGTGCTCATGGATTCAGTACTGTGGAAAGGAGACAGGACTGATCAGAGGGTCAAGGTAGGCCGGGATTCAGTCCCAGTGAAGGCATCAGCCAGCGCCTGCTCCCACCTCGGGAGCCTCTGGAGTTGGTTGTTCCTTCCAACTTGTCCCAACTTGGGTGGGGGCGGGGCCTCTGTCCCACCCATGGATCAGTCACTGGATGTGCGCTTCTCCAGGAAGGAGATGTGAAGCAGTTGTCTTCAACTAATCCTCAGAGACGACTAAGACGGCTGAGGACTGACGGTACTCCTGATAGATGGAGAAGTCCCTCGTTCCTGAACAGAGACGAGGGAGGCACATCTCAGTGTCCGCCACAGTTTATGTTCTTTCTCACCATCCTTGCTGCCAGTTCTGTACATTCCTGTCTTCCAGACTGCTTTCCAGTGACCTCCAGGTTTCCTGGTGACCCCGTGGCTCACCGTAATTGGCCTCACTTCCCCCTCCTGCCTTGGGGCAGCCTATCTCTCACCTGGTTGTGAAGATTCACTCTTGCTTTTGCAAGGCTCTCCAGGGCCTGGCTTACACTCCCACCTTCTCAGAATGCTGTTGCTTGCATTCATCAGGAGGGACCCAATGAAAGCAGGTTGAGGAGGATTATTCTAGCTCTGAGGTGCTAGGTGGACTGGGGAGGCCAGAAACCTCGGACCGGATGGTGGCAGAGCCCCAGAAAAGCCAGCAGAAATTCAGGCATGAGGTCCTGAGTCTGGCAAAGGTGGAGAAGGTGGGACAGATATAGCATCTGCCTCTGGACTCCATGACCGGGGACTGAAACACAACTCCCCAGAGACCTCCTATTGGTTTCCCCTTAATAGTGACCTCTGGGGCTCCATTTACCTTGTAGATCTCGAGGGAGCAGCAGGAAATAACAAACCCTCAGTTTTTCAAAGTAGTAGCCATTCTCCTCTCCGACCTGACAAGTCAAGATATCAAGTGGGCCCTGCGGGAGTTTGACAGTCTGTCCAAACAACTGCTTTTAGTTGAAGCTATCAATCTCTTGGGGGAAAATATCTGTCTGCTTGGCCATTCAAGCAGCCGGCCAGTCTGGATTAGTCTGACCATCTTCTCAGAAAAGAATGTCTTTGGGGATTTTCAGATGAGTGAATATTCAATGTTCTGTCTTGTAACATTGCCTCCCCCCGCCCTTCCCTGCCCCTTTGTATGATAGACGGTTGGCTCCTGGGCCCCCAGGAGAACCAAGGAGGATAGTCTTAATCCCTTGGCAGAGACTCACTCTGGTCTCCTCATTCTAAACCTCCCTACAATGCTGTTTGAGCTTCACTTAGAAATGGGCTTTATTTGCCAGGAAAGGGGAATTCTTTTCATGACAATAAGGAAAATGTAATCCCTCATTCAGGGGGTTGGAGGCCTTTTCTTCCCCGCAGAGGCTGGTGGGCCGCTGCCCTCTCCTCCCTGTTGCCTGGTCCGCCTTTCCTGTCCCTCCCAGAGCTAATACCAGGGTGGAAGGGATATTGGCAACCAGTAACTGGGGATGGAATCCCAGTGCCTCCGTGCTGGGTGTTTCAGTGCAAGTTGTTTGGTTTTGCCCAGCTTTGTTCCTTCACCTGTAAAAAGGAATATAACAATACCAATGGTCCTGGGTTGCTGAAAAAGTTACAAGAGATTGTTAAAAGACATCGTGAATAGTGTAAAATAGCTATTTGGTAAATGTTGGGCTGTTCCTTCTCTCTTCCTTTCTCCTCCGAATTTATTCTTGGACCTCACTCGATAGGACGATTTCCCCAAAGCTAAGATTTCCTCTGTGACATTCTGCAGTGGTTTGCCTCTGAGCGTCTGCCCTAGATCCATTCTCTGGTGACTGTGACCTGCTCTGTGCCCCTTGAGGTGGAGCATGCCTACTCACTACCCCAGGCCTCCCAGTCAGCTGACCTCTGGTTGGGGACAGCCAATGGTGAGCATGGGTGGGAGTGGGGAGGTCACAGGGAGAGAAGTTGGGATATTTCTTCCCAGCTTTTTGCTGCCTTGGCACCAGGCTCTGGAGTGGCTCTATCCCTACAAGACTACGGCCCTTGTCAGACTGCCCCTCCTCCCAGGGTCAGATTTCCTTGGTCTCCGTTACAGTTTCACCTTTCCTTGTCCCATCAGTCCTGGGCATGGAAACAGCTTTCCGTTGTTGTGAGGTTTCTGGGTGGGTTTCCATGTCCTCATCTGTTTGCCCACATCTCCTGAGTGCCTTACAGCCTCTTCTGGTGAACTCTCTGTATGTAATTGTTTCCTGCAGGCATATAAACAGAGGTGTCACCCTTATCTGAATACTTCTAGGGACCAGAGAGCTCAGTAGTTGTCTTTTTTCACATCCATTTCAAAAAGAATGATATACTTGAGGACGAGGCTTATGTTTAGGGTGCCTTTAATACTATGCATTCCCCACACACTCATTCCCCACGATGATTTTATGAGAAGGTTGTACTGCCCACATTTTGCAGAGGATGGACCTGAGAAGTTTTGCAACTTGCCCTGGATCCTAATAGGCGGCACAGGACACAGTTGGCTTAGTTAAGTTGACCTGACTCCAGCATTTTTTTCTCACCATTATACCTCCCTGTAATGGGGAAGGGTTCCAAAGAAGGAAAACTTGAAAATGGGAACATTTGCCTCATATTTCAAAATTTCACCAAGGGCTAGCCTCAAAGAAACCTTAATATGGTTCACAAAAGCTTCTTTTTGAAGGGTACAGTCTCTTGTAGGGTGGCTGAGTGACACCATGAGCCACTAGATGGCACCAGTTCAACGCTGGGTGAAGCTTTTCTCCATTTTTGTGGGCAAAGGGTGCAGGTAGCAAGTTCTGTTAATTTGACAAGTAAATATGACTTTGATCTAATGACCTCTGTATTTCCTCCAAACTGGGCTGACTTAAGTGTTTCAAAGACGAGGCTCTGAATGGGCAGAGAGAGGGTTTGGGGGGTGGGTGTGGGTGTGTTAATATGATGGCACAGAATGATGAAGGCTGAGTCCCAGGGAAACCCGGCCGTGTAGAGGGAAACAGTACCGACCTAGGATACCGAACCAAGTAAAATTCACTCGAAGACCATGAGACCACTAGAGCCGGAAGGGTCTGATGAGATCTTCCAGCCCAAGCCTTTCACTATGCAGATGAAGAAACATCCTGTTGTTTTCTGTGTAACACAAAGTGATCCCCAACTTACTGAGTTGTGCAAAAAAAGTACTGTCCCAACATTTCTTACCTTGTGGCCTTCCGGGTGGCTGGGGCCTTTTGTAAGGCAACTAGATAAAGGGTGGAGCTTTGGCTTTTGTTCCCCTCATTGTTTCTGATGAGGATTTCTTTTTCTCCGGATGACATTCTCTAGACAGTTTTCAAACCGTTCTTTCTTTCTTTCTCTCTTCCTTCCTTCCTTTCTTTCTTTCTTTTTAAAAATGTTTATTTATTCACTTATTTTTTGAGAGAGAGAGAGTGCAGGAGAGGGGTATAGAGGACCCGAAGGGGGCCTGTGCTGACAGCAGAGAGCCCCATTTGGGGCTCAAACTCACAAACCCTAAGATTATGACCTGAGCCTAAAAGAGGAGCCAGAGGCTTAACTGACTGAGCCACCCAGGTGCCCCAGTGTTTTCTTCTTTAAGTATTACTTAAAATTTAAAAACAGGGAACACATTCATCTGGCTCAAAAAATTCAAACAATAAAAAAATCTAATAAAAAGTCCCACTCCTGTCCCTTTCCCTGTCTCATTCACTCCACCCCTCAGCCCACAGGTAATCACCATTTAAACACATTTTTTAATGTTTATTTTATTTTTGAGAGAGAGAGCGCACAAGCAGGGAATGTGCAGAGAGAGACACGCAGAATCCGAAGCAGGCTCCAGGTTCCAAGCTGTCAGCACAGAGCTTGAAGCCAGGCTCGAACTCACAAACTGTGAGATCATGACCTGAGCCGAAGTCGGCCCTCAATGGACTGAGCCACCCAGGTGCCCTGGGAACCACCATTTTTATGATGACTTGGGCATTCTTTAGGTAAACACAAACAAGTGTAAATATGAAAGGGTACGTTTTTATTTCTTTGCAGGAAATGATTCTCCATTGCTGCTAAATTCCCTTTCATTCTCACTTGCCTTCAGCGGTGATTTCTTTAGTGACCACATTTTTTTTAACGGAATAAAAAGTAGAGATATAGGGCCTGATAAGTATCAGAAAACTGTGTCTGGATGGTGCTCCTGTTCTGGAAAATGTGGAAGAAATTGTCACTGCAGCTTGCCCAGAGCTCCTTATCTTTTTTTTCCCAGGTCCCTTGGGGCCCCTTTTCACTCCAGGAGGAAGGCTTTGTCTCCTGCTTCCTGAGCCGTGAAAGAGACCCTGCGACTGTCTAGCCTCACTTTGGCGCCTCCTCACCTCCCCCACCCTTCCCACGGATGCTCCTCCCTCGGGAGGGCTGGGGTGCTGCAGGCTCTCTGCACCTGCCAGGCTCCCCGCCCTCAACATTTTCGGGGCTCCCATTCATTCCTTGCGCAGCCAAACACGGGGCTCCCGTTCTGCCTTTAGACACCCCCAACTCCTCCTTCTCTTCCTTCAACTCTTCATCTCCCTTTCTTGCCCTCTTTGGCCATGAAAGTTCTCCAAAGACTAGCTACTGAGATTTCCTCACCTCGTGGTTCAGTTTGCTACAATTTAATGAGCACTGGCAGGGAGGAAGAGTCAAAGATAAAAAAAAAGATGTGGTCTCTGTCTCTGTGGCTCTTAATTAAACTCAGACCTAATTTAGTGAAATACAGGGGTTCTGTGCGCTAATACAGGTGCGGTCCAACCAGAATGGGGACTCGATATTTCTAGGTATGACGATGATAGTCACCACCTACTAAGCCATCCAGGGGCTGGAGCATGGAATATTAAAATGCAGGTGCTGCCTCTTCAGACAGGGCCCCTAGGGTAGGTTTGCTCCCCTTTCTTTAGTCCTTTCTCTGTGCCACGTGTTTGGATGCTACCCCCTAGGAAGCCCTCCCAGACATGGTCTTTTCCAGATCTGCCCTTCCCAGGTGGTGCTACGTGCTCCAAATGGCCCTCACACATCAAAAATCAAGCTGTGCCCTTTCCCTCGGAGTCCTGTGTTTGGTTCCCAAGGTGGCAGCTTGCTCATGTGAAGATAATACATTTCCCTGAGGGGCCCTTCCCAGCTCAGTAACACAGGTGCATTTTAATAGAGGTCTGGAGGGGCGCCTGGGTGGCTCAGTCGGTTAAGCCTCGGACTTCGGCTCAGGTCATGATGTCATGGCCCGTGGGTTTGAGTCTCCCGTTGACTCTGTGCTGACGCCATGCTAACAGCTTGGAGCCTGGTCCCTGCTTGTCATTCTGTGTCTCCCTCTGTCTGCCCTGCCCTTGCTCTCAAAAATAAATAAAACATTAAAAGTACATTTTAAAAATAGAGGTCTGGAAAGGCAATTCTTTAACATGAAGGATTCTAGGTCACAATATGTTTTAAAGATTAACAAGGAAGTAGAAAAACCCTGGACAGAAATATTGGTGTTGGTGAAAAATTATACGAGGAGCAGTTAAAAGAAAGAAAAAAAACCCACCGCTAATGACTGCACACTTACTAATCATATGCCAAGCATTGGCTGAGAATTTTGCTTATATTATCTCAGAGTATCTCAGAATATCAGTTTTCTAGTGCTGTGTAACAACATCTCAAACTTAGTGGCTTTAAAGTTTTTTTTAATGTTTATTTATTTTTGAGAGCGAGAGAGAGACAGTGTGAGCAGGGGAGGGGCAGAGAGAGAGGGAGACACAGAAGCCGAAGCAGGCTCCAGGTCTGTTGCAGGGCTCAAACTCACCAGTCACAGGATTGTAGCCTGAGCCAAAGTCAGATGCTCAAGTGACTGAGCCACCCAGGTGCCCCATCAAAATTAGTGGTTTAGAACAACACACGCGTTATCTTACAGTTTTCTGTGTTCAGGAGATCAGGCAAGGTTGGATTCTTTGTTAGCCTGTAATCAAGGTCTGGGTTCTCATCTGAAGGCTAGACTGGGAGAGGATCTGTCAAGTTTAGCTGGCAGTTGGCAAGGTTCAGGTCTTTGCTGGCCACCAGACTGAGGGCCTCAGTTTCTCACTGGCTATCACCTGAAGGCCATCATCAGTTCTTTGTTAGTTGTTGGCCAGAAGCTGCCCTCAGTCCCTTGCCATGTGGCCGCACCAATGTGGCTGCTTACTTTACCGAAGCCAACAAGGATAGTGTCTGTTAGCAAGATGGATGTCAGACTTTTACATAACAAAATAATGAAAATGATATCCGGTTGCCTGCTGTATTGTACACTTTGGAAACGTGTCACATGTCGTGCCCATACTCAAGTGGAGGAGATTTTTTTTTTAATGTTTTTTTTATTTTATTTTTGATACAGAGAGAGACAGAGCATGAGAGGGGGAGGGGCAGAGAGAGAAGGAGACACAGGACTGGAAGCAGCTCCAGGCTCTGAGCTAGCTGTCAGCACAGAGCCCGACGCGGGGCTCGAACCCACGAATGTGAGATCTGACCTGAGCCGAAGCCGGAGGCTTAACCGACTGAGCCGCCCAGGCGCCCCTCAAGTGGAGGAGATTATATGAGGTCATGAGACCAGGGGGTGAGTGTCACAGGGGCCACGTTAAAGTATGTCAGCCCCAGCATCTCTGAAGTGGGCATTTCTATTCTTTCTATTCTCACTATAAGGGTGCAGAAAAGGAAGATTTGCATATTAAGTAACATGCTCAAGGGCACTCAGGTAGAAAGTGGTAGATGACAGATTCCAAACATGGCCTGTCAGATATGAAGCTTATAGTCATTGTGTTACAAAGGTAAATTGTCAGTGTTGGACCTGATCAGAGAAGACTCAGATCTGGGGAGGCTTTCATATTGATAGTCTTCTGGAACTTGAGTTATCACTTGGATGAAGGTGTAGACAGAAGTAAAATCAATACTGGGAATTATCAAGAATAGACTTAACCTCGAATAAAGGACTTCTACCATTTACAGTGACCTGCATAGAATAAGCTGGCTGCCTCCTAGAGTGGCCTGTTCCCCTTCATTACTGGGGTTCCGCCAGCATCTGTGGCAGCATGAACACTGTCCAGGACACCAGAGGGAACGTCACCACTAGATGGGAATCGGCTGGGTAGGAATTAAGATCTCAACAGTAGAGAGTCTGTGTCTCTTAAAGGATATTGAAGGTGGGCATTGCAGAACCCAGCAGTCACGTGGAGGAGAGATCCCAGATGAAGTTGAACTTCATTCTGTGAATCTGCCCAGGTCATTAGACCCCTTGAAGAGCCCCCCAGCATGCTTCTCCATGTCCCCACTGATGTCTGCCTGGGAGGAAAGGTCATGATGATGACAGCAATTGTTCCCACGTGGATGTGCCCTCCGAGGCCTTCAAAGACATTTTTCTTAGAGTTTTATTATCCTGACTGTGCAGATAAGGAAATTGACCAACCAGGGAAGGGAAAGTGGAGGCCACTGTCCAACATCTCTTGGCAGGTCACGCTCAATTCTTTCTGCTCACATGAGGTGGGGTTGTAACAGCTCCTAGTTACACTGTATCTGAGCTGGTCACCCCATGGCAAAATGTTGTTCGGTTGGGAGCACCAGGCCAATGAGCTGAAGTGAATACCTCACCCCCCACTATTTACTGGTCCCAGAACAAATTCCTGTCTCACTGATAATTCTTTTGTGTGTGGCTGAAGTTGTGCCAAACATCAGTTCTGGAGCAACGTGCATAACTCTGCATCAATAATAAAGCTTCTTTCATTTATTTATTTATTTTGCCGAATAGAATGACTATTACTTCCTCTAGGAGTTTCTGACATAACAATATCCCCAAGTAGAAGCTTTTGTATCATTATATTAATTGCTGAATGGGCTTGGAGCTGGATTCCTATGGGGGGCAAGGGCCTGGAGATCGAAGCTGTCTTTTCAGATCCTGATTCGGCTGATATGTGATTAATTCTTTGCTTGCTTTCATGTTCTCTCAGGCAGGGGGAAGACAAAGGATGCGGTGTGTGCATGCTATGGAGACCGGGAGTGAGCCCTCTCTCCCACTGTACCAGGTGGCCTGATTTGTTCACTCTCTCCTTGTGGCTCTGGGACTCTGTGCCTCTTGATGCCCTTGCCTGGAAATCCTTGTCTGTTTCTCTCATTTAGTGAACAGAGCCCCAACAAGGGGGTTGGGAAATCTGGTTCCAGCCCTAATTCTGGCATTGATGGGCGGGATAAACTTTGGCCAAAGCACCTGGTTTCTTTGAATATTCATTCCTGATGTGTGGCAGGAAATACTTGTTGACTCAAACCGAACCCACCCGGACAGTGGGAAGACCTCCCTGAATTACTCACCCTGCTGGGGAGCTGTAGGGATTAAATGATATAATAGATATTAAAGCAGGATTATTCTTGACTCCTGGCCTTCATTGGTGTCCAAACCAGAGCCTTCAGAGACACTCCAGCCCACAATGACTGCGCCCCTCTGATTTGTCACTTGTATAGCCTTATACCGTTTTGCTAATTTATGGTCTATTTATGTGTGTGCTTTATGCAGTCTTCCTGTGCATAAGCTCTTTTTCTGCTCCTTTGAATCCTTTCAGTGCCTAGAGTGATGCCTTAATCATAACTGGGTTTAGTCTTTGTGGATTCAGTGCTTAATTGAAGCTGGATCCATGGAGGGAGACTTACTTTAAAAGACTACCCAATGCAAGGACCTTAGGTTTGAGATCGTTTTATGCCCCCTTTCATGGTGGAATGAAGATTGAATAACACAGTCTGAATGAATAATTCACTGTGTCATGAGTTGGGAAGGGAGAAAAAGCAGGGTCTCTATACATGTCATTTTCAATCATCTTGACTTGAATTGCCTGATTTGGTCAAATAAGAACAGCTGGGGGGAAAGTGGTTAAACTTCTTGCTTGGTTCTTTGAGACAAAGTAGCTGGTTGATTGACTGTCCTTTCTGCTCACATCAGAATGTGCTGGCCTCGGAGGCCACGACGGGTAACTGAACAGAGGCCAACGGGATCATACCCGGGGAGGAAACAGCAACTGGCAACATCTTCATTTTTGCCTTGTTGGTGTAAACTTGTTCACAGACAAGACAAGGGAGAGAAAGGCTTTGGAGAATGAGAAAGGAAAAAGAAGACACGGCGAGGAAGGGCCAGGAGGACGCAAAGGAACCAACTGTTAACGCTCAGGGAGTCGTCCAACTGTCTGTGGGAGGGCCACCGGAGGGCTAGCTCCACATGCTGACCGGGGATGGGCTACACTTGCCTTTCTTTCAGCTCTGCCCCCCAGAGTGAGGCCAGTGGCCAGCCTCTGCCCTTTGCCCAGTAGGCGACAAAAGGTCCCTTCACTCTGCTTGTGCGTGAGCCTAGGCTCAGTGATTCCTTTAGGCCCTCAAATCAGAGTTCTCCAGAGAAACAGAACCAACAGTACGGATTAAGTGCTAGCAGTTAAAGCAGGATTATGTCTTGACTCTTGATTATTTCTCGACTATATATGTAGTGTGTATGAAAGAGATCTATTTAATTTGTTTTAAGGAATTGGTTTACACAGTTGTGGAGGCTGGTAGGTCTAAAATCTACAGGGTAGGCTGGAGGTTGGAGACCGAGGGAAGAATTGCAGTTTGAGTCCAAAGGTCATCTACTGGTCAAATTGGCTTTTCCTCAAGGGTTCTCAGCCTTTTTCTCTCTCAGAGCCTTCACCTGATTAGATAAGCCCCACCCAAATCACAGAGGGTAATCTACTTTGCCCAGTCTACTGATTTATTTATTTTTAATGTTTATTTATTTTGAGAGAGAGAGACAGACAGAGCATGCAGAGAGAGAGGGAGATACAGAATCTGAAGCAGGCTCCAGGCTCTGAGCTGTCAGCACAGAGCCCCACATGGGGCTCGAACTCATAAGCCACGAGTTCATGCCCTAAGTTGAAGTTGGATGCTTAACTGACTGAGCCACCCAGGTGCACCCAGTCTACTGGTTTAAATGTTAATTTCATGTAAAAAAAACCCTTCATAGAAACATCTGGAATACTGTTTGACCTAGTATCTGGGTACTTTGGCCCAGCTAAGCTGACACATATAACTAGCCATCAAAGCTGGGAAGAGATGGCAGACCTGATTCTGGAGGAAGGGGAGTGGTGGAGTAAATTCTCCCTCCCCTTTCCTTTTTAGTTGTTATTTATGTATTTATTTATGTATTTATATTTTTAAACAGGAATACAGGCACATGGTAAACAATTCAAAGGGTCTAGAAAGGGCTATAGTAAAAATTGAGTCTGCATCCCACTCCTAACCTATTTCTTGGGAATCCTCTCAGAATATTATATGGATGTATAGGCATATTCCCATGGAGAGTAACATACACCATGCGTGTCACATGCTATATATACGTTGCTTTTTTTCACATGACTAGTGCATTGATGTAGTCTCCTGGTGATGTGTGTTGTGAGGATAGGTTGTCTCCAATCTGTTGCCATTGAAAACTATTGCAGCAAACATCCTTACCTATGTGTCCTGGACGCAGCCCTTTCCCTACTAAGGCCAGCGACTTTCCTAATGCATCATTCAGGTGACCGAGATAAAGTTTTTTTGACCCAGTCCCCATCCCTCCCGGTCACACCCTGCCTTCACCCCACCTTTCTGTGCAAAGTGAGTGTCTCTCCTGCAGCCTCCATCCCTCCCTCCAGTAAAAAGTTAATCTCCTTCTGGTTCCCCAAGGCCCTCCTCAATTGGACGGGGTCTGCCTGTGTGTCTTTATCCCAACCCAAACGTGGTTCTTCTCACGCAGTCAGGCTTGCTCTTTGTTGGAGAGAGCCTGTATATTTTTCTAAGCCTATTTCAGATGCAGCAGCATTGAGATTCAAATGTCCCCCCGCACTTAGCTTCAGTCAAAATGACCGAGGAGAATAAATTGTAGCCAGACAGGCCGAACAAGCCTCCTGCCTGCCAGAGGGTTTTGTTGGCTGAAAATCCTGTCACCAGGCAGGCGGACATCCTCATTGCTCCCCGGCAGGTCCCGTGCCAGACAGGGAAGGTCGGGCTCCCTCCAGGCTCTTGAAATAATTTCTGGTACCCAAGGGCCTGGAGGGTGTGCTAAGGGAGGGGCAGTAGGAGCCCCAGGAGGTGCCGGAAATCACACAGCCCCCCCCGCCTCGTAACAGATGAGGACCCAGGGCTGGGCTTGCTGTCTGAGAAGCCAGCTCTGGGCTGCACCCATCATCCCAGGGGGCCCGCAGTTTTGAGAGTCTGATAAAAGCTTGGGCTCTTTTTCCCAGCAAAGTGAGCACATGTGGAGACACGCAGTGCTTCGGACACGCTGTGATATCGGATTGGGGAGGTGGGGAAGACGGCATTCTGGGTGAAGGGTCATTTAAGATGGCACCCAAGAGGGCAGCCTTGGTGCCTCTGCTGGCTAAGCGTCTGACTCTGGGTTTCACTCAGATCATGATCTCACGGTTTTGTGAGTTCGAGCCGGAGTCTGGCTCTGTGCTCTCAGGGCAGAGCTCACTTGGGACTGTCTCTCTCTCCTTCTCCCTCTCTGCCCCTCCCCAACTCACTCTGTCTCTCTCAAATAAATTAATTAATTTAAAAAAAAGCAGGTGCCCATGAAACTTTTCCTCTCAACATGCTATACAAATGCGCTCTTCTCGTGGAGCGCTCAGACCCAAACATTTTTCTGCTATTCTGTCTTTCGCTGGAAATCATTGCATTTCTGGAAGGTGCTGGTTGGAACGTGAGGGAGGAAGCTGGGTTTTCCCAGCTCACTGACATGAAGGGTGGACCCGCTTACATTTCCTGTAGCTACTGGAAAGCTCCTCTCTTCTCACAAGGGTGGGAGGCACG
Source organism: Suricata suricatta (assembly GCF_006229205.1). Lineage (NCBI taxonomy): Eukaryota > Metazoa > Chordata > Mammalia > Carnivora > Herpestidae > Suricata > Suricata suricatta. The sequence continues at coordinate 24,084,152 of NC_043713.1, read as the reverse complement.
TGTCCAGTGGGAGCTGGCACACCGAAAGTTCTGACCCGGCACCCACTGCCTACTTGACCATAGATCCGAAGGAACCGGTACCGACAGACACAAGACAGGAAAGGGCCTATTTCATGTTCGTGAGAAAGCACGTTATCTCCCTGCTGAGTTTGAAATATATGCATTACCTCTGTCCACTTTACCAAAGGAAAACGTGTTCATTTTAGGAAATGAAGACAAAAAGAAGAACACAAAAATCACCAGTAATCCCAGCTGTCAGAATAGTAATCTTTTATATTTTGAGGCGTGATCTCCCAAATGCACACATGCCCGCACCCTACACACACTTGACTTATGTCTCATGCCTCTCAGTGTGAGTGGGGGGAGAGTCAGAGAGAGAGGGAGACACAGAATCCGAAGCAGGCTCCAGGCTCTGATCTGTCAGCACAGAGCCCGACACGGGGCTCAAACCCACCAACTGTGAGATCATGACCTGAGCTGAAGTCAGTCACTTAACCGACTAAACCACCCAGGGGCTCCTGATTGTTTCTCTTAAAAAACATAAGACTCTGCCAGCAACCGAAATGGTCCAATAATATAATTGGATGCTCAAAAACAGGGGGACCCAACTCTGGGAGTGTCGGGGCAGAGGTTTGACAGGGGTGCTATAGAAGGGATTGTAGGTGAGCAATTAGATGAGAAGCTTTTAAGGGTTCAGTGCACTCCAGGCCTGGGCGAAGTTTCCCCTGTGGGTCACTGGACCTCTTGGGCAGGTGGTCGCTGGTACCCTGCCTTCCTGGCTTACGCACCTTCATCAGTTCTGCAATTCCTCAGTCTGGCTCCCCTGGGAGGCCCACTGAGGCCAGAAAACACAAAATCCACTCCTCCCCTGCCTACATTGTTACCAGCCCCTGGGAAACAGTCTTCCTTGTAAAGACTCTCATTAGTGGAAACTACTTTCAAGCATTGGCCTAATTGTTCCTTTCTTAATACAAAAGAGAGAATATTCTATTTCTAGTTTATTGTAATCCTACTGTGGGCACATTGGACTTTTGATTCAGCAGTCCACAGCTGATTGGTGTGTGTGTGCGCGCGTGCGCACATGTGCGTGCACGCTCATGCGCGCATGCGTATATCACATGTTGTAGCGTGAGGGTTTTACTTGTCCAAATCATCCCGTTGCCACTTCTTTCCCCCTATTCAAATCTTCTCACATGGACTCGTGCTTCAGTAAGTGGGCAGATGCCTGGGTTGGCAAACTGGCAGGTAGTGAGAATTTGGTTAGTCAAAGTATGTTCAGTTATCAACTTAATTTAGTGTCTCGAGTTTAAATTCTGAAATATTTCAAGAATACAGAACAGTACAGAAAAATATAATTGGGCTCCATACATCCCATTCACTTGATTTAAGAAATGCATAATATTTTGCCTTATTTACTTCAGGATTCCCTCCTTTTGCAGGAAATAAAATATTAAAGATCAATACTTTCATTCCACCTGTTCCCTCCCTTCAGGTTAACCACTAACCCAAAATTGCATGTTTTCATACTTTTACACCGTACATGAATGAGGCTCTTGCTTATTTTTGAGATTTACTAAACAGTATTAAACTGTAGATATAATTTGCAGTCTCTGTTTTACACTCAACATTGTGGTTTTGGGACATGGCTGTGTTGATCAATGAGGTTCTATGGATGTCGTTGTCCATATTATATAGTATGTCATAGTTTGCAATGGTACAATTTATTCATCCATTTTCCTAACTGGACTTTTGGGTTGTCCCTTCTCCTCCCTTTGCTGTTACTGTTGCAAATCATGCTGCTGGTAAATTCTATGGACTTGCTTCCTTCCTCGTGCATAAGCATGAGAACATTCCCAAGGTACAAATCTCAAAGGAGAACTGATGTTTCATGGGCTATGCAAGTTCATTTTATAGTTGAGAAAAAAGGGTATTTTCATTGTAGTTAGCTTAACTATTTTTATTGTGACAAAATAAAAATAACATGAAAAGTACCATTGGAACTATTTTGAAGTGTACAGTTCAGTGGTATTTCGTGCACTCACACTCTTCTGCCACCATCGCCACCAACCATCTGCAGAACTTTTTCATCTTCCCAAACTGCAACTCGGTCCCCATTAAACACTAACCCCTCTTTCAACTCTCTTTACTACCCCTTGTTCTTGAGTACAAACCTTCTAGAGGAAGTCACCATTACACCTTCACTTGTTCTGTCAACATTTATTGGGCTCCTATCATATTTCAAATATACAAATAGGTGCATACAATTTAGTTTCTGCCATCAAGAAACTGCCATCCTAGGCCACGTGGGTTGCTCAGTTGGTTGAGCATCTGACTCTTAACTTTGGCTTAGGTCATGATTCCAGGTTCATGGGATTGAATCCTGTGCTGAGCTCCAAGTTAAGCATGAAACCTGCTTGGAATTCTCTCTCTCCCTCTCTCTCTGCTCATTTTCCCTGCTTGTGCTCTCTCTCTCTCTCTCTCTCTCTCTCTCTCTCTCAAAAAAACAAAAACAAAAACAAAACACCAGACACAGGAATGATGATATGGAACAAGTAGATGAATCCAAGGGCTAGGAGAGTCCAGAAGAGAGCAGGGAAGTCAGGGGCACAACTGAGGTGAGATGAGGTAGGAGTGGGAGATGTGAGGCTCTTTACAAGGTTTTTAGTCTTTAAAAAGGAAAGACATTCTAAGCTGAACCCTGAAGTATGAAATATGATTTTTCCAGGCAAGCAAGCAAAGATGTGGGGGTGGGTATCATGAATTTGTGAAAATTTCTTTAAAAACCAAACCAATCAGGGGCGCCTGGGTGGCTCAGTCAGTTAAGTGTCTGACTCTTGATTCTGGCTCAGGTCATTTGTGAGATAAAGTCCCATGTCGGGCTCCAGCCTGACAGTGCAGAGCCTTCTTGGGATTCTCTCTCTCCCTCTGTCGCTGCCCCTCCCCCCTCTCAAAATAAATAAATAAACATACAAAGGAAACCAAACCAATCAAATATATCTGTATCATTGGGGCTAACCAGGGTAAGAGAAACCGCTGGAAGTATGGGAGCCAGAGGACACGGAATGGTGGGCATGGGTTATGCAGGTGATGGAGGAGCTGAGGCACCAAACAGGATAATGAGGCCCCCAGAGAACAGCCATGGAAGGAAGTGCCTCTCACCCCTTGGTCAGAGGGTGAGAGGGAGGAGGTAGTGTTGTCAGAACCAGAGGCTGGGCTCCTCCAAGGGAGATTGGAACCACAGCAGGTCTGACAGACAGCTGGACAGCCGTTGGAGCTGTGGGGCAGACAGACCCACTCTGGAGAAGCTGCAAGAGACTGAGTGGGCCAGGCTTCTTCCTTCCTCCAACGTTCACTTCCCATTGGCCAAAAGAATAAAACTGCAACATGGCAGTAACCACAGAAGGCAGCTATCATCCCTGGGGAGGGAAATACGGACAAGAAGAAGAGATTGGGGGCATCAGAACCTCCAGTAGCTCCTCGGAGGAGGAGCTCCTGGGAGACTTCCAGGAAGGAGGGGCCTCCTTGCTCCTTCTGGGACCTCCTGAAGGGAGGGCAGGGCCTGCTTAGTTGATGCTCAGACTTCTGAGAAGGTCTTCCCTTCACCAAAACAAACATGGGTCCCCTCTTGCTGAGAGTCTAATCTGCCAACAGCAGGCACCATTGCTAAGCCCCCAGCGCAGCAGTTTTCTGGGGGAGGGGTGGGAGTTGGGGTTATGCATGAAGCCACCAGGTTGGCAGGTTGATGACATTGGGTCCCTTTCATTAGGAAAGGAGCGATATTTTGTTATAACTGGAAGAGATAGTATTCTGAAAGTGATTTGCCTTCTCCGGTTGTGACATACAGCACTAGCACCTTCGGAGGACTTGTGGGATGTCTTATACACTGTAATGTGTAACACGGCATTGCTTGTGACCAAGGAGCTCATTTCATTTCATATCGGGGCGGGGGGGGAAGTTCCAGTGGTCGTAAGCCCATGGAGATCACTGTTCTTACCATGTGCCCCATGTGGCCTGAGTTGTGGAATAGAAGGCATAGATACACTGCCAGTTGGAGAAACAAGCTGAAAAGCTGCAGTTTTGGTTTACAGGATGTGGTATATGCTTTGAACTGGCGCTACTTTTCCCATGGGTAGAGCACACAGGTCTAGGAATCAAGGGAAAGACAGGGAGTGGCTCCATTAATTTAAGTGATTTACGTGTAATCACTTAACCCATTCATAGACTTTTTGCCTGCTGTTCCTTCAACTCTGGGCTCTGTTGGTTTGGAGGTCTTAGTTCCCAAGAGAGGAATGATTCCACTGGGAGACACCATATTGGTTCCATAGAATTGGAAGGTGAGTGCACCACGTGGCCAGAGTGATTGATCCTTGCGATCTGGGGGAACTTTGGTTGCTATCATGTAACTGGGGCAAAAAGCATTATGCCTCGACCCTGAGGCATTTGCTGAGTACCTCTCGGTAACTCCATGTCCAATAATAGAAGTTAACGTAAAAGTACAGCAGCTAAAAAAAAAAAAAAAGGCAAGCTCACTGGGGTTTCAGACCTTTCAGGAATTGAAGGTTTGGGTCACCACACCAGGGCAAGTGGAAAATGGAATGGGTAGTGGAGTCCAGCCTTGTGACCTGTTATAGAAACAAGGGTCAGGGCGCCTGGGTGGCTCAGCCAGTTAAGCATCCGGCTTCGGCTCAGGTCATGATCTTATAGTTTGTGGGTTCGAGTCTTGCGTCAGGCTCTGTGCTGACAGCTAGCTCAGAGCCTGGAGCCTGCTTCAGATTCTGTATCTCCCTCTCTCTCTGACTCTCCCCTGCTCACGCTGTCTCTCTCTGTCTCTCAAAAATAAAAAAATAAATAAAAAAAAAAGAAACGAGGGTCATAGCAGCTCTGTGTGTTTTCTCTGATTTGTCCACTCACGGTTTTGGCTAGCTTAGTTATGCATGTATACGAAGTATTTTCTTGTCTCCTCCCACCCTTCCTTTCCCTTTATTATCTTATTGCGTCATCCTTGTAAAACTTATCCTTTGTGTTCCAACGGTCTATTATGGGTCTGCCCCCCTGTTAGGCAGAATCCTGAGTCAAGGGACTTTTTACCTGTGCCTCAAATACAGACAGAGTTGCCTTGTGGCCATCTTCTGCTATCCTGTCCATGATTATCTGCTAACTACTTGGAATTCCTTGCCCAGAAACAAAGGGTTAATTCAGCCCAGAAGCTGTTGCAGCCTGTTAGTAACAATTATCACTTGGGTCAGCAGGCTTGCCCTTCTGGAAGCCTCAGGAGAGAGGAGTTAAGGAAGCTGTTGTCATTTATGGAACACTATAATCCTTCAATAGATATGCATTTTATTCATTTATTGTGTGCTAAATAATAATAGCTGTGAATAACTAAAATTAATTGCATTTCCGGAGCTGGGGATACAGTGAAGACATAGTCTCATCCCAGTGGGAAGGAACTAATAAATCTCTGATTATGGGACAAGGTGATAAGTGTTGCGCTAGGGGTTTGGGGGAGGCGGCAGGAACACAGAGTGACACCCAGGTTGGACTGCGAGAGATCTGCAGGGAAGGCTTCTTGGAGGAGGTGGCCCTTGAGTTGAAGCTTCATGTACGTGTCATTAAGTGTCTTCACTTGCCCAGTGGGGTGAGGCTATAGTGGGCTTTTTTGATGCAGGAAATGCGATTTTTGAAAGAGCTCATGCTAGCTTTAGCAGTGGGTTTTGTTGTAATGATGCTCACAGCCAGGTATCCATTCACAGGAGTCCTAGTGCCTCTGGGATCAGGGTCTAAGGTCTAAAACCGAGGTTCTCAGTATGTCAGAATCACCTGGCGGGCTTGGTAAAGCACAGATGGCTCTGCCCCACCTCCAGCATTTTCGATCAGACCATGGAAGGGCCAGAGAATCTGCATTTCTAACAACCCCTCAGGTGATGCTGATGCTATGGGTCTGAGGACCACACATCGTGACCCCCCCTCGTCTAAGGCAGGACTGGCGGCCTCTAGAGCAGAGATTCATGGGTCTTGGCCCTCGCTTTGTGCGATCACCGTTGTTGTGACTCAACTATCTTCCCGGCTCTTCTTTTACCCTCCGGGGATTGTTCCTCACCTGCTGCTCTGCGTGTCTTGTCCTCACCTCATACTTGGCTTTGGCCTGCTCATGGGCCATGGTCCCTCTGTCCCACAGCTTCTCTCTGTGCATCGTTCTGACTTGGCTCTTTGGCTTCTACTTGATCCTCTACATACTTCAGTTCAAATGCTGAGAGAAATTTGGCCATGCTTGTTCCTGGATGGGCAGAATTTGGGGGTCTAGGCAACCCTACAGGCTGCTGGCCAGCCCACAAAGGACTTTGTTTGGCTGAGTGTACCTGCAGAGGTGTGGGGGGGGGGCGTGCAGAGGAAATGACTGCCTCCCTTTCCTCTCTTTCACTTTCTCTCCTCCTGTGGTCCCTCACAGCACCCCTGAAATGACCTGCTTCCATCACTCACGTGAAGCCTTTTCCTGAGAACCATCCACAACCACTGTTCTCCAAGTCCAAAGGCCTCTTTTCAATTCTCAATGTTTATTTTGCTTTACTTGCATCCATTTAGCTTTGAATAGATTATGTATTCATACAGTTCAAAATTTGAAAGGTTCCAAAAAGCTATGGAGTAAAAAACAAAACAAAACAAAACAAAACACTTTTCCCTGCTCACCCTAGTGCTCTCTGCAGAGGAAACCAATATTTCTAGTTTCTTCTAAATCCTTCCAGAGATACTCTGTGATTGTATAAACATGTACATATAAATAACTCCTTTTTAGAAATGGTAGTATTTTATGCACGGTCTTCCATACATTGCTTTTCCTCTTAAAGTCACGTATGGAAGACTGTGTCCTCTCTGACATGGAGTGCGTCCTTATTCTTTTATGCAGGTGCATGTTATTCCACTGTAGCCATGATTCCTAGTTCCTTGTCCATGGACATTGTTTACAATGTGTTGCTATTTGCAATAAATTATTCTGTGTGTATGTGACCTTGTATGTGACAAAAAATGAAGCACAGATTTCTTAAAGTGGGTTGGATAATTCCAAATATTGGCAGTTGTGATTGTCTTGCGATGAATTCCCCAGAAAATGGACTTGAAGCAGCATTTTGTGCATAGGTGGTCCCTTTCTTTGACTGACTTTTTTTTGCTTAGCATAATACCCTCCATCCATGTTGTTGCAAATGGCAAAATTTCATTCTTTTTCATTGCCAAATTCTATTCCATTGTGCACATATACCCCATCTTCTTAATCCATTCATCAGTTGATGGACATTTGGGATCTTTTCATTATCTGGTTATTGTTGAAAGCACTGCTATAGATTTTGAGGTGCATGTGCCCCTTCAAGTCAGCATTTTTGTATCCTTTGGATAAATTTCTAGGTTGTGGGGTAGTTAGTTCTACTTTTAATTTATAAGGAAAGTCCATACTGTTTTCCAGAACGGCTGTACCAGTTTGCATTCCCACCAACAGTGTGAAAGTGTTCCCCTTTCTCCACATCCTCACCAGCATCTGTTGTTGCCTGAGTTGTTCATTTTAGCCATTCTGACCAGTGTGAGGTGGTATCTCATTGTGGTTTTTGGTTTGTATTTCCCCGTGATGAGAGATGTTGAGCATCTTTTCAGTGTCTGTTAGCCATCTGGGTGTCTTCTTTGGAAAAGTGTCTGTTCATATCTTCTGCCCATTTTTTCACTGGATTGTTTGTTTTTGGGGTGTTGAGTTTGGTAAGTTCTTTATAGATATTGGATACTAACCCTTTATCTGACATGTCATTTGCAAATATCTTCTCCCATTCTGTCAGTGGCCTTTTAGTGTTGTTGATTGTTTCTTTTGTTGTGCAGAAGCTTTTTATCTTGATGAGGTCCCAATTGCTCATTTTTGCTTTTATTTCTCTTGCCTTTGGAGACATCTGACGTAGAGTTTTAAGGATGAATAGAATAAACATAAATGTGCTCCTCAAGTAAGAAAGATCTGATTTACCTCCTCATTTTACAAGTGAGGAAATGAAAGGGTTATATTGACTGAATTAGAGCAAAGCCCTTTTGGATTCTCTGGTCACTCCCCACTCACCCTACTGTCCCTTCCTCTGTTCCATCCACTGCCTCCACCATCCATGTTTCCTGAGCTAAGTGCCTTCTGGTGAGTTTCAAGAAGAGATAAAAACACTCTTAACTAAAGTGGAATAAGTGCTTTTTTCTAATTGCAGAAAAAATATTGACGCCAATAATATTCTCAATTTCAAGTCTTCTCCTATAACTTAAAGAAATGGAGGTATTATATTCATTTCAGGCAAATAGCAAAATGATATCTTTTTAAAATATATCAGTTATATTTGAATATATATATTCTGTATATATTTCAAAATTAAGCAGTAAAATAAGTCCATCCATCACCACACATAAAATGTTTTTTCTTGTGATGAGAACTTTTAAGATCTGCCCAGTAATTTTCAAATATGCACTACACTAACTACAGTCACTGTGTTGTCCATCTCCCATAATTTTTTTAACTTTGAATTTTTTGTAATTTTACATCAGCCCTGCATATTCTTATTTTGTGAAGTAAAATTTTAAACTTTATTTTGAACTAATTTTTCCTTACGAGTTGCAACAATAGTACAGAGAGCTCCTGCTCCCTCACCCAGCCCCCCCCCCCCCCCCCCCCCCCCCCCCCCCCCCCCCCCCCCCCCCCCCCCCCCCCCCCCCCCCCCCCCCCCCCCCCCCCCCCCCC
>NC_043713.1:23953231-24075309 GCF_006229205.1 Suricata suricatta | reverse complement strand
AATGTTTTCTTTTGAACTAGTTTTAGACTTACAGAAAAGCTATCTTTTTTTTTTTTTTTTAAGTATTTGTGATTTCTACTACTTGCATGCCTTTCACAGATAAAAGAACACCAACAAGTAACAAAGGAGCAGTAACGGAAAACTGAGGACCGGCCAATAACGCTGAGGCAGCTGGGTTCCTGTCTGTGTTTGTAATTGGATTTTCACATTGTGCTTTGTAGTTTGCAAATGTCATTAAGGCGACATTTTTAAAGCAACCCAGATGAGCTAAATAAACGGTTTATGTGAGATCATAGTTTATGTGATAGAATGAAATATTTTAACATTTAACCCTCTTCAGCATAAAGGATCACGACCCGTAGGGGCTCTGCCATCTGGAAAGAGCTTGAACACTGTTACACTACATATGCCATCTATCTGGTTTGAGATGTAAGACGCTATGAAGGTGGTGGTTGATTTTTTATTTTCCTAGGGGCACAGTCAAACTCTTGGCTTTCTGGACCAAGCCTTTCAACTTATTACTGCTGAGACTGTGTAGACTTCAGACCTCTGTTACTATTATGTACTGGGATCCATATCATGTGTCCTCCTTGGAATCATTCCCCTATCCCTAATATGTAGGTCTTCCGGGTACTAATTTAATACTAAAATATAAAAATTTTAATTATTCACTTTTGTTTGCACAAAGTGAAAAATTCAAGCTGGATAGAAAAGCATAAAAGAGAGAGTTAAAGTCTTCTTCCACTCTTCCCACCAATCGAAAGCACTGGTTCTTGGTTCTCAAAGGGGGGCATTTTGGAAAACCCTAAGAGTGTTTATAATTGTTTCAATGATTAGAAGGTATTACTGATTACTGGAATTTGGGGAGGGGGCAAGAATGCTTTTCATCCTTCAGGAAAAAAGAAAAAGAATTTACTGGCATCCAACGCAATGTTTTAATCTTGGTAGATGTTCATGAAAGTGAAAAACACTATTTACAATTACCTAAGTCTAGAATATAGGTGGCATTAATGGCTGTGTGAGTTGTATCCTGTTCAACCTAGGGGTTGGTATTCACATCACAGAAACCATATATTTCAACATTTATTATGCCATTTTTTTCTGGCAGATAGCAGTGAAGTATCTTGTCCTACAAAATTAGCATGGTGTGATCTTTTCCAGAAAAGTAGAGGTAAAATATCTTGAGGAAGGGAGTCCTTTTTCTGATTTGTGCATGGTGACATATGGGATTTTTTTAAAGTTTGTTTATTTATTTAAGTGATCTTTGCACCCAACGGGGCTCAAACTCACACCCCTGAAGTCAAGAGTCACATACTCCTCTGGGTGAACCAGCCTGGCACCTCTGGATTATTTTTTTTAAGGATTCTTTGAAAATTTAGAAATGGGTTCTACATGTAACAAATATTGCGAAACACAGTCTAAAATTGTCTTTTGACTTTATTTAAAATTTTTAAAAAATATTTTATTTTTTGATTAACCACAGCACTCAATGTGGGGCTTGAATGTAACAACCCTGAGATCAAGAGTTGTATGTTCTACCAAATAAGCCTGAAGTGTTTTTGTTTGTTTGTTTGTTTTTTACTGCAGGAAAGTTTTTAAAAATTTTTGGGTAGTCAAGTTTACTTCTTCATGAAAGACTTCTTAAAGAGTCTTTCCCTAATATTTTACTGAAGTTACTTGAAATGAGATGGCTTATATTTATATTTTTTCTTTTTCTTTTATTTTTCATGTCTGCATTTCAATCTTTGTCAGATTTTTTGTATCAGTGTTATTCTGATTTGGTAGAAAAGATTCTGAAGATTTTATTTCTTTATTTTGAAGCTCTGAAAATGTTTAGTTTCAGATTCTATTCATGTACTTATTCAACAGTATTTATTAAGTCCTGGTTCTGGAGATATAGCAATGACCAAAATACACAAAAATCCCTTTCATCCTAGCAGAGAAAGGCAGACTGTAAACAAATAAGGAATTAAGATACATCACATGCCAGATGATGGTAAGTGTTTGGGAGAAAAATACAGCAGTGGAGGGAGATAAGGGATGTCGGGGTGGGGGTGGGTTGCAACTTTCAGTTAGGTCATCAGGGAAGTCTCATGAAGATATTTAAGCACAGATCTGAAGGCAGGGAGGGAGTGAGCCCTCTAAATATCTGGGGAATTAGTAGAAGTATCAGAAAAGGTGAAAAACTCCAAGGTGGAACATGGATGGTGTGTTCAGAGAACAGTAAGAAGGCCAGAATGAGGAGGGGGTTGAGCCAGGTGGAAAGTAGGGTGAATTAATGTCAGAGAGGTACAGGGGAGGCCTTGCAGAGCCCGGACCGGTAATACAAGGACTAATCTTTACTACGAATGAATTGGGGAGCCACTGGGGAGTATTTCAGGTGGTTTGTTTCAGGCGACAGATGATAGTGGGAGCAATGGAGATGTTAAATGGTGGTCAGATTCTGGATGAATACTGAAGGTGAAGCCACCAGGATCTGTTGAATGTTGGATGTGAGATGAGAAAAAAAGGGAGAAGTCAAAGTCAACTCTAGTTTTTGGCTTGAGTGACTGAAAGGATGAGTCTGCCATGTAATGAAATTGGGAAGACTATTGAGGCAGGAGTAGCTTTGGGGAGAAAGATCAGAGATTCAGTTTTAAACATGGTATGTTCAACATGCCTTTAAGACATCTAAGGTCATGAAAAAGTCTAGAGTTCAGGGAGGAGGTTCAGGCTGGGGGATATATATCTCTATCTCTATCTTGATCTATTTCTCTATCTCTCTATGTATCATATCTATACATCTGTATATATCTCTATATGTTTGAGAATCACATACAGATGTCTTTGAAGGCGTGAAAATAGGTGAGATTATTGAGGGGGTGACTTTAGATAAAGGAACAGAAGTGCTCCATAGATGGAACCCTAGGGTGCTCCAGCAATGCCGAGAATGAGAAGTCAGTCAATTAAAGAGATTGAGGAGGAGGGACCGGTGACCAAGGAGGATTTACAAGCCAGATGAGTGTCCAAGGTGGAGGGAGTGACCTTGATGGGGGTAAGGGGAGGGCTGGGGACTGACCTGGCTGTGTGGAAGCCACTGGTGACCTTGATGAGAGAGGTTGTGGAAAGGTGGTGGAGCTGAGAGGGATGGGAGGAGAGGATTGGAATCAGGGAACAGAGAGGACTCTTTATAGGAATTTTGCTACAAAGGGCAGCAGAGAAATAAGGTGAGTCTTGAGACGGAAGGAAGTAGAGTGGATAGAATTTTTTTAAGATGGAGACACTGTAACTCGTATTTGTATGCTGATGATGCATGGAAACAATCAATAGAGACTGGGATCATTGGGGTGACGTCTGCATGTGGGTGAGAGGGGATGGAATGTGGCATTTAACTGGAGGCCTGGGGGGGGGGCGGGGGCTTCAACAGCAGCAGAGTGTTCATCCTTAGCAACAGGAAGCAGGCTGAGGTCATGAGGACAGATGTGAACAGATGGATGGGTATGATGCTAGAGGTTTATGGATGTTCTCTTCTGATTGACTTTCTTTTCCCAGTGAAATAGGAAGTCAGATCATCAGGATGATAGAAGGGGGAGATGTTGGAGGTCTGAGGGGAGAGGACAAGACGGGTGAGAGTCATCTAAGAGAAGGAGTAAAAGCAGGAGATGGTCTAAGGAATTTAAGTTGACTGCTAGGCAAACTTAAAAGACCATGTGAGGTTAGTGGCGGTTACTTTATCTTAGCAAGCTCATGTATTTATTTTTCCAGCTATTATCTGCTTTGTAGGTGTAGATAACAGGAATATGTGAAAAATTGGATTAAACTGATGGTTTGGTAGTTTAAGGGGATTTATCTGGGGAGCCATATACATCTGGCACTCTGGGGGTCTGTAAGGATAGAATAGTCAGTCACTATCAATCTTTTCTTGTGGTTATTGTTCTTTTTAGATATTCTGGGGTCAGTTCTTTGTAACATATTTTACAGGAAGATGAACCTTTTTGAATTAGGTTAAAATGCCAGAGCACTTCAAAATGGCCTTAATTTGGTGATCTAGTCTTCCAGGGTGTCATTTGAGTCATTATAAATGTTTCTAAGTTTGGCAATGAGCCCCTCTGCCTCAGCCTTTCCTTGGCCTGTTCTGTTGTGTTGGCGTGATGGGCGAGAGAAAGAGTCCCCGCACGTCCTGCTCGATTTGGTCAGCTGGGCTCCCTCCGCATAGGGCTGGGTGCTGTCATCTTGTCCTCTCTGTGGGAGGTGTGACCCCCAGGCCTGCTTAAGACCCTGAAGTTCTTGGCTGGGATCACAGTTTTTATATGTAGGGCTAGTTGGAGAAGATTACTAACAGTGAATTAAATGGCACTCTGAGCTGAACCACTCTGGTTTTGTGGGGGGTAGGAGGGTGTGAGTGGGGCTTTCCTTTCCCTGGGTCTCATCCTGATAATGTAGCCCAGCACTGTTTATTATCTCTCCCAAAAGTAATGCACCCGGCCTGCCTAGTTTCTCAGGTAAATTCCCTTAAACCATCCGACCCCCTCATTAAACCCAGTATTTGACTTGTTTCCTACCTGTGTATATGCAGGAGGAAAACAACCATGCATAACCTCAAATACGAATTTTCCAGAGCATCTCTTTATTAAGGAGCATTACTCAGCTCCCTCTAGATGTCTTCTAAGTAAAGAATTCGAGGTACTAAGGCTTGTGATTTGCAGAGGAAGGGAAACAAACAAATAAGCAAATCCAGACAAGGCTACCCGTGGCTGCCTTTAGCGTATGGGAGGCTGAGGTCATACAACAAATGGAGATTTAAACCGAGGCTCAGTTAACTTCCACTGCAGTTATGGTTCTGAACACCGCGCTTTCCAGGCTATCTTTTTTTTTTTTATTAATAGTTTATTACCAAGTTGGTTTCCATATATCACCCAGTGCTCTTCCCACAAGTGCTCCTCTCCATGACCATCACCCCGCCTTTCCCTACTCCCCTCCCTCTTCAACCCTCAGTTTGTTCTCAGGATTCAAAGGTCTCTCATGATTTGCCTCCGGCCTTCACTAACCTTCTCACGCGGTGAGGTTTCTGTGGTCAAATCAATTTAGCAAAAGCCAAATACTCTGTCCCCGTCTTGGAAATTCATAATACACTTGATTTATGGAATTAATCATTCAACAAATATTTAATGAGGTCTTTCTATGTGCCAGGCTTTGGGCTGGGCTCCAGGAGAAAACAAAAACCAAGAACAAATCTAGGAACAAACAAATCAGGGAATCAGGGAACAGAGGGATACATACACTAACAGAGAGATGAACATTGTTAAACAGCCAAATAAATAATGTTTAATTATAGACCCAGGTAAGTTCTATAAAATAAAGTTCTATGCTTATAGGAAACCTAGGCTAGGGGCCAGGGAGTGTCTCCAAAGAAGAAAAGAAATGGATATCTGAAGTTTGATAAAAGTTAGCATTAACCAGGGTCAAAGGCCAATCTTGATGATTTAGAATGTTCACTAGAAATATAATGTGAGTCACAAATATAATTAAAAATTTTCATATTATGGCAGCCATATTACAAAAAATAAAAATATGAAATTAATTTTAATGATGTATTTTACCTAACTCAATATATCCCAAATATTGTCATTTCAATATGTAATCAACACAATTATGAATGCAGTATTTTATCTTATTTACTTATAAAAACAATTTTTTCAGATTTATTATTTTTGAGACAGAGAGAGAATATGAGCAGGAGAGGGGCAGAGAGAGAGGGAGATACAGGTTCCAGGCTCTGAGCTGTCAGCCAGACACGGGGCTCAAACCCATGAACTGTGAGATCATAACCAGAGCCAAAGTCAGACACTTAACCAACTGAGGCACCCAGGCCCCCCTGAATGCAGTATTTTATTTACTTTTTTGTGCTAAGTTTTTGCAATGCCATATGTTTTCTATACTCACAGCACATCTTTGTTGAGACTGGTCCCATTTCAAGGGCTCAAAGCCACATGTAGATTATTAGACAGAGCAGACAGAGGAACTGAAGATAAGGCCCAAGGGTCACGAAGGAAGAGAGAAGGGGAGGGTGGTGTGACATGGGGTGGTGCCACCCCCCAGGGCAGTCCATGGAGAGGGTTGTAGGCCATGTGAAGGACCTTGATTTTGAACGTGAAGCTACTGGAGGGTTAAAGCATATTGAAGGTCCTCATGAGGACGCCTGTGATAGCTTGTTTTACTCAGCGTTTCCATTTTATTTGTGTAACACGTTACCATCCCTGGCCCACACCCTGGGAAATGCTGCTATGGTCTTTCTCTTTGAAAGAAATGTTGCTGTTGATGGATATAAACTTCAGAGGCTGAAGACCTCAGGGTTTAGAATTTGTCAAAGGGAGAGCCAGTTTACTTTAATTCCTGTTAGTCATTCAGAAGTAAGAGACAGTAAGCCAACGGATGCTCCTCTCTTGAAGGAGGTTTGGCATTCCTTTGCTAAAACTTGTAAGTGGTAAATAACTTAGAGGACCCAAGCGCCAGCCAAGAGTTGAGACCTAAGGCTTTTCCATTCTTTAAGGGCTTCTCAAGTCCTTCTTCCCCTCATTACTTTTTCCAATTGGTTTGATTCACTTACATTTTTTTTTGTATTTTTTATTTTTTCTTTATTTTTGAGAGCAGGAGAGACAGAGCACGAGCAGGGAGGGGAAGAGAGAGAGAAGACACAGAATTTGAAGCAGGCTCCAAGCTCTGAGCTGTCAGCACAGAGTCTGACTCAGGGCTCTAACTCACAGACCATGAGATCATGGCCTGAGCTGAAGTCGGACGCTTAACCCACTGAGCCACCCAGGGGCCCCCATTTTTTCTTCTTTGAATGCATAATGAATGCATAGTTTGAGAAAGCTGTGCATTTAATTATAGTTTCCATGTCGTTTTTGAGTTTCTTATAGAATTTAGCATAATGCTGGATATGTGACAGATGTTTAATAAATATTCGAAGGGGTCAAGTTTGTATTCTTTTTTTTTTTTCTTGGAACCAATGGTTTATCTTTATTTCAGGATTTCTGCTAAGTTGGGGCATCTCAGCTCATCTTTTCTGTCTCTGAACAGAGAGAGGACACAAGAAGAGCACTGATTTTGGAATCAGATATCTGGATTTATGTTCCAGCTCTCCCTTTTAACTGGCTGTGCAATCCTGAGCATGTCAGTTAATTTGTCTGAGTCTTGGTTTAGTTATGAGTAAAGCGAGATAGTTCTACTAAATGATCTCCAAGGTTTGTTTTAGTTTTAACACTAAATTTCAAACATGGTAGCCACCACTTACACATGGCTACTGAACACGTGATATATGGCCAGTCTGATTTGACCTGCATCATAAATATAAAATACACACTAGATTTCAAAACAAGGATGTTAAATATCTCATTAATAATTTTATATATTGACTACATGTTGCAATACCATTTTAGATATATTGTGTTCAACAAACTATATTATTTTTAAAAAGTTTATTTATTTATTTATGTATTTAGAGAGAATCCAAGCAGGCTCCATTCTCAGCTCAGAGCCTGACATGGGGCTCGATCTCATGACCATGAGATCATGACCTGAGCCAAAATCAAGAGACAGACACTTAACTGACTGAGCCACCTAGGTTCTCCTAAAATAGATTATTTGAGTTAATTTCACATTTTTAAAAATCTTTCTGTGTTGCTATTAGAAAATGTAAAATTACATATGTGGAGCTATGGAAAGAATTGTGGCCCCCCCACCCAAATTCATATGTTGGAGCCCTGACCCCCAGTATAATGGTATTTAGAAATGGGGCCTTTGAAAGATACTCAGGTCTAGATAAGGTCAGGAGGTTGGGGCCCTAACAATGGGAATTAGTGCCCTTATGAGAAGAGACTAGAGAGCTCAATTTCTCTCTCTCTCCCTCTCTCTTTCTCTCTCTCTCCCTCCCATGTGAGGGTATAGCAAGAAGATGGCTATCTACAAGCCAAAAAGAGGATTTTTTATCAGAACCCAACCATGCTGGCATCCTAATCTCAGACTTCTAGCTTCCAGAACTGTGAGAAAATAAATTTGTTGTTCGAGCCATCCAGTCTACGGTGTTTTGTTCCTGCAACCCAGGCTGATTAGGACACGTGGCTTGTATTATAGTTCTGTTGGCCAGAACTGGATGCCTGTAACCCCTCGCTGCAAGCTCTTGCCCCTTCTAACTTCCTGCCTTGAGTTCCTGAGAGCAGGGAAGGCCTCCTGAACATTTCTTGGGGGTGCTCAGCCCAGTGTTTTACCTGTAATAGCTGCTCAATTAACATGTGGTGATTGAGTCATCTTCTTTGTTCCAAGCACTATAGTTTCCGGCTCATTTATGCAGAAGAGAATCATTACAATGATACTGGGTAGTAACCAGAATCTCCAAAAGGCGCAGGTCTCGGGCTTCGGAGAACATTCAGGCAGGTGGCAGTGCTTAAATCCCACTTCCCGCTGCCATGCCAGAGAAGCAGGGCTGCCTGCTAGTGCTGCTGCCCCACTGGCTGGTGGCTGCCTGCTTCTAGCCTCACTGGCCTCCAGTGCAGAGTCTCACTGGCTGAATTTACAGTAAGAGCTCTAACTGCACGGGAGGTTGGAGAGGTCTCCTAAGAGGGGAATGCATTTCTTTCACATGGAAAGGTGCCTTCACATGTTGATAGCCAAGAAGAAGGACCAGAGTCCTTTACTAGCATAGCCTGAAACCTTGAAATTTTGACTGCAACACAAACCCAGAATTTTCCACTGAAACTCCTCAGACATGGGCTTCCTCCACACAAGAGGCTCCCGAGGTCTCCAGGCTCTTCTGGAAGTTTGAAGTACAACAAACAGTTGATGTTACCCATTACTCTAATGCCGTGATTGTAATTTCATTATGTCCTTTGCCAGTTATCACATTATGTTTTATTATAGGGACACAGGAGGGCACTCTAACCAACCAGCAATAAAACTTAAATGGTTTAATAGCCTTGGCAGTTTAAACAAATGATATGAACTTTGTTGAATCTGGTTTTTTCTCCTTCCTTCCTTCCTTCCTTCCTTTTTCTTCCTTCTTTCTTTCTTTCTTTCTTTCTTTCTTTCTTTCTTTCTTTCTTTCTTTCTCTTTCTTTCTTTCCCTTCCTTCCTTCCTTCCTTTCTTTCTTTCTTTCTTTCTTTCTTTCTTTCTTTCTTTCTTTCTTTCTTTCTTTCTTTCTTTCTTTCTTTCTTTCTTTCTTTCTTTCTTTCTCTCCTTCCCTCCTTTTCCGGGTAGGATAACCAACTTTGCAGGAATACCTAATTCCCCTACCAGATCTTATATGTGGCAAAGATCCAGAGACACGTCCTCCACAATGTCCACTTAAAGTTCTAGGGACTATGGCTTTGAGCAACTAGAACAGAGAAGGGGATTTTTGGCTGACAGGTTACCCACTGCGACAGAGCTGAGGCATGACAGATGGAGACAGGGTTCCCAAGAGCTCATAGTTTAGTGGTCACCCGCAGAATTAAACAGGAAGCAGAAGAGAGAGACCGGGTTGTCAAATGTCCTTCAAACCCTCTCCCTCCTCCCATGACTTAGTTTTCTTATCTGCAAAACGCCCATAATAACCTGACTTAACCTTGGCATTGTTCATCCGTGGAGGAGAGCTGGAGGGCAACGGAAGCAACATATCTGGGAGTACCATTTACCGTCCCATAAAGTGCACGGGGTTTTATACTGAGAAATAAAGCCAGTAGGCCTCCTGTTAATGAATTATAGCATTCGGGAAGGACAAAGTGTGCTCCGTTGGCAGCTGGAGTAACAAAAGTAACAAGGATAGGACTGAACAGGACCTGCTCCTCCGGACTGGTTTCCCCACGCTGATCTCCTCTGCTGAGGCCCCAACCTCAGGGAGAAAGGGGAGCATGGCTGCCCAGGCGCTTTTCCTCCCCAGGCGGGAGTGGGACCCGTTCCCTGCGAAGGTGGGGTTACTAGAGGTCAAAGGTGTCAGCTAACAGAGCCAGCTCTGGCTGGCTGGACCATGACAGGACCTCGGAGCGCAGCCCAGCCCAGCCAGGGCCCCTTCGGCCCCTCCCGGAAGCTCTGCGTCCCCGGGACTGTTGGGGCCGTGGGCGCCCCCAGCGCGGCTCTGGCTCTCCGGCGACAGACGCAGACTCAAGGCCAACGTCTCCGCTCTCAGTCCCCAGGTCGCTTCGGGGAGGGAGCTGGAGCCAGCTCCGGAGGTAGGGGTGGAGACACGGAATCAATAAAGGGAAGGACAGGAGTGGAAAAAAGGACGAAGGAAAGGAAGACGCTGCTTATTTCCACTCAACAGGTAGTTGCACGGGTCGGCCGAGACTTGGCAATGGTCACGTGTCTGAGACTCCCAAGTGTGACTCACTCATTGTTCCCTTCGGAGAGTGTCGCCTGGTATCCCTCTAGAGTTCCACTCCGAAGGTAAGAGAGAGCCTACCCCTTCACTTGGCAGGCCCCGCGCTAAGCGCTGTGCCCCATTAGCTCTTAATTTTCCCGAGATTCCTAAAGCTTCGGGAACTATTAACACCCAAGTATTGCGGACGACGGAACGACCTTAGAGAAGATGGGGCGGGGCGGGGGGGGGGGTTGCTGGAGTTTTGTTGCTAGTGGCGGAGCAATGACTCCAGAAGGGACTGTGCGATCACGAAAAGCTCAGGCCACAGCCCTTGTCAAGTCACTCCGTATGCACCTGTCGCGGGCCTCGCTGGGGGTAAGGCGGGGGGAGGGGGCAAAAGGAGAAGGACCAGAAGGGTGACCGGATGACTCTTCTCCATCCTGACCCTTGGCTCGTGGCGCGGAAAGCTCACTTGGGGCGCACGTTGGAGAGGCTAGCCCTCCTTCTCTGGGGATCGCGTCCCCAGCGGGCGCAGCTTTTCGGGGCAATGTCTCCCCACTGGAGAGGGAAGGGCCAGCGGAGAATCCGGGATCCGAGAGTGGGCACTAGGAGGAAGTAGGGTGGCGGGAGCTAGGCTGCCAGCGGGGCGGTTGGGGCTGGGCGCGAGGCTGCGCCCGCTGGGTGTGTGCGGCGCTTTCATTCAAACTTTGGGGAGCCTAGGTTCCGGCGTCAAAGGTGTGTAACCAATCAGAGTCCGGGGACAGGAATAAATTATGCAAATCACCATCTGGCGATGGGTCAGATGACTCCAATACTCTAAAAAACTACCTCGCCGGGAGCTCGTGGAGTGACAGCGGCGAGTCCTGGCTTCCCCGGCGGGCGGCACGGGCGCAGGCAGGTCTAGTTCAAGCGCCTTCATACTCCCCGCCACTCCTCGCGGCTCAGTTTAGCCAAGTTTTCCCTTCCACCTTCACCTTCAGCTGGCTAAGGCCACCACTCTCTCCCTGGTCGAGAGAGGGCTGCCCACTTCGGGTCTGGCCAGTGCGGACTGCTAGACACCCCGAGAGGTGTTCTTTTTTTAGTCCCGTTTCGGGAGAGGGGGTGTGGCGGGGAAGGATGCGAAACCCCGTTCCCCTGCTCTGCCTCTGGAGCGTCCATTGTTGCTTTGCCGCGGGAAGCCCCACACCCCCCGGTCCGGAGGGACGGCTGCAAGGTAACGTGCACTTACTCTTATTACCCCCCACCCACCCCAGCTTCTCTGGCCTCCCCCCCACCTCCGTCTTGCCGACGCTTTTCCAGCCCCTCCTGATGCCAGCGAAACCCTCTTTCCGTTCCCACTGCCCATTTGCTCCTCCTAATCAGCTTTGCAGTTCACTTGTTTCTTGGCGCTTCGGACGTGCACATCCCCAGCAAAGCATCCGAGAGGCCGAACGCGGGTGTGTGCGCTGGCCCGTGCTCACCCTCTCGCCCCACCCCCTTCCAGGATAAGATTGCCTGGATCGGTGCTGTCCAGCCAGCCGGGTGGGCTGCAGCCTGCTCTTCAACCTTGTCCTGTGCGAGGGGAGACGGTTGCTGGAAAGAGCTAAGTCGCTTGGTGCCTGCCCCTCATTCTAATCTGGGTGTAGATGTTTGGAAAGCGAAGGTGGCAGGGGTGGCTGGCTCTGGTTGGATTAGCGCTGGGAGGGAGCATTTGGTGAGTAACTTGTGCCCAGAAGCTGCTGGGCCTATTCCCCCAGCTTGCCAGCTTCTTCCTCCTCAACACTCTTTCCATCCCCACTCTTCCTCTTCCTACCTCTCTTCCTAGCTGCTGGCTTTCATTAGAGGAAGCCTGACCTGGTGGAATGAGGGTAGGATCACCCTTGGAGAGTGCCAAATCTATTAGCTAAGCAGTGGAGAGGGGAGATCCTCTAAGCCCCAATCCATTATTTCATCTTCTACTAGTCTGCTGAGGTTGGGCCAAATGATGCTGGTCCATGTCGGTTTACGTAGTTGTGGGAGGGTTAATTTGAATGAATGGGAAAGCCTTGTTTTACTTAACACGTTCCAGTGCTAACGGGAACTGTGACCTGGGGTAGGTCACGTCTCTAGCTCCTCTCCTGTAAAACGCTATCGCTCCTTCCATCTAACCTGATTCCGAATGTTTGTGGGCCATTCTTTCAGTGGAGAAAGTGTTTACTGCGTGCCTGCTCAGTGCCAGGTACTCTCCTAGGATCAGGGGATGGGACATGGAACAGGCTTACATTGCAGTAGTGGGAAGACAGACAGTGAACTAATTAAGATGTATAAACTATGCTCAGTGGGAGAAAAGTAAAGCAGGAGCGGTAAGAACAGGGTGCTGGGGGAGAAGGTGGCACAGTGTTAATCTGTGGTCCGGCTTTCCTCTCTGAGAAGTTGAGCACTGAGCCAGGAACTGAAGGAGGTGAGAGAATGAGCCATGGGAGCACGTGGGTGAAGAATCACAAAGTCCCAGAGGTTGAAGTGCCCCAGGCTGAAAGTGGGAGGAATGAAGCTGGAGAACTCTGGGGTCAGAAAAGGCCAGATGCTCAGGTGGAACTTTCATATCAGTATGTGGGTTTACCTACAAATCTGTCCCAGGAAGTGGCAGACTTCTCTCCTATTCTCCTAGAATTCCCCATCTGGTCTCTGTGAGTGGCTATCTGGGTGCTAATTGGGGAGGGAGACTGTTTTGGTCCATGGTTCAAATTTCGGCTTGTTGGGGCTTTTGTTCATTACTTTAATAGCAGTTAACCTGAGATCTGTTCATGGATACTTAGTTGCATTTTCTGGAACCCTTTTTCCCTCTGGTGTATTCTTTTCCTCCCACCGCCCTCTTCACCACCACCATCTCTTTCTCTTTCCCTGATTCCATTGCCTACCCACTCTGGGATAAATGAAGCTCCTGGTTTGGTCATTTGGTATTTTATTCCCTTGATTTCTATGTGACAGGAGAGTTTGATTTTTCTTTTTTCTTTTTTTTTAATAGTTTATTGCCAAGTTGGTTTTCATATAACACCCAGTGCTCTTCCCCACAAGTGCCCCTCTCTATGACCATCACTCCCTTCCCCTTCCCCCCTCCCTCTTCAGCCCTCAGTTTGTTTTCAGTATTCAAGAGTGAGTTTGATTTTTCTAATTTTGTAGCCTGTTATCAAGAGATAATTTCCTGGATGGTTGAAAGAATGCTTGGATGGGGTTCATTTATGACTGTCCATCATATTGTGATGATGGCAATGCTTTGTCTTAAAAGGCCATAGGGCACTGTATGTAAGCCTGGGGCTGAAAGGAACAACTTTGCTTCACTTAAATTTCCCCATGGCTTCGGTCACTTATTTAACAAACAAGAAGAATGTCGGGCACATGTTTGTCACTGCCAAAGCCCTGTTGCAGGAGGTCTTTGAAATAAGTACTGGAATCTAGCTGGGAATGCTAGAGGAAGCCCATTGTAGGAGAGCTGATGGCTTCTTATCCCTAATTCCAAAATCCAGAATCTTTCAAAATTGGAAAATTTGTTTGGTAATTTGTTTGGCAGTAAGCCCTTGGCCTTATTGGTCCTGAACTCATTTGGAAGCAAAAACTGATCAGAACTGACACGAGGCTATCGGTAGACTTTATTCCTGCCTTTGAGTGTGAGTAGTTACATATTTCCCTGCAGAAATATTAGTGTGTTTGGTTATCGGGGAATGCCCCCAGACCCCGCTGGGGATGTCATATATTAATTACATGGCTTATTGCCATGATGCCTTTCTAAAATTTGAAAAGTTCTGAATTTTGAGATTCAGCTGGTCCCAAGTATTTCAGGAAAAGAATCGAAGATCCCTACTTTAAATGTAGTCACTTGAGGGTAGGTAGGAGAGCTTGTTTTGGTAGAGAAGAGGAAAGAAAAGTAAGAGGCACCTATTTATTTCAGAGTCACAGTAATTAGTACTGATGACTAATATTCTTCAATTCTGAGATGTCCCTTTATAAAAGCTTTGCAAGTCTTCTAGGAAATGAGGAGAGAACATTCGGAAGGTATAACATCTGGAACCCAGAGGATTAACTAATGTGCTCAAGATTGAACTAGAACTAGACTCCAGGTCTCTAATGACCCAAGCCCACTAGATGCACCCACGCTCTGTTCTTTTCCCCCAGATGGGCTCTATAAACCTGGGAACGTACAGGCTGTTGCCAAACCTCCTGTGAGATTTAACCTCCGCACCTCTGGGGACCCAGAACACGAAGGCTGCTACCTCTCCCTCAGCCACAACCAGTCCCTGGAAGTCTGTGGCTTCAACACGACAGCCAAAACCTTTTTCATCATTCATGGATGGACGGTGAGCCCGGTGGAGGGAGCTCGGCAGCTTGACACAAGATTGGGTTGCCTTTGTTTTGGTCAATTAAAAAGAAGGCTGGTGCTTCCAGATTCTACTGTCTCTCTCTCTCTCTCTTTTCTTGTGGGCTGCTTGTGTTTCAGACAGCTGTGAAGAATGTAATGGGCACTTCGCTGAGGGGGCTATATGGACGCCAGCAGGGTGGTATTTAATGCTGGCACGCAGCAGGCTTTCAGAAAGTGGCTCTCCTGAAGGCAGCAGCCCAGCTCCGCTGGCTCTTAAGGGGCCCCCTAATTACACTTAATTACATTGGTCAACCACTGCCTGGCGGGGGCCATCCCTCCCTAAGAGCTGAGCTGAACTGCAGCAACTTGACTGGCTCCGAGAGCCTATGAAGAGCCAGCTGGCCTGCATCGCTGGCCGCTGTTGGCATGATGCCCTCCTGTTTGCATAGAGATGGCTCCGTTTAAAGGCACTGGGGCTCTTTATGCGCCCTAGCTGAGCAATTCACATTGAAAGGCCCATGACAAACTTCAACAAAAAAGGGTTTTAACGCTCAGCTTTAGAAGCTTTTGACCACTGCGGGGTTTATTCATTCATATAATGATGGTCTGTAGGAAAATGACACTATTAAGTGAGCAGGTTTCTGCCTGGGCTAATTGAGGGGGGGACATTCCTCCTTTTAATGATGAGAAATTCATATCCGTTACATGCTTTCTGGGTCTTTAGGTCTATCACCAACTGTTGGGTCAGGCCTTGTGGGCGGGGGATGCCTGTCTCCCTGATGTGACTGAAGAGATGGTCAGGGGCTTGTCTCTCCAACTTCATCCCTGCAATTAGAATCATGCAATTGAACCTTTTTAAGCCCCCCTGTGAAAATGCAAATACAAACTGCCTGCAACTTCCAAATGGGTTGCATTCCAGAAAGTTCTTTTGTAATCTGTTTGGAACTTGGAACAGCAGTCTCTTATAGAAGCAGGATTGTGAATGGCGTTTGGGTTCCCAGGCCATGCACAGAAAATCTATTTATCTAATAATGTACATGTGGATAGGTTTACAACTGGACCTAGTCATTATTTATAACTTTGTTTCTGTGGGAAAATGTGTTCTGAGTTCTAATTTGGGATTCCGGGGACAGATCTTCCCTACTCTGGGGTCAAGAGGGATGGCAGAGATCGGTTGTGAGAAGGGGTCATTCGTTAACTCTGCATCTGCCTAGGAGACCGCATCTCCTTGCGTCTCCGAGAGAGAAGCTAATTCTCCAGGGCAACCCTTTCTACCTGCCTTTGAGGCCACTCGCTTGTCTGTGACAGGGACTCAGGCCAGTGTTGCCACCAGTGTTTATCTCATCATGGTCCTATTGGCCAGTGGGCAGCAGCCCAAGACCCCAGCTATGAAAATTGTAATGGGAAAAAAAGATATAAAGAGCAATGGAGCACTCACGCAGTAGTCCTCTCTGTGACCAGCCCTGCTCACGTGCAAAGGTCTAGTGCCTGAGCAGCCATTGTGGAAACTTCTAGAATTGTCTGGGGAGAGGGTCATGGAACTGAATTCCACGTTCATCAGGATTTCTGAAACTGCTAAGAATTTTTTTAAATGTCCTGTTTTCTTCACAGATGAGCGGCATGTTTGAAAATTGGCTCTACAAACTCGTGTCAGCCCTGCAGATGAGAGAGAAAGAAGCCAACATTGTGGTGGTTGACTGGCTTCCCCTGGCCCACCAGCTTTACACGGACGCGGTCAATAACAGTAGGGTGGTGGGACACAGTGTTGCAAGGATGCTCGATTGGCTGCAGGTAAGTGCTTGAAAGAGCAGAATCTTGAACCTGAACCTTCTTAAGAAAATACAGGTCAGACTGTGTTCCAGTGAACTTTGGGCGTCTGAGATCTTTGGAATTCAGGTTTTTACTGAATTGAGTATTTCTTGAAATACTTGAAGGCTGGGACTTTTGGAAAGCTTTTTAATTATTGATATATGGCTGGATTCTTTTCTGTTCTTGCATTCGCCGGAAGAAAATTTGCCTTATGGGTTGTTACTTGCTGATGCCCTCAGGTTGGGAATAATCAGGAGCCAGGACCAGCTTGAAATCTTAAAAACGTACTGAATTCTGTTCCTGCCTCTGAAGGGTGGCTGTCCTGAGCGGGTAGGAGAGGGTTGGTTCCAACAAATGCAGCCTACTGCCACACTTAAAATAAATTAAGTGTGGAAAATATGTCTCGAGGTCTTAGATTTACTCTCTACAGGTTAATGATTTGCCTGAGATCATGGACTTACCTGGGGGCAAGGGTGTGCTGGCGAAGTGACCCCATTATCTGGGCAATGCTAGGCTGACCATCCTTTTGCCCATGGCATCTGATGAATTCTGGCAGCATCTGCTCAGGGGTTCATGAGCAGTACCTCATTTCTCTGCTTAGCTCATTTTGTAGAGCTTGATTTCTGAGCTGCGGGGTCAAAGTCCCACCTTGGCACCCCTGGCAGTGAAATGCCCCTCAGGGTATGATGCTTCAGCTCTGGGGTCCTGGGTGGGTTTGTGGGGAGCAGATCAGCAGTTTCTGGAACCTAAGGAGGGGGAAAGAGTAGGGTGCTTCAGGCTGTGGCTGGCACTTAGTCTCTAGTGAGTCTGGTGGCTTTGATCTCCGCATGGCCACTCCCACATCCCACAGTGCCAGAGAGAACAGAAACATAGCCAAAGGGTCAGGCATGTAGTTTCTAGTCATAACCTCCAGCCTGTCCCCAGCGCTTGGCATTTTAAGTGGCACAAAGTTCTTTCACCCTCCCCTTACCTGGCTGTGTCCCATCCCTGTCTCATTGCCAGCAATGCAGGCCACAGTCTGAGAAGTCTCTGCCCCTGGTTCCCGTGGGTCTTCCTTGTCGCCACTGAATTGTCGAATTGTTGGTGACCCGATGGGCCCAAGTCCACTGGATTTGCTCACACACTTTTGTGATTTCCTGCAGGAGAAGGATGATTTTTCTCTTGGGAATGTTCACTTGATTGGCTACAGCCTCGGAGCTCACGTGGCAGGGTTCGCTGGAAACTTTGTGAAAGGCACCGTGGGCAGAATCACAGGTAAGATCTGCTTCCTGCCCTGATGGCCGACCCCCGAGCTCCTCCCTGCCCTGCTCCTCTGCCAAGCTGGCTTTTCTGAACTGGAGTCTTCCCCAAGATGCAGCACGAGGGAGCCAACGAGGGTTAGCTTTGGAAGGGATCTGGAGGATATTGAATCCAGAGCTTTCAAGCACTGTTTTCAGTTGCAGAATCTCTCTTTCAAGTTTAACTTCGGTGGGACCCCGATGTATGAAACAGATAGAATGGATGTTCTGGTTGAAGCTGGTTATGTGGTGGGTAGTGTTGGCTTTGCTATTGAGCCATCCCCATGCCCAGAGAAATCTCAGGGTCCCAGAGCACCAGGGAACACAGTTTGAAAACCACTGGCCTAGTCTGACAGCCAAGGAAACACCGAGGGGCAAATAGCTAATAACTGAAAAGTGCAGAACCGCAGTGGGTCCTGACCTATCAGCCCTGAAGGCTCACTCTTTTCTCCCACAGTGGTGCTTAGGAGCTCAACGGAAATGGACTGGTGGTGGAATCTAGTTTGAATTCTGCCTTATTTCTGTTTCATCCACTAATAGCCTCTTTCCAGTGTTTACCTGGCACATTTATTAGTGATAATTATCTGTTTAGAGTGGGTGCTTAAACTTTGTCATTCAAGACGCCTTTCTGGGGGCCCCTGGGTGGCTCAGTCCGTTAAAGCATCTGACTCTTGATTTTGGTTCAGGCCACAATCTTGCAATTCATGAGATCAAGCCCCACCTTGGGCTCTGTGCTGACAGTGCTGAGCCTGCTTGGAATTCTCTCTCTCCCTCTCTCTGTCCCTCCCCCACTCTTGTGTTCTCTTTCTCTCTCTCTCAAAATAAATAAATACACATTAAAAAAAGAGGACTTTCTGGTATTAGTACCCGGGTTGTCAATAAAAAATTGAGTTTCCCTTCTTGCTGATCTTTTGATGTGTGTTTGGATGAAATCATTTAATGATTTAAAAAGGGTCAAGGATTTTCTTTCCCATTTTTGTGCTTCCTCAAATCCGTAAACAGAGCTACCTCTAGGCTGAAATTAATGGCAAATTTTTTGTCCTAAACCCGTATCCTCCTTCCAGAATTCTTTTATTTGTCTTCAGTCCCAGCTTCCTTCTTGCCTCCAAGATACCAGAGGCCCAGCTGGTCACCTCGAAGGAAAGATTTGATCAGTTTCTTTCCTGGCAGTATTTTTTATTTTAAAACAGGACTCAGGAAGGAGGAAGTCCTTAGCTAACAAATAATTTAGTAAAGGTAGAATTTCAGGTTTTCGCAACAAGCAAGTGGGGGCAGATTTAAATCTATATAGATATTTGTAAAATGTCATTGGCTCACCTCAAATCATCCCTGGGCTTCGATCTAAGGCACACACACACACACACACACACACACACACACACACACTTTCCTTTAGATCCAATTGTTTGATTTAGCATAGCTTGAGAGCTTCACTTTTGTTTACTGTGGGGTCTGAGAGCATCAAGGGGGACAGTGACTCTGTGACCACACACGCCTGCTCATTAACCCGTTGCTGGTGGGGGGCTGTTGGGCTGTAAGCCGCTCTGGATACCATTGTTGGAGCAACTCCTTCTGGCCCCCAGTGAGAAGCATGATGTGTCAGAGAGAGGCCAACTGTGTTCAAACTGCAGCACATTCAAATCCCGCCCCCACCGGCCACCAGCCCAGGGCCATTGGCAGCAAGGACAAGTTGCAGATCTTTCCTTTTTCTCTTTCTACATCTGCAGTGAGCTGGGGAAGAGTTTTCCAGTTCGTTCCCTCTGCCTATTTGGGCGGCAGCTGCTGAGATGGGGGCTTTGCTGACCGAATGCTAATCAGTGCTCCGTGCTGTCTGCGTGGGGCTCGGGGGCTGCATGTCCTCAGCACGCACCCCTTTCCTCCAGCCCTTCTCTGTGGGCAGGGGCCTGAGTGACCCTGGCAGGGAGAAGTCCCCACTGTCCAGTTGCCCAGCAGTACCTCCAAGGGCACCTGACACGTCGGGCTGTGCATGTCTGCTGTGGGGGAGGGGCATGCATGCTCTTCTCCTCTCAGTCGGTGGACTTCCCAGGGGCCTGGGAACCAGGGGGTGTAACTGGTAGAAGGACCAGACTGCAGCTCGTGTGGGGTCCTGAGGCCCATGATGCACTGTGCAGAGCAGGGAGACACCTGAACCCTAGTCTCGTTTGGGTTAGCGCTCTGAACTGGGGTTCGCCAGAGTTTTACCGCCTTAGGCTTTTGAGAGAATTCTGTGCCACACTAGGAAAGAGCTCATATACTTCTCTCTCTTTTTAACAGTTTTTAATGTTTATTTACTTTTGAGAGAGAGAGAAACAGACAGCGTAAGTGGAGAAGGGGCAGAGAGAGACACACACAGAATCCGAAGCAGGCTCCAGGCTCTGAGCTGTCAGCACAGAGCCCGATTCAGGGCTTGAACTCACGGACTGAGAGATCATGACCTGAGCTGAAGTCTGACACTGAGGTCGTATACTTCTAATTGAACTTGTGTCTAGTTAGTCATAAACAAATAAGCAATCAGATTTCTTCATTCATTTGAGAAATAGGAATTAAGTGTCCTCAGACACAGAACCAGATGCTTCCCGATGTGAAGTACCTCCTATCTGACAGGTACTTTATATTGTCTCTACGAGACGTTGCAATGGGGAAATAGGGGCCTTTTGGCTTCATTTTACAGATGGGGGACTGGGAATCAGTGCTTTAATAATGGGTGCAACATCTTACGCCCTTCATAGCAGAGCCAGGATTCAAACCCAGGCTGTCGGGTGCAGAGCCTGCCCCTAGCCACTGTGCCACCCTGCCTCTTCTTCGTTGGTAAAGATAAACTAGCAATAGAAGCCCAGCAGGACCCGCACTGCCAGGCCAGAATGCAGAGGCTTTCCTGCACGTGTGCCTTCCATCTGCCGGACAGAACATCTCGGAAGGTGCCCAACTGGATGGAAGGAGGGCTGGATCTCCACCTTTTCTTTTTTTGGAGAGGACACGCTATCCCTCCCATTCCTAGTTTAAAAAAAGTAAATCGTACGATCTTCCCCCAGAGTCTGTGAGCCCTGGCTATGTGTCAGGCTGGGTCAGTCTGGGTGGGTGAAGGCTCAGCCTGCCGGTTCCGTCCCCGCCCCCGCCAGCCATCCTTTGGAGAAGCCCTGTCAGCTGCCTGCATTCCTGTAGCACAGCTTGGTTTCCATGGCACTGACCGTCTGGTGGAGACTTTTGTTCACATTAGGCAAAGAGCCTCTCTCTTGTATTGGTTGCAAAGCAGAATGTTCCTCTCTCTCTTTTTTTCCTTCCAGAAAACATAGCAAGAGGCAGGGGGAGGCTGCTTGGGTCGGTCCTGTAGCCCTTGGCAGTCTCTGAAATGAGTCATCGTGGGCTGTGGCGGGGGTGGGGGTGGGGGGTCGCTGCCATTGTGCCATCCTTCTTTTGGGCCCTGGGCTGGGGATGGCCCACCAGCCAGGATGGGCTTCCTTTCTGCCTTCATCACGCATGCATTTATTTCCACTTCTTCTGCTGCCTGTTTGCTTCCAGCCTCTGCAGTTTTCGTGAGTGACAAATTTCATAAGCTTACCGTCCACTCCATACAATAGCTCTGCCTAGTGTTTGGCTTAGAATCACCCCAGTGAAGCCTCACGAGGTGCTCCCTGGTTCTACTGCGCTGGGATCCGATGGGTTTTATTACTCATCTTCTCCTCTTACGACTCTATACTTGGTCTAACCTCCTCTCCATAATGGTGTTTCTAGATCAGGGTGCTTCAACCTTGGCACTGTTAATGCGTTGTTGTGGGAGCCAACCTGAGCATCGCTCGATGTTTATCAGCATCCCTGGCTTCTCCCCACTAAGATGCTAGCAGCTTCTCGCCCTCTTCCCACAACTGTCACAACCAAAAGTGTCTCCAGACATTCCAAGTGTCCCCTTAGGAGCGAAATCATACCTAGCTGGGAACCACTGTTTGAGGCTAAACAGAGCACCCAGTCCCCCTTACAGTGCACTGTATTCTCAGCTTTTTCCAGGTCCTCTCTCTGTGTCTGTAGGACAGAGAGCCTTCTATGCTGGCATGAATTCGGCTCCCATAATTCCTTGAGCTTGGTAAAGCAGCTAGCATTTACACTGACAAGCACTTAATCTCTTAACATCTCACATAAGCTATATGGATTATGATGTTCAGGTTCAATTTTATCAATGATACTGAAGATGGGAGAAGTTTTTTCCAATCTAGTTCACAGACCACTTCCTTTTAGGATCACCTGGGGAATAGATACACATTTCTGGGATCCATGCCAGACTTGCCAATCAGGATCTCTAGGAGGCTGGGGAAATCTGCATTTCATGCTTTGCAAAATTTTTTTGGAATGGTTTTACATTCACGCGGTTCCAAAATTAAAAGATGGTGAAAGTCATTTATTGTTGCCACCACCTGCTCGGTTCCCTTCCCTGCCGTCTTGCCCAACACACATGCACAGGTAGCCAGTGGCTTGTGTGTCCTTCCAGAGTTTTCTATAGCTCCATAGGAGAATTTGAATTTTCAACAAGCTCCCAGTGGTATTTGTGCTGTTTCAGAGGTGAAACCGGTTCTGTCTACATTGCTGCTTGCCTGTCCAATGCAGAAAGTTTGCAGGCAAAGGGATTTCTCCTTCCTGCTGCAAAACAGAGGGATGCTGGAGGCCTGGGATATGGTGTCTGTCCCCTCCACCCCCCACCCCATCGCATCATTCCACCCTTGGGCCTGATTCATACCTAAAGGCAGGGGAAGAGGAAGTCCAGATACAAATAGCTCAGTTTGGGGAAACTGAGTCTTCCCTCCAGAAGATTCAGTTAGCTTAGTTATTTGTAAAGGGGGCTCAAAGTTGAGGCTGCAGAAGACTCTCTATGGCAGAATAGATGGGACGGCTGGCTGAGTTCTTTCTAGAAGTGCTCCAGTTCTGACAGTCCGTGGTTCCTCGGAGCTGTATGTCATTGTGACTCAGTTGACTTGTCAGGACAGGTGAAGAAGAAAGCAAAAGTTCCCCCAATGCAGGCATCCCACTGTTCCAGATTTGCGGGGCTGGGCTCTGAGGATGGCTTTGCGGTGCACACCTGCATTCGATTTTAAATCAGGACTCCAGGACTTTGCACACCTGACGCAACTGGTCTCGGCTTGCTCTTCTGCTACAGGTTTGGATCCTGCGGGGCCACTGTTTGAAGGGGCGGACATCCACAGGAGGCTGTCCCCCGACGACGCGGACTTTGTGGATGTCCTCCACACCTACACACGTTCCTTTGGCTTGAGCATCGGGATTCAGATGCCCGTGGGCCACATCGACATCTACCCCAACGGAGGTGACTTCCAGCCAGGCTGTGGACTCAATGATGTCTTGGGCTCAATTGCATATGGAAGTGAGTTCCTTACTTTCTGCTTCATATAGAGGTTTGTCTCCGTTATCACATCGCCTCCTAAATCAGCCACAGTGGGTCATGCTCCCTACAGTGTTCATTTCGTGCTGCCCACTCCCCCCGCAGGGGCGGCCAACCGCGTGTGCCTACTAACACCCATATGCTGTTTCTGCTTTGCCCTCTCGTGCACTGAGGTCCTAGTTGTTGATTAATTTCTTTTTATAAGAAGGGGAATATATATATTTGTTGGGAAAAGAATCGAGCAATGTAGAATCGCCTGGAGCAGGAAGTAACCTCTTCCTCTAGCTGCTTCTTTTACTCTTTAAAAGTAGCCGTAGGAACAATTTTGTGTGTATCCTCCTGGTCATTTTTCTTTCAAGTTCATTTGTGTGTGTGTGTGTGTGTATGTGTGTGTGTGTGCGCGCACGTGTGTGTATGTGAGATTATATTTTTCAAAGTCCCATTGTCCTTTACTTTTCCTTTTCTCAGTCATTGTGTGTGTGTGTGTGTATATATATATATATATATATATATATATATATAATATTCTTAAACATCAGAACACATAGATTTATTTACCTTAGTCTTTTTATTTAAAAAATTATTTTTAAATTTACTTATTTATTTTGAGAGAGAGAGAGAGAGAGAGAGAGGGTGAGTGAGCTGGGGAGGGGCAGAGAGAGGGAGATAGAGACTCCCAGCCAGGCCCCGCACTGTCTATGCAGAGCCCGATGCGGGGCTCAAACCCATGAACCCGCCAGATCATGACCTGAGCTGAAATCAAGAGGTGGATGCTGAACTGAACCACCCAGGCGCCGCCCCCCCCCCTTATTCTTTTTAAAGACTGCACAACATTCTGCAGCTTGGATGCACTGTAATTTGTTTTTGTGACACTTTAAAGTAAAAGCAAGGTGAGGTCTCCGTTCACTTACAATCTACCTTCCGAATGCCTGAGCCTGTTCCCAGGAGACTTAGGTGGAACTGAATTTGCTGCTGAAACTGATGTGTGGCTGCAGTGACCAATCCCTTTCTCGGTTTCCCATTTTCTCACTGCCTCGGGTCTCGGCTGTATTGCTAAGTCTTGGCCTCTGTTGGCTCTTTCTACTCTGATGCTCTGTTCTTTGGATGTCCTGCCCTGTCATTCAGTCTGTGGCCCTCTCCCAGTGTGATAATATTCAAGTAGCTCCTGGAAGGCTTGGAGGTCCCACAACGACTTCCATCAGATGATGGCATTCCTTACGGCCAGTAGTATTACTCAGGAAGGGGGTGGGGATGGCTTTGTCAAGTTTTCCATAAGGTCCATAAGGTCCTACTGAACTCTTGGCTGTAGCTTCTGGTTGCAAGAGATAATAACGTACTGGGGGCAAGAAAATCCCAGTTATGCTCTTGACTTTGTAACCAACTGATCATGTGACTCTGAGCAAATTGTTTGATCTCCATGGGCTTTGGGGTCACAATCCGTATTTGATGAGCGGCTCATCCTGCATGTCCTCCCCATCCCCCAGCAATCACAGAAGTGATGAAATGTGAGCATGAGCGGGCCGTACACCTCTTTGTCGACTCCCTGGTGAATCAGGACAAGCCGAGTTTCGCATTCCAGTGCACTGACTCAAATCGCTTCAAAAAGGGGATCTGTCTCAGCTGCCGGAAGAACCGTTGTAACAGCATTGGCTACAATGCCAAGAAAACGAGGAATAAGAGGAACAGCAAAATGTACCTCAAAACTCGGGCAGGCATGCCCTTCAGAGGTAACCCTCAGTCCCCCCAGTGCCCTGAGGAGGGACCTTTGTCTTTTCCCTTCTTCTCAATAGTAGGGCACCTCCCAGCCCAGGAGACGCAGCTGGCACAGTCAGATCAAATCATTGCAAATCAGATGATGTCATGCGTGCCCTAGGAAAGTTAACCTTTAAAAATGAATGGTGAGGACTCTTTTTGTGATGAAAGCCATCATCCCACGATCGCCAATATCAATCTCTTAAATTTGTATCGAGACAGAAAATTTTCATTTCTTTACAATTAACTTTTGCAAAGCTGTTTCATATTTTTCTCATGATTGTCACAGCAAATCTGAGTTAAAGCGGTTACACTTGGTCCTTAATTCAAGGTCACACAGCTAGAAAGTTGCTAGGCTGGAATCTCCGAAAGATGCCCTGACATCCATGTTTGGGGCTCCTTAATACTGTGGTGACCCTTTATTCCACTGGAATGAGCAAGAGCAGAGGGAGGCTGGGCTGGACCAAAGGGACATCAGCCCCTAAAAACAGTGTTGCGGGTGACTCAGTTCAGGTCAGGGTGTCCTGAGATGACCAGCAAAGTTCACAAATGCCCTTGTCCTGCTGTCCATGCAGTTTACCATTATCAGATGAAAATCCACATCTTCAGCTACAAGAATGTGGGAGAAATCGAACCCAACTTTTATGTCACCCTCTACGGCACCAGTGCAGACTCCCAGATCCTGCCTTTGGAGATGTAAGTCACAGGCTCCCTTTGATGGGTCCAGGACCACGAACAAGGTGGTCTAAGAACGAGCGAGTGTGGGAGCGTGCGAGCCAGTGCCGGGGAGTGCGGCCTGAGTGTCTGCGGGAGGGGCTGGGGGGTCTGGGGGGGCCTCTGTGGTCCACAATCTCCACCAAGCCCTTGACTCAGACCCTTTCTGGGAAGGATGCTCCCAGGTGAATCAGCAGCTTGAGAAACTGCTGGGTCAGCTGGACAGAAACTGATGCTTTGTTTCAGGCAACGCCTGATGCCTGAGGCTCTGGGAAATTTGGAACAGAAATGTTATCCCTGCACCGTTTCTAATGGTCTGCGGGAGGGGCACGTAGCGATTGGTACATGTTTGTTAAGCACACGCGAGGTACAAAGTGCAGTGCCAAGTCATGTTGGGATTGCAAAGTAATGTCATCAAAGGACTCACTTCCCAGGGCTCAGGCTCTAGCTGGGGGACCGGGTATCTACGCACCCACTCACCCACATAAATGAGGTGTGACAGCTTGCCCCCAAATGTCACAGGATGGGGACAGGCAGGAAGGGGCCAGGAGTTTAGAGGAAGATGGGTGTCTGTGGGCTCACTTCTCTGCAGTCACCGTGTGGCAGGTGCTGCCACGGCGTCACCCCACACGGTGGGGCAGTTTTCCAGGTGGCCGGGCAGTGAGACTTGCTCCTGTCTCCCCTTGCAGAGTGGAGCAGATCGGGCTGAATGCCACTAACACCTTCCTGGTCTACACTGAGGAGGACCTTGGAGACCTCTTGAAGATCAAACTCACCTGGGAAGGGGCAGCTCAGTCCTGGTACAACCTGTGGAAGGAGCTTCGCAGCTACCTGTCCCAGCCCCGCAGCTCTGAGCGGAAGCTGAGCATCAGGCGTATCCGCGTCAAGTCTGGGGAGACGCAGCAGAAGTAAGGGCTTCGAGACCTCTCTTTTGCCGTACCCTGTGTTGGCTTCAGAGAAGGGGGCTTCTCCTGGATGAGGCTCCCTGCGAGCACTGCCTTGCTGATCTGTTTGCTATGGGGTCCATGTGACCAAAGCCTTTGCTTGCCCCTGTGCAGAGCACAGCAGGGTATCAGTGTGTGATACTTCTCAGAGCCCCCACGGTTGAGGTCTACAAGAGGCCCTGGTTTGCCCAGACCCTTCGAGCATATTCTATCCTTCTTTCCAGGGCTCTGAGTCAAGGTTATAGGGTGGGGCCCTGATGTCAAAGAGAGAATGCTCTATGCCATGCCAGCTGGCATGTCCCCCACGATTTTTAACCTCAGGCCTAGAGTGAAAACTCTAGACCTTCATGTATCATCCCCTAAAATGGTGCCTGACTCTCCGAACAAACTTCTAAGCAGCAGTCAGGGAAGCCCGTGGGAACTTTGTCAGGGCAGGAGGGTTTCCTCGGCCGCATCTTTCTGCAGATTGCGGGGAGGTCATCAGTGGCGGGGGATGGTAGGAGGCAGCCTCCAGCCTCCTTGTGCCTCATCTGGTATTGTCTCCATCACAGTTCTTCATGTGTCCCATTTCCATCCGTCGCCTGCGGCATAGTGTGGCCTTAGGGGGAGGGAGACGTGGTCCCTTGTCTGGGCGATTCCCGTACATCCATTGGTCGTGGGCTCATGGAAACCCCACACCACAAGGGTGGGGTAGCCCCCGTGGTCTGGCTGTATGTTAGAGTTGAAATGGTTATTAGACTACTGATGCTTCTCTGTGACCTTGGTTGAGCATTTTCTGACACATAGCTGCATTCCAGTTATGCTTGTTGATGGGTGCTTAAGAGCACCCCACTGGAGGTACCTTGAATCCCTCCATTTGAGGAGACTTCGGTCCATCATAGTTATGGGAATCCATGAACAATTCAAGGCAGTATATAACGTGTAACATAAGACAAAACATTCATTATTAACTCCATGCCATGCATAGGAAAGACAATAGCCAAGGCAACACCTATAAAACAACATGCTTTTCTATTAAGATCAAGGGCTCGGGCAGTCGGGGAGACTTCAGAGAGACTATGCCTTGAAAGGCAGGCAGCCTTTTGGATGGACAGACAGGAGAAGGTGGAAGGTGTGGTTAAAGGGTGCAGGAACCAAACCATGAAAGATGTCAGAGTGGGACATGGTTTAGAGCACTTGCAGTAGGAATGAGGGCTTCTGAAGATTCTGAGTCAAGGTGTGGCATGTAGAAAACCTCTCTCCTCACTTGGTCCACTTTGGATCCAGAAAGCGCTGTCTGGCTAAGGCACAGTGACGTGCCTCCCTCACTCGAGTTTTGGCTACATTGGTGGTTTCTTCTTCCTCCTAGGTTGACCTTTTGTGTGGAAGACTTTGACAACACCAGCATATCTCCTGGCCAAGAGCTCTGGTTTCACAAGTGTCGAGATGGCTGGGGAATGAAAAACGAAACCAGGTAACTGGGACTTTCTCATACAGTCCTGCGGAACCTGTTGACAGGTCACCTAGCATGTGCCAGACATGGGTCTGGGCGCTTGGGACATAGCAATGAACAGAACAGATACAGATCTTTTCTTTTGTGAAGCTTCTCTTTTGGGAAGAGATAGACCATGGTCCTGTCGGAGTCCAGCCATCTTAGTTTGAACTTCTCCATAGTGACCAGGGGTAAAGGACGATTCCTTCTTGGCACCAATTTGGAGTGGGGACTCAGGTGGGAGAGAAAGGAAAAGTGCATGGTATAATCTCCATTTTTAGGTTTTCTGGAGCCCAGGTGGGTGTAGGGATAGTGAGCAGCTCTCCCCCTTTTGGAGAAGTAGGAATGCTCATGTGTATGGCACTGAACCAGACAAAAGGTGCATCTTGCTTCCGTGTCCCATTACCCCATGCCGGAGTCCCGTTATTTCAGAATCCAGGAAGGCAGGTCTCATGGGTGAGGCAGCAGGTGCATCCAAAAGGGAAATTCTCACAGAGTCTCTGAGGCTAGACACCTGCTTGGGGAGGATGGAGATGGGCCCCTCGATGGCTCCCACCACTTGCCCCAGTCGAGGTGCTGGATAATATGTGGCCACCGTACACTGAGCACACGGTGTGCACCCACCTGTGTTGGGTGCCTTCCCTGTTATCTCATTTACTTGTATCATCATGCCCATGACATTGGAGATGTTAACCCTGTGTACTGTTGTGGACCCTGAGGCTCAGGGAGGTTAGATCACTCTTTCCAGGTCCCCCAGCAGGTGTTGGTAGCATGAGGACTTGAAATATGTTGGTTTACTCGAAAGCCTGTACTCTTTTGTTTTAATTAAAAAATGTTTAATACTTATTTTTTGAGAGAGGGAGAGAGACTAAGCACGAGTGGGGGAGGGGCAAGGATAGAGGGAGATAGAGAACTCAAAGCAGGCTCCAGGCTCTGAGGTGTCAGCACAGAGACTGTGTCAGGGTTCAAACTCACAGGCTGTGAAATCATCACCTGAGCTGGTCAGGCGCTTAACTGACTGAGCCACCCAGGCTCCCCGTCTGTGCTCTTTCTTGAGCATGGAGGTTTTACTTGCTCAGATAAATCACCTCACCCGGGTATCAATTACCAAATAGCTGTTACCATGTCAGGTGGGGGGGGGGCTGTGATTAACTGTCTGCCAAGCCTGGGGACCAGGCTGCACCTTGGCTGCTCTGTCTTCTGTTCAGAATCAAGCTTGGTGATGACGCAACGTGCAGGATTCTGAAAACTGCCCATCAAATGGCCGAGTTTAGAACATCGTAGGATGTTCTGCTATAATAATAACTAATTCTTTACCTTTGTATTCAGCACTTTCCAAGTGCTTCCA
This sequence comes from Suricata suricatta, assembly GCF_006229205.1. Classification (NCBI taxonomy): domain Eukaryota; kingdom Metazoa; phylum Chordata; class Mammalia; order Carnivora; family Herpestidae; genus Suricata; species Suricata suricatta. The sequence goes on along the minus strand of NC_043713.1, from coordinate 24,045,989 downwards.
CGTGTATCAATTTCATCGATCCTCAGAACAGCTGTGTAGATTGGACACACCCAGGAAGGATCACTATTCTTATCATTATTGTTATGATACCATATCTCATGATAAAACATTTTATTCTCCTTTTCCGCTCCAGAACTTCGTAACCGTTGAGAATGTTATATTGATACTAGTAGTGTTAGTACGTTGTCCCACCTCTTTGAGAAAGCAAGTAATCCTTTCCTTTACTCTCAAAAGAACAGAAAGCAATAGAAGCCTGAGTAATACATCAACACTAGGAAGTCGTGACATCCCCTAGACATAGGTTATGCCTTCAGTATGCTTTCTCTTGATGCGGATACTGTTCACACTATTCATTGATAAAAAGACTGAGGTTCCAAGAGGTTCAATTGCATGTTAGGGTAGCTGAGACTGGAGTGAGGATCTCTGGATTCTGTCTTGCCCCCTTCCTGCTGGCCTTCAGTCTCTGTTGTATTTCTGGATCAAGGCAAAGAGGACTCATGGATAGTTCTCCCTGCGTGCGTGAGTGTGTGTGTTGTGAGCGAGTATTGTGCAGAATATGTACATGCCAGCACTGAGGTGTAAGTAGCTAGGAACCCAGAGATGGCCCTGGTGTTGTGTTTCTCAGAGTCTTGTTTGGGAGAGAGAGGAAGGAAGATGCCCTCAGAACCCTCTCTACTTGTTCTGGAAGGACAGCAAGTGAAAGGGCGTCATAGGTGTGTAAGAAAGCCTGAACTTGTGGTGAGCAGAGCACGCCCTCAGTACAGGCTAGCACGTTTGCCAAGCAAGCCAGGTGAGGACCCCCAATATGACTGCTCATCTCTTACACGGTTCCTTTCAGCCCCACTGTGGAGCTTCCCTGATGGGCAGGCAAGGCCCACCCTCACCCGCCTTCCAGACACGTGGAGGAAAGTTACTGCTGAGGACCCACCTGATGAAAGGACCCCTCTTGGCCTTGACCCTCGAGCACTGGCAGGAGCCTGTTTGCTGCACCCAGGACCTTACCTCCTATGACCGTTGGGACTTCTCTCTGGAGGGGACGACACACTGCTGTTCCCGCCACTCTAGAATAGCTCTAACTCGAGACCTGTGTGCAAAGGGTCAAATGCCTGGGCCTCCTGGGCACACCGCACTGGTTTCTGGGTGACTGGATAAGCCTGCGCTTTACCTGACAAGGAGCACTTGTGGAAGCACATGGAAGACTGTCAGCTGATCTGACCTGAGTGGTGGGGGAGGGGTCTTTGCCCTGGGAGCTGACTCGCCTCAGGATGGTATACTCAAGATCTCATTCAGCCAGAGACAGCGGAGCGTAGATCTGGGGTGGTGGCGAGGCCCTCACTGTTGGGGTTCGGTGGGCTGCATTGATCAATACTCATTACATTTCAGACATTCTGTCCTGCTACCCAGCTTACTCTGTAGAGCACACATCCTGGGGTTTCTTGGCTCTCCAATTCCTTATTTTTTGATTGGACAAATGTTTATTAAGTACTTAAACTTAATTAGCACAAGGCAGTAGACACATTAGTAAACCTTTCCAGACTTGGAATCTAATGGGGTTGGGATTTCTAGTCTCCCTTCCAATTTAGATGATCCACGAATATACATGTGGTGAAGGCACAGCGGACATTGGGAGGGCTACAGGGTGTAAGCGCTGGGGGTCCTAGGCTTTAAGTGGTTTCAGCTACTTCTTGTTAGTTAGCACGCGCACTCCCTGTAAGGGTGACGTGTTTGATCTCTTGCATGGAAACAAGCAGAGTGCCACACATGCTGGGGACAGAACGGTCGCCCATCACCACATAGGGTTGCTTCAGAGCAAAATCTCTTCTGTTTAGGGAGGTAGATGGCATCACGTATCGGTTATGCATACAGAAACCAGCACCTGACAAACTGAGCTGGCGCTAAGATTTAATAGATGCCTTTTCCTCTGTGGAATATCTTGCTCTAATACCAGCGCCTTCTCTGTGTTGAACTCAGAAAAGCCTCCAACTTTAGATCTTGATACAATTGAATATATGTGATATCTGAGAAACCGTTTTATACTTTTCAAAAAATTTGCATGTGCAGCACTTGACTAGAGACTCAGGAGAGGAGGTGCGCAGGGCAGCTAATGTCCATTTTACAACAAGGAGGCTTAATGAGCTTCTGCCACATGCCTAGATTCATATCCCAAGTTGGTGGTGGAGCCAGGTGAGGACCCAGATTTCCTGGAGGCAAAGTCCGTGGTGTGTTCATTTCTGCAACTTGATCAAGATGTCTACGGCCTTTCCACACCAATGTGCCTCAGAGGTGACAAACAAGGAATTGGTTTTTGGAGGCATCCATTAAATCATAAACCATTATATTAATATAAATCAGGAGAATAAGAATTTGGGCTTTTTTTGGATGAGATTTATTTGGAACGAGGTGTGGTGTCAAACTGGGGGAGAAGAGTGATTTTTCTTTGTACGTAAGTTTTTGAAAAGATGTTGTTTTAATCTGTGTTGTGCCAAAGTCATGCCATTGTTCAATGCCAAACTTTTGAAGATGTAACCAGTCAAGCCTTAGTTCATGGTCTTTCCTTAAATTGTGTGCTTCTTCTGTTGCTTCTATGAATGCTTTCTAGCCAAAGTGGAGCTTGTATGATTAACCATGCATCCTGATTACTTCTGCCTTCTGTTTTTCGTAACAGAAGCCTTGGGAATCAAATCTTCAGTGGGTCCTGTATTTATATGTTTGGCTCAAAGCCTTAGTTGTATATAATGATTTTTTTTTTAACACTTAGAACACTATTTATTTCTCAAGTGTATATAATGTATAAAAACAAATATATGGTTAGTTTTTATTTTAAAATTAACCAATTTCAAGATTAAAAAGTTTTAATAGTAAAATAATAAAGATCTATATAACTCTTTGTGGACTGGTGTCTCAATTCTTAACATATGTAAGAATTCTAGCTGCCCAAGCCTAGGGTTTGACAAAAGTGACTTACATATGAGCTATATTCTCTATTTGCTACTAATTATTGGTAGGAAGTGGACAACAGCTCCTTTCACTAAAGAACAAGAAGGAAACCTATTTGGGTTGCAGAAGTGCCGGAAGGGTAGGTGAGGAAAAAGGAGGGGGGTGCTGCACATGGGTGAACGTTCGTGAAACCCAGATAATAGTAACTTATGCCGGGTAGATGCTGAATTCTCTATTTTACTAAAGTCTTAGCCGGTATGGAGGCTCTGATCCTTAAAGCAGGGTCCAGGCTCTAAGTTTTTGCTGTACCAACCACAGGATATTTGCTTCATCCCCACAATCTGAAGTGTCCCCTGTTAGGTCCCCTTCCAGCCCATGAGAAGGAAGAAAAGGAGAAGAAATCCAACTCCAGTGAAAATACTGAACTAGATGAAGTTCCTATTTGTCAAACTCTGACATCTCTTTCTTATGGCCCTTGCTTGCTTCACTCTACATAATATCAGGGGCATTTCTCTCGTTGCAATAGAGCTTAGTGATCATTTTGTTAATGGCAGTTGAACTGTCCACACAGCGAGTGGACCATTATCCTTTACTTAGCTGTCCCTCCAGGTCTGGTCATCAGGTCCACGTTCCTTTCTTGCCCACTGTGTTCTCCTGGTGCCTCCTTTCCTATTGCACATTCTCACGTTGCTGCAAGCCCTTCCCCTCCCACACCCCTCAAATGTTCCATTTTCCAAATTTGCTTGAGTTTCTACCCCCTCAACCCAAGCTCTTGTTTATTCAGAGTAGCTGACGCCCACAAAGGAGCGTTGGGAGTTTCACCTCTGGCATGCTCATGTATCAACAGCTAGTAAGGCTTTAGCCGGAGTTATTCTCATTGTCAAAATAGTATGCTTGATAACCTAAATTAATCTTTGATTTGCATGGAGGCAACAGAGCAAATCAAAAGGAAGGTTTCCTATTTGGGTAGGAAAATATTGGGCCAGGGTGTTCACATTACGAACAAGTAGTCTTTCCTCTAGTGAAATCCCCTAAAATACTGCTGGTTTTCAGTTGATTCCCCTTCCTTCACTCATGACCTATAGATCCTGGGAGCACCAGTGTTTGTTTTTTCCCTCCCCCTCCTCCCCAATCGTTTCCATGGGGGCAGAAGTTGCCATGGAGAAGTGGAGAGAGGTGTCAAAGTTGTCTCTTGTAACTGTGGGTTAATCTACAAATTGGGGATGGATTCTCCTAAAGAAAGATTAATAAGTAAGGAATAAGGGTAAAACAATACAAATAAGTGTTCAAGTCACTTGTTCTAAACACTTGTGGTTAGCAATATCATTTAACCTTGACTTTGTTTATACCATGCCCATGCACATATGTGTTGTGAGGGGAAAGTGCTACTGGAAGAGTCTGGAAACTAGGACAGGTCCAAGCAGGCAAGGGCTCAGGTCCAGAGATCATATGGGGAAGTGAGGAACAGTTACCCGGCCCAGTACTAGTTATGGCGGCCCAAAGGAAAACACCCTCTACCCCTTTATACTTCACGGGAGGTGGGTGATCATGGTCAGATGCCACATATGAACCTTAGAAGTGTTGAGGCCAGGAGCAGGGGCTGGGGTTATTTTACTAGGGTGTGGAAGGTGGAGTACACTTTATTATTATTTTTAAATGTTTGTTTATTTTTGAGAGAGAGAGTTGGGGAGGAGCAGAGCGAGGGGTACAGAGAGCTCACTGCAGGGCTTGAATTTACAAACTGTGAGATTATGACCTGAGCTGAAGTAGAATGCTTAACCAACTGAGCCCCCCAGGCACCCCTGGAATACACTCTAAATGTAAAGATATCTTGACTGTTGCCTGATCGGCATCTCAGGACCTCGGTGGGATGGTTGTGAAGTCAAATCCTCAGCTATTTGTTGAGAGAGACACTATTCTATCATAAACTCAACATTTAAAATTTTTTTTTGTCAGAGATATCAGTCCAACTCTGTCCTGTGTCCTTTTTAAGATAAACACAGCTTTCTTCTTTCTGACTAAGCTACCCTAAACTCTCCATGCAGGCTTCTTTTGGCCTGTCAAAGAGAGACCCTCAGAAGTGTGACTTCATAAACCCTACACTCATTTCCCTGGTGATCAGGCAACTCTTGTTTCTCCTTCCAAGGCAGTCTTCTTTATTAGCTGTTCTCCTGCTTCTCGCTCTCTCCCCCTTCTCCTCTTCCCTCCTCTTTCCTCCCCCTCCTTCCCTTCTCCTTCCTTCCCATCTCCATCTCCTCTTTCTCCTCCATTCCCATATCTTCTTCAGTGAAGTATCTGCTCAACTCTTTTCTTCCTTTTAGGGGAGGTTGCTTATTTTCCTATCATTGAATTCTGGAGGTTCTTTACATGTTCTGGTTATAAATGATCAGACATATGACTTTCATATACTTTCTCTCAGGCTGTGGTTTGTCTTTTTAGTCACCTAACAGTGTCTTTTGAGGAGTGATGTTTAAAATTTTGATGCAATATAGTTTATCAATTTGTTCTTTTACAGATGTTGCCATTAGTATCATCTCTAAGAAAAATTTACCTAACTCAAGGTACAAAGATTTTCTCTTCTGTCTTATCTAGAAGTTTTATAGTTTTAGGTTTAACATTTAAGTCTATGGTTCATTTAATTTAATTGTTTTACATGGTGTGAGGTTTTGATCAAAGTTCTTTTTCTTTTTGCATGCAGATATTTGTTTTAGTACCATTTGTTGGAAATACTATATTTTCTCTAGACAACTGTGTTAGCACTTTTGTAAAACATTGATTGTCATTTCTGTATGTGACTTGGTTTCTAGACTCTCCGTTTCACTGATCCGTTCATCTGTTTTGATGTCAACAGCACACTCTCTTGATCACTGTAGCTTTATAGTAAGTCTTGAAATTGCACCCTCATAGTTTTCCCACTCTATTCCCAAGTTGTTTTAGTTATTCTAGGTCATTTGCATTTTCCTATATGTTTTAGAATCAGCTGTCAATTTCTACAAAAAGCCAGCTGAGATTGCATTTGAATCTATAGGACTATATGAGAATTGATGTTTTTAAAATTTTCTCTTTTTTCTTTCTTTTTAAAAAAATCTTTTCAATGTTTATTTATTTTTGAGAAAAGGAAAGAGACAGGACTTGAGCAGAAGAAGGGCAGAGACAGAGGGAGACACAAAATCTGAAGCAGGCTCCAGGCTCTGAGCTGTCAGCACAGAGCCCAACATGGGGCTCGACATGGGGTGCCTTGATGTGTTTTTAAAAATTTATTTAATTTCAAGTTACTTAATATACTTAACATACTTAGCAAATGGTGTAATCTTGGCTTCCGGACTAGAACCCAGTGATTCATCTCTTACATACGATGCTCAGTGCTCATCCTGAAAAGTGCCCTCCTTAGTGTCTCCACCCATTTAACCTCCCTCCACTCCTTTTAGACTGAATTCAGTATTTTATAACTTGATTGTCTATGACAGACAATGTTATTTCTTCAGGAGACTGGGCTTACTCTTTCTGAATATATAAAAAACATTGTTTGAGTAGAATCATGTTAAGCAATATGCAATTACTTAATTACAGTGGCATTTTAATTTTTGTTACATATAATGCAATATCACACCATGAAGGGCATTTACTCTTATTTTATACATTCAGATATGTTTGAAACACTTCTTAAGGCTACAAAACAGGGACGCCTAGGTGGCTCAGTCAGTTAAGCGTCTGGCTTCGGTTCAAGTCATGATCTCACGGTTCGTGGGTTTGAGCCCTGCATAGGGCTCTGTGCTGACAGCTAGCTTAGAGCCTGGAGCCTGTTTCAGATTCTGTGTCCTGCTCTCTCTCTGACCCTCCCCTGCTCAAGTTGTCTCTATCTATCTCTCAAAAATAAATAAAAAAACATTAAAAAATTTTTAAAAGGCTATAAAACAGAACATAGAAAAATAGACAGGAATATATCCAACACTTACAAAAAGTGATATGATAAAGAATATAAAGTACTATTTTCCTTTCAACACTTCAAAAGATACGTATATATAATTTTTTAAAAGTAACGTCTCAAACGATTACATCTTCACATGCTTTTAAGTATTATTTGTACTCAGTGTAAGGCTATTATCATTTTTCATACATAAATTTTCTTCTAGCTCTGTAACAATGCAATTTTTAATCCATTCAAGTAAATTCAACCCCAAAGTTGCTGTTTCCCAGCATTAAGACATGCACCTACCCCTCTTCTGAGATTTTCTAAAACTTGTATTCCAGGGGGAAAGAAATTCCCATTTAGTGGGAAATCCCACTTAGTGCGGAGTAAATGGCTGACAGTAGTAGTAAAATCTTAGTTCTTTGAAAATGACATATTGGAACGGAGCTATTACTAAGATGTTAAACAAAAACATAATAGTATTTAGACATTAAATAGGAAATAAAATACAGTAGACAGAAATCGTGTAGCCGAATATGCATTCTCTTCAGCTACACTAAAATGGACTCGGCTTAGTACCCATAAGAGAAAGACTAAGGTTACCTCATCTAAAACCAAAGGTAAAATAAGTGAGGCATAAATAAGTATTGCTAGTTTCTAGGATGGCTGAATGTTTTCTAAACCAGAAATGGTCAGAAAGGAACTTTATTGCACCAAGTCAATCATTAGCAAGTTTGAAGTTTGCAGGTTTGTTACAGTGACCAGATTTAAACGTTCAAAGTTTGATCTCAGGCATTTTAATTTTTAAAATTTAAAATTCAGCCACTGGAGTGCCTGGGTGGCTCAGTTGGGTGAGCATCTGACTTCAGCTCAGGTCATGATCTCACAGGTCGTGGGTTTGAGCCTCATATCAGGCTCTGTGCTAACTGCTAGCTCAGAGCCTGGGGCCTGCATCAGATTCTGTGTCTTCCTCTCTCTCTGCCCTTCCCCTGTTCACCCTTTCTGTCATTCAAAAATAAATAAATGTAAAAAGAAATCAAAAAAATAAAATAAAATCCGACCATTAAAAAATGTCAAGGTACCACTTTGGATAGTGCAGTGGCCTGCAGCTCTCCTTCCCCTGCTGCCAGGTGAGCCTCTCTCCAGAAACTGCCCTCAGCCAACCAAGGAGCTCAAAGGGACAGCTCCTCCCCTGGGGCAGGACTTGGTCATTGCCTGGTTAGAAGACTCCACACCCCTGCCTCAGGACAGGAGCTCCGAAGGGCTGAAGGGCTGCAGATCTCCTGGTGGGACCAGCCCGTCCAGGTGCCCTTTGGGCCGCCCCCGCCCCCCAGGTGTGAGCCCGAGAGCGGTCCCCAGCAAAAGTCTTGCATGCAGATCTCCCCCTCACACAGATGTCTGTCTCCTCGGAATTCAGCTGAGGATGGATTATTTCCTAACTGGCTTACAATTAGTTCCAGTGCTTTGAGGAGTGTAGACAGAGAAAATAAGGTCAGCCCTTGAGGCTCAGGGATGAGACATGGGCAAATTAGGAAGCCAATTATCACTGGCCTGTTATGATTGCTTATGGTCAAAGTAACTTACCTCACCCAGGCGTGCTTTCCCTTTCACAGGGCACCCTTTGAAGCTGCCCTGATTTGGGAGGAGGAGGACACGTGTGGCAGGGACAGGGATGATGCAGTGGGAGAGAGGGGAAAAGAGGGACACTGCATCGAGGCCAAGCGAAGCTGAAGAGAGAGGCTTGCTCATGAGGAGCCCAGTATCACAGAGCTGGGGTGTTCGGGGAGCACTCCTGGAAGGCTCCTTTTCTACAGAGGCAGGCATGTGAGATGGGAAGTCGAAGGAAATAGTACCAAAAACTACTATAAAATTGTGATACTCAAACGTATTTTTATTCACCTGCTGATGCTAATGAAAATCAGAGTGATCAGAAGTGACAGGTGGGCAACCAGGATCCTATTGAATGGGTTTCCTAAGTGCCCTTTGCTATTCAGCCAACATTCACCTTGACCTAAATCTTGTCCTATTCTGTCCCAATAATATATGCCTCATCAAACCCTACATGTTTAAAGTGTTGGAATAGGGCCTTTAAGAACAACCTTGGGCTGGCTCACATAAATGAGTTTCCCTTGTACAATAGACCTATGTTTTTGTAAGTTTGATTATACAATGACTAATAAGTGAATTGTGTTACAAAGTCCCCTCACCTATGTTCCCTCATTTGACCCTTACAACCATCACTGCGGTAGGTACTGTTATGCCTGTAACAATGCCTCCTTTTAGCAGAGGGGAAAACTGAAGTCCCTAGAGGTCAGCGCTGGTACAGGGCCTCTCAGTCAGTGGATGAACTTGGATTTAACTTAGGTCCATGGCTATTAAATCTTGTGTTATTTCCTTCCTTTAAAAGCACTAGAAGAATTTACCTTTCAGAAGAGTGGGTCTGTTTGTCTTCCATATAAATCTGGATGTTTACCTCTTGTGAGGTGGGGCCACCTGCTTTCCATGAAGGAACACCCATTCTAAGATATTCTCATAAGAAAATGCGCAATAAGGAAATAGTCTCTTCAGTGCTCCATGTGAGTGAGAGATGAGATGTCATCAAGATTTCCAAACTTGCCCAACTGGCTCAGTGTGGAATACCGGAATCACACATTCCTGAGGAATGGCCTGGAGATGTTTTACCAGCAGAACCACCTAGCGTGGTGGGAGGGGATGCTACTCAAGAGAAGGAGCAGCTATGGGAACAGAAGGGCTCCAGCTATCACTCAGTAAGGCAGACGTGGAAAGTTCTGGAAGTAATAGAAGACCCAGTGTGGAACAAGGCTCTTTTCAGTTCTATTCCATTTAATCTTTACTGTACGACTATGAAATAGATTTTCCCATCCTTTATTTCAAATGCAAACACTGAGATTTGGAGAGACAGAATCGTCAAATATCAGAGCAATAAGTGGTGCTTGGAATTTGAGCCCAGGTCTCTCTGACTCCAAATTGGTTGTTTTTAAACACTGAGTTCTACTGTGCATAAAGCAAGTGGGATAATGAAGCATGTTGCACACCTTCAGACCCACATTTAAAATATTTCTTCAACATTTAGTTAGTGGAAAGATTAAGACCGAGAAGGGGAAAGGTTGATGGGGTGTGAGAGGAGCAGGCAAAATCTAGCAGACAAAATCTAGCATCTCAGTAGACAAAATACTATAGTTACCACCTCCTTCCACCGTATCAGGCCACTGGGGAAACTGTGCTCACCTGAGCTCAGCATTGAGTGGTATCTTCTTCCCCATCCTAAGGAGCCCATCAAAGTATCTTTTACAAGTATAAGCAGTTTAGACCCCAAGAGGTGGCCAGGGTCGTTGCAATGTCAAAGGTGGGCTGTTCAGGCACTGTCACTATTCCCTGTGTGGTCACACCACAGATCACATTTGTGGATACTTCAAAGAAGTCTCATGTTCTGTCTTCTGACTTTGTTGAGTATGACATTCTTCTTTGCTCTGTCCCAGGTGGCAGTCTGCCTGGAAATGCTGGCCCCACTGGCCAAATGGCGCCACTGTGTCCCTCCTCCACTGAGCCATGCCACCCTGTTTTGTAACAGGGTTCTGGACACCTTCCTCTTTACTGGGAGAGCAGGAGGTGAGGGGACCTGGTGATTATTTCAGGTAAGTGTCACCTGCTCAGGTGGCTTTCTCTCACACTGCATCTCCTGCTTCCCTTCAGAGTGTCAACAGCCCCAAATAATCAGAGGACATCTTCCATCTAGCCACATTAATCTGAATAAAGTTGGGTTTGTAAAAAGACCATTTTCTGTGAAGCCTGCTGCAGGATTTGCACATCGTGATAAATAATCTATTCTCACTCTTTTATTTACTGTCTGTAATTGTTAATATACTTTACTGAGGTTAAATTCCATGGCATTTTGGTTGAAAATGAATCAAATGGAATATTTCTAAAAACTGTAATTTCATTAACTTAGACATATTTTTATCAAGGAGAGTGCAGTCTACCAAGAACTCAGTCCACAGTGTGGCAAATCTTTACTGTGCCCAATATAATTTCAATGATTAGGAAAAGATAAGTCTAAAGGCTTGTACATAAATAAATATGTATGAGAGGTGGGGATAAAAGAGAGGTACAGAAATGGACAAAGATGACCAGAAGGGGCTGGCCAGGAAGGGAGACCCAGAGAAACCTGCACTTGTTATGCCCCATGCTCATCAGAATCTTGATAATTTTTAGAAGAAAAGAAATATAAAAGATAAATGTTATAGGACTAGGAGTAAAGCCAGCCTAGAGGTGCCAAGGAGCCTGTCCTAATCTGTGCAAAGCCAAGAAGGGCTATCACTTGATATTCACAAGGTTAACCTGAGCTGTAAAGATGTGCAGATTATTCTATGAATGAAAGACTCTGGAAGAATACTCAGCAGGTGCTTGGAGAGTTTTAGCTTCCTGGAGGATGTTCTAGACCTTGGATCATCCTGCCCTGTAGCTGTGCACATAACTTGCCTGTGACTACTGGTGGGTTTGCCCAAATTCCATGATTGTGTATTGGCTAACATCATCAAGGAGTGTCAGGAGGGCCAGGGGAAGATCCTGGTGGAATGGGTCTGGCCACCACAGGGACATACAGGAAGGTTTGGAACATTAGGCAATGGATGTAACATCTGAATGATACTGGGTTATTCATGGTGATGTCAATTTTCCCTTCTTTTGTTCTGGAATAAGTCTCTCATGCATACCAAGTAGATACTTTAATAATGATTTAATGAATAGTCTTCTGATTCCCTTAGGAAAGGTAGGAAGTACTAAATTAAAGAAAGGAAAAGCACAGATAAAGCAAATAACTTAGACAAGAGCTTGTGGCTCAGGGGCACCTAACTTGAGGTTTCTGATGCTAGTAAATGGTCCAAAGACATGTATTCTTCTGCTTTTTCTCCTGTACTGGTTTCTTTCTGCCCAAAGTATTGGGGTGACCAACAGGGTCCTGGTTTTTTTCCTGTTCTTTTTGGAAAGCAAAAGGTACTTTTTTGGGTACACAAATGTTCATAGTAATACTATTTATAATAGCCAAAAAGGAAAACCAATTAAAATATCCATCAACTGAAGAATGGATAAACCAAATGTGGTATGTCCATACAGTGTAATATCATTCAGCCATAAAAAGGAATAAAGTTCTGATACATGCTAAGATATGCAAAAACAAAGAAGCTGGTTCCCAAATACCATGTATTGTATGATTTCTTCTGTAGAAAAGAAAGGATATGGAATATAGGCAAGTCTATAGACATAGTTGATTAGTGGTTGCCTTGGGCTGAGGGACTTGGAGCAGGGGGGATGGAGCGTGGTTGCTAAATGGTACGAGGTATCATTTAGAGGTGATGGAAATGACTTAAAATTGGCTGTGGTGATGGTTGTACAACTCTGTGGATATACTAACAGCCATTGAGTAGTACATTCCAAATGGGTGAATTGTATGAGATGTTAATTATATCTCAATAAAATGGTTGAAAAGTTATAAGGAGAGACCTTTAGTAAGGTTTGAGGTGCTGTAGATGGGAAGCCTCCACTGTGTTTGCTGGGTATAGTCCTGGGACCAGAGCAGAGCGTCAGCACAAATGGCGACAGAAGGATCCTGCACCAGACACCTAGGGGCCAAAGCCAGTAGGCATTCAATAAATAAATAGATACTGAAATTCCTGATTCCTTGTTAACACCCAGCTAGTGAGGGGGAAAGGAAAAGACTTTGGTTTATGTCTTATGATATGGATCCAGGAAGGGCTTTAGAGGGTGGCCCAAAGAGATTTTGTATTAAGGCTTTCATAGAACCAACATTATTGGGGGTATATTTGCACATCTCTTACCCCTCAGAGAGCACTGTATCTGGGGTCTCATTTGAGGCTTTGGTGCTTTTAGATGGAGAGGTTGAGAGTGGGTGTCTCTTGTCTGGTACTCAGTGTGGAAACCAGGAATGAATAAGGAAACTTGGCCCTGGCCCTAAAAGTTGTAATCTCCCATTGTAGCAGATGGCATTTAAATGAAACATGAAGATTTTTCTAGCAGCAAAACTCCCAAAACAGTGCACCGAGTCACCTCTGGAAGACACGGAAACTTTCATGTATGAGGGTACCTGGGAATAAGATGCAAACAATTATGAGACTGGGACATGAATTATTTGACTTCTGGGAAGCCCGCAATCAGAGGAGACTGTGATCTCACCTGCCCCAGATCAAGTTCAGATGTAATCTGGTGGGTTGAACACAGTCAACTGTGTTATTTCGATCAAGTCTTAAATCATCTCCTGTTACACTAATTTCTTGTGTTAGGCTGGGACAAGTCCTTTGCCTCTGGAAATCTGGTGTCAAAGTGTAAGTAGGGATGGGTTTGGAAAAAAATTGTGTTGTCACCTTTCATTTGCCCTGTCACTTCTGTCCTTCAGTTCAACTATGCTTGGAGCCCAAGAACCAATGTTGTTGCAGTCTGATCTCCACTCCTGTGCCTTAGCAACATGGCTGGCAGAGCCGCAGGAAGACAATGGCTCAGGCTAAACCAATCTGATAAGCAAATGCACAATAACACATATTTGACTAAGTTATTTAACATGTTGCATTTGAAGAGCAAGTCAGTTATCTGAAGGAACAATTTAATGACCCCATACCTCATTGTGGTAGAATCTTTTTGTTTTGTTTTATTTTGTTTTAAGTGGGTGAACTTTCTGAATGCTTCTTAACTGACGTAGTTAGATAGATCAACACGTCCCATACTTTAATGTGCATATAGGAACCCCCTGGGTATCTTGTTAACCTTGACTGTAATTCTGTAGGGCTCGCACAAGGCCTGAGATTCTGCATTTCTAACAAGCCGCCATGGGATGCTACTACAGCTCACGGGGGACTATCCTTGAGAGGAGGGCCTGCATGACCACCAACCCACATTCAGCAATACCAGGGCACTCAAGAAGGAGCTGACTTGCTCTTTATTGAAGCCCCCTTGATGCACTCTACAGCGCTCCATTACAGCACTTAAAACCTTGTACTGTAATCATTTGCTTAGAAGTCAGCCTCTCTGTTGCCCTAAGATCCCTCACATCACAGTAGTTGTGTCTTATCCAACTCATCTTGGACTGTGCCTCTGCCCACCTTAGCCCTGTGCTTGGCCTGAAGAAGGTACTTACTTAGTGCTGGATGATGGGCAGACACAGCTCTGAAGGTGAGTGGAGAAGTGCATAAGCTCTTACCTGGCACCTTCTTTCCACTTTGCCGTGTGGTGTAATCCAGTGCTTTTCCACCCCGAACGCAGACTAGAGGAATTGAAAAAATACCAATGCCCAGATGTACTCCAGGTTCCGATTTGATTGAACTACTCTGGGGCCTATGTGTGGAAGATTTAAAAAGCCTTCCTGGCTCTTACAACTCAACAATAAAAAGAGAAACACCCAACTGAAAAGTGGGCAAAAGATTGGGACAGACATTTTTCCAAAGAAGGTATACAAATGGCCAGTAAGTACGTGAAGAGATGTGCAAAATCATTAGTCTCTAGGGAGAGGCAAATCAAAGACACAATGAGCTACTACCTCACACCTAATAGGATAGCTATAATGAAAAATAAAGAACAAAAAATAAGAAGTGTTGGCAAAGATGTGGAGAAATCAGAGCCCTCAAACCCTGCTGGAGGGAATGCAAAATGGTGCACCTGCTTTGGAAAAAACAGTTTGGCAATTTTTCACCAACTTAAAAAAATGGAATTGTCATGTGACACAGTAATTTCACTCCTAGAATAGAACCAAAGGGGCTGAAAGCCTATATTCCCACACAAACTTGTACGTGAATGTTCACTCATAGTAGCGTTACTCATCATTGCTGGAAAGTGGAAACAACCCAAATGGTCGTCGACCGATGACCGGATACATCAAATGTGGTAGAGCCATACAGTGGAATATCGCCTAGCCATAAAAGGGAATGAGGTGCTGTTACTGTGTGGATGAACTTCAAAAACATTGTGCTAAGTGAAAGAGGCAAAAGGCCACGTACTGTACGGCTCCATTTATATGAAATCTCCAGAATGGGCGAATCCATATTTGTGGCGTAGTGCTTGCCAGGGAACGGGGTGGGGGTTGGAATTCAGAGTTATGGGCTTTCTTTTCAGGATGATAATAATATTTTATTTATTTATTTATTTATTTATGTATTCATTTATTGAAAGAGAGCAAGCATGAGTGGGGAGGGACAGTGGAAAAGAGAGAGAGAGAGAGAGAGAGAGAGAGAGAGAGAGAATCCTAAGCAGCCTCCACGCTCACAAACTCAGGGCTCAATCTCACAAGCCATGAGATCATGAGCTGAGCCCAAATCAAGAGTCGGACGCTTAACCGACTGAGCAACCCAGGTGCCCTGATCACAGTATTTTAGAATTAGATAGTGGTGATGGTTGTGGGACATTACAACTACGCCAGAAGCTGAATTGTCCACTTGAAAATGGATTCTAAGTGTTGTGAATTTCATCTTAAAAAAATAAAACAATCGAAACCTTCCCAGAGGAGTCTGATTTGCAGGCAGGTTTGAGAACCCCTGGTGTCAGGTCACCTGGGGAGTGTGCTCCCACATTTGTCCTTGAGAAGATGACGCCCTTGACCAGAAGTTCTCAACTTCAAACGCACACTGGAATGACCTGGGGAACTTTACAAATGCTGACGCCTGGGCCTGACATGGGGCTCGATCTCACGAACCCATGAGATCATGAGCTGAGCTGAAATCAAGAGTTGGACACTTAACTGTCTGAGCCACCTAGGTCCGCGCTGCCCTCCCCCCTCAGTGATCTGTTTTAACAAGCTCTCTCACGTGCTGCAGTTTGAGAACCATTTTAAATGGGGGTCTAATGCTCTCACCCCCATAAATACCTCCCCAACATGGACTAACACCTCAATAGATAGCGGTGTTACCCATGAGAGGGCCTGTGGCCTTAGGGGGCTGCTGATTCTGAGGAGAGGAAGGCCTTGAAGAGAGGGGATGTAGGGGAGGGATGGTGGGTGCTCCCAAGGATACTTGAGGTCTTCAGCCCCTGGCGGTGGCAGAAAGAAGGGCGGGTTTGGAATGGGGCTCCTGGACCCTGACTGTAAGGGCTGGGGGTGCATTTGTGGCAGGGCGGGGTCCGTGACCCAGGGCCTCTTGTCTCTGCATTCTTGCTACAACTCAGGGCACCTGCCTTCCCAGGCCTCCAGGCCCCTTGGGAGAGCTGTACCCCCACCCATTTATACTGAGGTGTTAGGGACTTAATGTGTTCCTTCTTCCAGGGTCATTTGCATTTAAAAAGTGGCTTCCAGGAGAACACACTAATTCTAAAGTGGAATTTTAAGCTTTGGGATTCCTGGATAGGAAACTGCCATATCTTCAAACCGCACTTCCTCGGTGAAAGTGTAGGGGGCTTATGAATGTGGCTCGGCCTCCGGCTTTCACTGGTGCAGGCTGGGAGGGCCCCCCTCCCTGGGTGCCGGCCTGAGATGTGAGCAGAGGAATTCCCCATCTGCTTGGCTGCCTCCCGGAATCTCTCATGGCCCCATCCTCTGTGGGAGAGAGGCAGCAATTAGCATAACTTGAACAGAAACCCTTTGTCTACATTCCAGACTGTGGGATTCAGGCCTCCCCCAGAGACATGCTAATTATGTGGAAGGGACCCTGGGTGCCTACTGGCACCGATCGTTGCTCGTTGCTCAAATGTTCCTGCTGCTGGAAAGTAAACCAGGTGTGGGGAGCCACGGCCCAGGCTTGTGCATTGATTGACCCCTTCTCATCCAGGGAGCCTGCAGCTGCCCCCCCCCCTCGGGCTCGCTGTCTTTTGTGTGCAGGAAAACATGCTTGCTCTTGACATGAATGTTTTCCATCGCTTCACCCAGATCGCCTTTCCTCCCCATCTGGGCTGCAGTTCTTTTACAGGGGACCTTGTTTTATACTTAATTCACTAATCAATCACCAATCAATGTTTATACTCTTTGCTGAGCACTGTGCAAAGATCAATAGGCACCATCTATTGAGGGGTGTGTGTCCTGGGTGGCAGGGGTATATAGTTGAGTGAAGTTACATGCCAGCGGTGAATAGAGGAATGCATCAGATGCTCTGGGAACATTGAGGAAGGGGTCTGGAATGTGCCTGGGAAGGAGCACGGTGGCGGGGAGGGAGGTGTGGGGGAAGGCTTCCTGGAGGCGGTATCATTGGAACATCATTAAGAATGAGTAGCAGTTTATCACCTAGGTGTTCCAGACAGGGAAAAACATCTATGAAGTCACATGGCAGGACAGAGTTTGGGCTTTCCTAGGACCATGAGGCGGTCAGACCGAGGACCCACTGTAAGAGAGACAGGAGACAAAATGGAGATGTGAGTGGCTGGATCCTAAAAGATTTTATGTCCAAGCTGAACTGTTTGGAGGTTAACTTGAGAGCACTGGGCAACCAGAAAGGGATTTGTGTTTTCGAAATCAAGGGCCACAGTGTGGAGGAGGGACTCGGAGGTGCCCTAGAAGCGGGGAGACCAGGGAGGTGTCAAAGTGCTGAGGAATGAGAGCAAGGCAGGGAGAGTGGGGAGAGGAAGCAGGCAGCGGGGAAGAGGAGCCTCTGGGGTGACGCTACCCAGGGCCGGGAAGGAGCTTGGCACAAGATCGTGCCATGAGAATCAAGACAGGGATGAGGACATGCTCTGTTCAGGACACAGAAAGTCTGTAGCACCTCGGGTGGACCTGCCCCACGGGAGGGGCCTGGAGGGAAGGAGAGGGAGGGGTTGGAGAGATCTGACGTCAAGGTGGTGTAACCTAGGGCTTGGAGAAGATGGCAAGGAGCCTGGCTGAATTTGCATCCTGGCTTTGTCTCTTACTAGTTGCATAAACTGGAGGAAGATGCGATCTACGAGCCATCTGTATGTCACTTTCCACTTTTGCGAAAAAGGAATCCAAGTCCTGCTTTGCCAGATTGCAGGAGAGCTGCGTAAGGGACTATGTGGGGGGTGCCTAGCATAGCATCTGGGACACCCAGACACTTGGTAGTTTCAAGTCACCAGGGAGGTGGACGTTGAAGCTGGTGGTAAAATGGCCCTGGGGAGAATAAGCCTTGTGAAAAGGAGTCAAGAACAGAATCTCCAAGGAGCCCCCAGCTGGCCAGCTGGGAGAGTGGGGCCACTCGAGGGCCCCAGATGGGAGGAGGGAGTGTCCAAGAAGCCAGATATCACAGGGGCTTACAGAATGAAGGGGGAGACCGCTGTTTATCAGTCATAAGGTTGCTAGTGATTTTAGAGCAACGTCAGTGGAGTGGGAAACGAGTGTGCATAATATTTGCAAAAACATTTTTAGGAAGGGTAGGAGATAATAAAATGAAGCAAAAGGGAAGTGGGTCCAGGGAAGACTTCTCTCTCTGTCTCTCTTTTTAAAATTTATTTTGAAAGAGAGAACACACGAGCAGAGGAGGCGCAGAGAGAGAGGGAGAGAGAAAACCGCAAGCAAGCTCAGCGCTCCCAGCCTGGAGCCCGATGTGCGGCTTGAACTCACGAACTGTGAGATCACCACCTGAGTCGAAACCGAGAGTCAAATGCTTAACCAACTGAGCCACCCAGGAGCCCCAAGACTTCTCTTATAAGACAGATTTTGTATATCTCCCTTTCCTTTCACTTTCCACATTTTACTGAAATTATCTACGCAGTGGGACATCTGCCTCCCCTCACCCTGAGAGGAAGTGGGGTTGTTGGTTCCTTATGTGTCTTCCTATCAAACCAGGAGGAACTATGTGGTGTGGGTTTCCCAGTGCCCCGCGCCTGGCACAAAACAGGTGCTCAATAAATGTGTCTCGAACCAGCTTGTGGGAGTGAGATAGTGGATGGAAGCTTCTGCTTCCCGACACTGCATTCCTGGGGAGACCCAATGGGAGCCAACTGTGTGTGTCTGGGGGTTGAGCCGCAAGGCAGCTAGTGATTCTAGCACGACCAAGAAAAATGACAAAAGAGCAAAACCTCTGAGGTTGCTCTGATCACCGACGGAGGCCAGTGCAAGCTCAAGCATGCCCACGCCGGCTACGGAAGCCCAGAGTGGCTCACTCGTTTGTTCCTGGAACTGGTGTTTGTGATGCCAAGGATGCGCTAAGTCTTGTCCTATTGGGTCATACAAAGTCTTAACGGGAAGCAGAGTCATAGCGTTGATTTCATAAGTGGGTGCTGGCTCTGACCACTCACAGTGCTCCGCTCCTCACAGGTGCCTGCAATTGTCCTCCTCGAAGTGTGACTTGCAGGGGTAGGGACACAGAACGAGGCTGTCACCTCAGCCTCCTCACCTGGTGAAATCACCGAGTCATTCCAGCTCCTGATGCCCCTGGTTCATTTTAAGCTGTTTTCTTGAGTTTGGGTTTTGATAGGAAGAGCATGGAAGGATGTTAAGCAGCTGAGAGCAAAGAAGGGTGACAGCTGAGAGATGGGAGGCTATGGCTTTGGGAGAGCAGGTGACAACTTGTCGTTTCCCATCCAGTTGAGAGGTCTGGATGACTGCAGCCATGAGATACACTAATGATCAAGGCAAGTTCTTGGTGATGGCAAGTTCATGCAAAGTGATATACATGGGATCCAATGGGAAGCAGTAGGTTGGACCAGACAAGGTCAGATCTGCCCTGAAAGAAACCCAAAGGCCCATGAGGTGGCCTCAGAACTCCCTGGAACCATTCTTTCTAGGACCTACTCATTGGATCTACTCTGGCTGGGACAACTTCCGGTTCTACCCTGTGCCATAATCCACCTCTCCAGGTAATCCCGGGCCAGAGCAGACCCAGCCTGTGGGGATGAAAGGTAGGCCCCTGGGAACCCGTCTTGACATGGTCTTCTCCCTGAGCTACAGCAAAAGCATGCGAGGAACCTCCTCTGCCCTTGGTGCCATGACAATGCTGGCCCATGAAGGCTGAGCGGATAGAGCAGAGATTCTGAGAGAGCTTTGTTCTTTCTTCTCTTTGACCTTGAGGTTGAGGCAGGAAAGGCAGATAGGAGGATGCCTCTCGGGGCTCTACTGTCCTTAACTTCTAACAGAGCCTGTGTTTCTGCTGCATGTGCACTCTCACTGTGCCTCGCGTTGGGCTGGACCAACAGATGTTGTCCCCCAAATACTTACTGATTGACTAAGTCAATTGTAAACTGCAAAAGCGAAGTAGTTTTTTCACATTTCTGTACTTATATACATTGAAATCTGCCATTTCAACCTCATCCCAAAGGAGGAAGTTCAAATTAGCTGTTTGAACAGTGGGAATTTTTGTGGCCTGGGTCCTTCTCCCACCGTGAGATGTTCTCTGGGATCACCTCCACCTGCCGCCCCACAGAGGGGGACACCCCGAGGCAGCCTCGGTCACCTTCTGGTTCTGATCAGGTAGCAAGAGCATGTTTTGTGACTTGGTCAGGGTTTGCTGTAAGAAGTGGTTTTTACATCTTGAGTTTGAGGAGACCCTTTCTGATGCCTTGCTGTCAGGTTGGCTTGAGAGGCTGAAGTAATTCTAATGCCTCTGGAGTCTCTTTTTAACTTTCAATGGAGATACCACACTCTAAAAAGGGGGAGGCAATGAACATGGAGTCATAAGACTGAGTAGTTCTGCCACTCGAGATCCCTGGATACTTCACTACCTGGACCTCAGTTTTCTCATCTACAAAGTGGGGATACTGCCCCTCCCAGGCTAGCTTTGAGGATCCAGTGAGATGAAAATATGAAGGAGCCTGAGAAGATGCCACATGCGGTCCTGAGGAAAGAGATGGCTCTTCAGATTAGGAACCGGCTGGTTCTGCCTCCTCCAGGTATCTGCTAGATCAGACCACAAGGGCCCACAGGACATGTGGGGTGCATGTGGGATCAAGCTCGCTCCACCCCATCCAGGGCCCTCTAACCGGCAGCACAATCTGTTGTCTTGAATCTTGTGCTCATTTTGCCCCCCAAGATAGAGTCTGTGGGGGCTTCAAAGCCAGAAATGTTTTCCTGGTTCCCGTCATGAGCAAACCAAGCCTTTCCAGGGCCACACTCTGAGCTCCCCCAGAGGGCATTGCTGGCAAGGATGAGAGTCTGGCCTTCATTTCTGAGACAGTGATAACCTTCATGGCCAGCCAGGCCTTTTGCTGCCTCCCCAGTGATGAAATGCCTGGAACCCAGCCCACCTCTTCTTGGCACTCTCTGGTGTTGAGTGAATATGAGGGAAGCCCAGGAATCGTGCATCAAACAGTGAAAACTGTACACTTGGAATGTTATACACTCCTGGAAATTCTCTTGCGGTTGAGAGGCAGCTGGGTTGAGAAAGGCTGAAGGTCTGGATAAGGAACAGGTGTTGCTCATGAGTCCTTGGGCATCATCTCATTAAAACCCTCTTATGGGAAGGGCGCCTGGGTGGCTTAGTTGGTTAAGTGTTCGACTTCAGCTCTGGTCGTGATATCATGGTTCTTGAGTTCGAGACCACATTGTGCTCAGTGCTGACAGCTCTGAGCCTGGAACTTGCTTTGGATTCTGTGTCTCCCTCTCTCTCTGCCCTTTCTCCACTTACACACACACACACACAGACACTCTCTCTCTCTCTCTCTCTCTCTCTCTCTCTCTCTCAAAAAAAAACATTAAAAAGAATAGCTAGCCAATTGCTATAACACATTTTTTTTAAAAAAAAAAAGCCCTCTTATGGGAAGCAAGTCAGTGCCAGAGGAGGGGGTGGTGGCTTTCTCGGGGGCTGTCTCTGAGGGTGGCTGAACTCAAATGTCGGCATCAGGACTGTGGAGTTTAGTTTAAAAAATGGTCAGTTTCACACAGAACAATTCTGTGTGAAGTATACTTGCCCTTCGGGAATCTACAAGAAAGGGTATTAAATATGGTCACATGTCGTTATGACCCGCACTGGATTGTGATAACCACTCTTAGGGAGGTACCAACACAATGTGATGAGTGTTTCATGTATTGCTATGGTCTGAATGTTTGTGTCTCCCCAGATTCCTATGTGGAGGTCTTATCTCCAATGCAGTGGTGTCAGGAGCTGGGCCTTCAGGAGGTGATGAGGTCGTGGGGGTGGAGCCTCAGGAAAGGGATCAGTGCTGTTGTAAAAGAGACTCCACAGGGCTCCCTAGCCCCTTCCCCCATGTGAGGGCATAATGAGAAGTCCACATCCCAGAAGACAAACTTGCTGGTACCCTGATCTTGGATTTCTGGCCTCCAGATATGTTAGAAATAAAAGTCTGTGGGTTATAAAGTTCTTTTCTTTTTAAGTTCATTTATTTCTTTTGAGAGAGAGAAAGCAGGTAGCATGAGTGGGGGAGGGGAAGAGAGAGGGAGGAAGACAGAGAATCCCAAGCAAGCCCTATGCCGTCAGTGCAAAGTCTAACTTGGGTCTTAAGTCCATGAACTGCAAGATCAAGACCCAAGCTGAAACCAAGAGTTGGATGTGTAACTGACTGAGCCACCAAGGAGCCCCTAAATTTCTATTATAACTACCTAGTCTCTGCTATTGTATTATAGCAGCCCGATTGAGCTAAGGTATAGTCAGGAGAGCCCTAGGAGTCTTATGGGTGACGGGTAGCTGTTTCCAGCCCAGGGCTGCAAAGCCATACCTGTGGTCATGTGTCCTTACAGAGCCCTGCATTTTTTAACACAGTGAGCTGGTAGTCCGATAGCATCATTGCATCAGTCTGGGCTTGAGCCTAGTGTTTTCTGAGATAAACAGGCAGCTTTTGCATAGGCCATATCAGATGCATGCCGGGGAAGACTACCTGCCCTGGAAGGCAGATGCCCCAAGGGACTCAAAAGGGACTCCAAGCCTGACACTTTAGGATGCCATTTCTGATTTGGACTAACTCATACTCTAAATATGAGGCTCTCTCCTACTTAAAAAGGGAAAAGAAAACTAGAAGCCATTAGAAGCAGCCCCTCCCGCTTCCTGGTCACCAGACCTTCCTCATTGGTTGCACCCTTTGTTCCTTCTCCGTGTCACAATGGAAATTATGTCCATTATCTATCTCATCCTGTGCAACTGAGTCCCAATACCTGGGCCCTGGATTTCACAGACTACCGACCCCATCAAATGTCCCCCTTCTCTCAGGGAGGGACATCCAGACATGCAGATGGTGCCACCAGAGTGCTACCGCCAGGAAGGGGCTTGCTGAGCACTGGTGAAGGAGCCAGTGTCCCTGGAGGGAAGATGGCCACCCTGTCCCAGGGATGAACTTCAGGGGACAGTCCCTGAAGGACTGGAAGTGACAGGGGCAGGGAGGAGTGACCACGATGGGAGGAGGAGGGAGGGGTGAGGCTCAAAGTTGATACAAGCCAGCTGTCCTGGCTCCTGGTGGGGAGACCAGAAGCCAAGGGTAAGCATGGAGGCTTCGTGCCACTTTGGTGGGACATGACCGCTTCGCTTGAGGTAGAACATCTTTTCAGACTTCATCATGGGCTCTGAGCAAACATCTCCCTGCTGTTACTAGTTTGGAACAGCCAGGATAGTCCCTGGAAGGTTGGCTTGTGGTCTCTACTTTTTGGGCTCATTCTCTCTCCTTCTGCTTTTCCCTTGGTGTTTTTCTTCCTCCTAACCGCCTGACTATTTCCTAGTCTACTTGGGCTCTGACTGGGAGCGGGCCTCCTGGTTTCTGTCTTGAGGGACAGACATCTGCCTCGAGGTTTGGCTTTAAGGAGGCTCCCTCCCTATCTCTTTCTCTTTCACAATGTTTCTATTCCAGCCGGGTTCTTGTAGGAGTTCCTTCAACATGTCACTCCCTAGGCCAAAGGTGTTTGGAAGCTGCTTCACGTCTGGTGGACCAACTTTATTTTTTACTTTATTTTATTTTTTAAATCTTTTTTATTTATTTTTGAGAGACAGAGAGAGACAGTGTGAGCAGGGGAGGGGCAGTGAGAGAGGGAGACGCAGAATCTGAAGCAAGCTCCAGGATCTGAGCTGTCAGCACAGAACCCGATGCAGGGCTCGAACCTACGAACCATGAGATCATGACCTGAGCTGAAGCCGGATGCTTAATCAACTGAGCCACCCAAGTGCCCCTGGTGGACCAATTTTAAGCTCCGCATGTAGGTACCTGATGGTCTCCACAGCCATCCTCTCCCATTTCTGGCTTGTCTGCAGCCCATGGTCCCCTCCTTCAGCAACTCACTTGTCACCGCCTTCAGTGCGTGTGTCATATGCTCCTGTAATCGCTCACACTCACACTCCTCTTGTCTGGAACGCTCCCCTGGGGATCTAATCCCAAATTTTCCGTTGTCAGGCTGTGCTGCCTGGGGCAGGTCCCATCCTCTCTCAGAACCTCAGTTTTTCCATCCACTAAGCAGGTTGAAGTAGATGAGTTTCACTGGAGTCCCTTTCAGCACCGAAATTCTTGAACTTTGTGAGGAGCTAGCAAGCTGCTGGAGTACAGAGACTGCCTCCCACACATCTTTGTGCCCCTGAGAGCAGCCACACAGAAACCTCAGGCTAGGTCACTGTTGAATTTATTACTGTGACAGCCGGCCTCACCGTAGGAGCCAAAGGTCTCCCTGCTGGCACTGGTCTTCAGTTTGGTGTGGATGCCCTTGTGTGGTGTGGATGCTGGATATTGCTCACTAAAATGTGTACACATACAGATTATTTTAAGGAATTTCCTTATGTGATTGTGGAGGTTGGCAAGCCGAAAAATCTACAGGGTAGGCTTGCAGGCTGGAGGCCCAGAGGAGGAGCTGAAGTTCAAGTCCAAATTGCTGGCACAATCCTTTCTTCCTGGGGGAGGTTAGTCTTTTTTGTTTTCCCTCTATTAAGGTCTTCAACTGATTGGACAAGGCCCACCCACATTAAGAGGATAATCTGCTTTGCTAGGTGTCTACTGATTAAAACATTAATCTCATCTAAAAAAATACTTTCACAGAAACAACTAGAATAATGTTTGGCCAAATATCTGGATACTGTGGCCCAGCCAAGTTAACACATAAAATTCACCATCACAGACTGGTTATCTTACTCTTCTACAAAGTACATTCCCACTGGCCTGGGGGTTTGCTCCTGACCCTGGAGGCTGGCATGCCGGATCCTCCCATTGAGTGTAAAACATGTATCCCAAATGAATGGAAAGAAGGCGCTGGTCTGGGAGTGCATGTGGAGAGCCCACTGGTAAGCAGTGGTTGGTGGTGTCACTTGGGCTCCCAGCAAAGCATCTTTGACAACGTCAGTGATCTCAGGATCTGCAAGCTCATGCTGTCAGTCATGGCCTTTGTGTCTCAGTTTCCTCTTCCATTAAGAAGGTAATACTTTGTGGGACTGAACATGATACTAAGATGTGAGTGTCTATCATATAACATACATATATCATATCATATAACAGACGTCACATAAAGGACATGGGATAGATGTCGGTTTTCTTGTCTCTTTCTTCCCAGCTTCCCTCCTTCCCTGTGCTTTCTCAGGGGAGATGATTTTCCTTGGACCCAGTAACAAGGATTGAGATAAGTAATCTTCCTTGCTTTGTGGGCAGATATTTTTCTAGTTCCATCTTTCCATTTGCAGGTAGCCCGTGGGGAATCCAGCGTGAAATGTCCTATTCGATTAAACACCCTTGGGACAGGTTGAGCATTGTTTCCATATTCCCCAATTTCACAACCTTTTCCACCAGCCTCCATTGGCTCTCAGTGCCCATGATGTGGGTGAGGGTGAGGGCTTCTATTGTCTTGCTTCACTGGCCAGAAGGTAACTCATTCATTTCGGGATTTTTTTTTTCCTCCTCTTAACAGCCCCACTGTGTGTGACTCAGACCCATAATAGTTCATGAATGAGTAAGAAATCACCGTTAAATAACAAGGGTTTGGCACCATCAATGTGGAAGGAGTGCTCTTTCTTCTGTGACCTTATCCTTACCTTAGGGAGAGCAAGCAAACTCAAAAGAAACAGAGGCACTGTCTCACCTGCCCAAGCCGTTTCTCTCAGGGGTAGTGGTCTAAGCCTGACTTTCTGAGTCACTGGGCAGTGGAAGGTAGAACAGATCAGGCAAACAGAAACTCCAAAGTAAAGAAGATAATGGTTTAGTGACCCCAGGCTTGTCTTGAACAAACCGGTGGTTGATACCTCTGGTAGGTAAGGTTGGTTGGCAGACACATTAAACAGGGAGGAGATTAACATTCAGGTTTCTACCATCAAATATTTGTAATATAGCTGATCCTTGAACAACAGAGGGGTTGGGGCACTGACCCATAGCTCAGTCAAAACTTCATACCTAACTTCTGACTCCTCCAAAACTTAACTACTAATAGCCTACTGTTGATCAGAAGCCTTACTGATAACATAAACAGTTGATTGAGACATATTTTATGTATTAAATATATTATATACTGTATTCTCACAATAACGTAAGCTAGAGAAAAGGAAATGTTAAGAAATTGCACTACTAGGTCCAAGGGATACAGGTATGCTGTTTCGAAGGGACACACGCACCCCAACGTTTATAGTAACGCTGTCAACAATAGCCGAAGTATGGAAAGAGCCCAAATGTCCATTGATGGATGAATGGATAAAGAAGATGTTATTATTATTTAACTATTCAATAACAATCATCATTCAATCATTTATTTAAAAATTATAAAAACTATTTAATAACATGTTTAACTCATTAATAACTACAGAATTATTAGTTAATTGATTGCTTTATTGACTTCTAGGTCTCCGGCTAGAGTGGGAGAAGTTTCCCTACACACACGCCTGTGTATTTGGACTCTTTTCCTTTATTTAAAAGTTTACTTTTTTATTGTGTGAGAAAGAGACAGTGTGAGTGGTGAGGGGCAGAGAGAGAGGGAGATAGAGAACCCCAAGCTGACTCCAGACTTGTCAGCTCAGATCCAGACTTGGGTGGGCTTGAACTCACGAACCATGAGATCATGAGCTGAGTGGAAATTGAGGGTCAGATGCTTTAACCCACTGAGCCACCCAGGGAGCCCCATGTACTCTTTTCCTTTATTGCCCACCCTTCTTCCCATGGCTCTGGGGGGCACTGGGGAGCACAGGAGGAAATGCAATATGACAAGGGGGCTTTCTCTGACCTGGACACCTGACTTTTGGACTAGCAGTTTTGATGTCATGAGGAGCCCATGTGGGCCCTGAGCTAATTCAGCCCCTTCCTTTCAAGAGGACTCTTACACAGCCCTTACACAGAAGACATACACATGGCCACTTTTTCCAAGAAGGATTTCAGTGCCCACACCATAACAGACTGAGGAGCACCATGGCCTATGGGGGGCAGGGGGAGGGAGATTCAGAGTGTACGGAGCTCACATAGACTGCTCCATGACTGGCCTCTGGCTCCTGATAGCCTTCTTAGAGGTAGGTGGAAGTCACTGGGACAGAGCTGTCCGTGACCCCTGTCCCCAGTCTCTGGGCCCACTGTGCAAAAAGATGTGACAACTCACACTTCACTTGTGTCTCCAGATTCTCTTTTATGCCTGTCTGGTCTTCTGTCCTACTAAATTTTTGAGCCTCTCTCTCTGTTTCCCCTTCAGATCAACAGTGAACATGCATTCTAATGTGGCCAGTCCCAAGATATTGCCTCTCAGATTACCTCCTGAGTTAGCCACCCAACCTCCACCTCACCCTCAATCTTGTCCCTCATCCTGGCCCCATCCTTTGGCTCGTGCTACCTTGGGTAGGGAAGCAGACATGGGGAGATGGAGTCTGACTAGGGAGGAGGGTGAAGGGGATGATCTTTTCTGACTCCCTTGAATCTTGGATCCTCCCTGCCTCCACTCAACAGCCCTATTTTCTATATCTTCTCTATGCTCTCTGATTAGAAGGACAGCCTAGCTGAATCCCTCTTACACACAGTTGCTCCAAACCCTCATATACATGGGCACAATCAGAAGCCGCATCTCCATGCGAGCACTCTATCATCCCGATTAGATCCAGGAGGGCAGGAAATACACTCCCAGTACTCACTAGTGTCCTGCACATGGATGGAGGTCCCGCTGTTCTGGGTTACTGATGCCCGGTGAAGCACACCTGGCCTCCTGTGCCATGGGAGACATTGGCAGCCGTTTTCACTGGTGGCTCAGACAATGGGAAGAACAGCTCTCTTGTTGGGAAGAATTCTGGGTGTGTAAAGAAAACATGGCTCTGACCAAAGCAATCCATTTTCTCATTCATTTGTCCTTTGGTTTACTCGTCCCAGGAGAACCACCAGGTCCAGGTCTGGGTAATACTCAATCCCGGGGAACGTATCATCTTACTGGGGCAATGAGGTTTGAAACAGTTAGACAGAAAGGCAACTCAGCATGTGACTAGGTGCCTCAAATACTTGATTCCAATCCTGAACTGAGGAGGGCAGAGAAGGGCGCTAGGTCTGCCAGGTGGTGCAGGCTCTGTTGTGGCGGGTGGTTTCCCCTGGGCCTTGGAAGGAAAAGCAGAACTTAGACACATGGAAGAGGATGTGGGAGACCTTCCGGGTGGAGGACGCAAGGCAGAAGAAAGCTGGTGTTCTGCAGCAAGCAGGAGGTGTTCTGGGGCCATGGAGGGAGCAGAAAAAAATAAATGAGGACTCCATGCTGCTTCCGTGGACGTAGCAGGCGGATGGGCCCACACTGGCCATTCCAGGCCTTGTCTGGGAATCGCTCTGGTAACCAGGAATGTGTGGCAGTGGCCTGCTGGGGCCGTACTCTCTTCTTCCCATGCCCTACAAGCAGGCCCAGCTGGGGCCGGAGGCCTCAGCCAGACCACTCTTGCCTCATTCCAGGCTCAGAGGTAACAAGAAAGGCTGCAAAGCAGAGCTGTTTAATTTCCAACCCTTTCCGAGCCCGCCAGGTGGAAGGGAGCCAGCGAAGCAGAAGCTGGTGACAGCCTGACCAACTGCCTTGGATAGCAGGCAGCTACTCAAGAGAACAATTGGGCAGAAAGGGGGTGGTGGCAGGTCAGGCAACATGGGCCAGTGGAATTCTGAACAAGGTCAAAGTCCAATTTGGTACAGTGCTTTATTACCAATTTAAATCTCATCTCTCCTCCCAGGGTAGCTCCTGTGCCCATGGGAAGAGGCCAGCGCTGCCACAGGGGAAATTTGCATTTAAAAGCTCTAAGTGCTTGTTGGGTACCCTGGCAGGGCTGCAGTCTACCCTGACTGTTCATCCCAGCGTCCAGAAGTCACGGGCCAAGTTCGTTCCTATTTTGCCCATATCTGGACCCCCACTTGCTTGTGGGGACAAAAAAAAATCCCAAACTCTTTGTACTTCTTCCAGGATGGGGAGGGATCTCAGAATGTGCAGTGTGGGAGATGGTGGGGTCTGGAAGGTGGTAATCCTCTGTTTTTCCTAATGGGCTGGATGGAATTCCTAAGGGAATGGCAATCGGTGGCAGCAGGGGTATTGGAGGCCACCCTGTAATGTGGCAGAGGGAGCGTATAGAATGTGGCTGATGGGGTAAGGCAAGGATCTGGGTGACCATGAAGATCTGGAGGAGGATTCTCCAGATGTGGTGGGTTGGTTCATTCCCAGCATGTGACTCCGTTCGGGGCATGCCTCTCTCTTTGTGGGTACTTGTGCTCAATCTTTGGCTTCATCTGGGGCACTTGAGGAAGTATTCGTGCCTGGTTACCAACACCCCGGAGATTCTGATGTAACAAATCTATATCTCCTCTCTTTCCCCATCAATCATACAACCTTTACCACCATTCCCACCATCCTGAGGAAAGGGGACAGAGAAGCTCCTCCTCACTTCCATGTTACTACAGCACCCTGGTTTGGTCTTTTTGTGACCCCTTTATCTTTTAATTAACACACATCCACTGGCGAAAACTTAGCCACATCGCTTAATACCTGCTCTGCTTGAGTGTTTGATTTCAGCTGTGCTGTGCCTATGAAGAGGGAGCATACGGTACAATGTGTTCATGACATCAAGTCTCCTGGGGACAATGACCTCATGAGGAGATATGCTTGTCAGCGTCCTCAGAGGCAAAGCCTGTCATAATCCTTTGGCTGTTTGTGGGGCTGGGACATTAGATGTGGGTTACCCAACACCTTGTACCCAGGGATTCCCTGCGTGTATGCACACAGACCTGCGGCAGGCACCTGAAGGTACATCCTGTGTGTCCTACAGCTAAGTCTGGTCAACAAGACCTGTCTGGCCCTGACCCCATCTAAGCATTCCTGGGACTCAGGAAGTGAGCTTGGGTTTTGCTATGGGCCTCAGGGATTCTTTATCCTCCCTTTTCAGGTGATAGTGGGAAACAGAGGTTGATATGACTTCCAGTCTGACTGGAAGAGACAAGGGATGTCAGGAATCAGCTGTTCAAGAACATGTGGGCCCCACCAGGCCTCCAGGTCCTGCTGGGGGGTGGGCTTAAGGGCTCTCTCAGGCTCTGGTGACTGCCCACACCTGGCACGAGTCTGGGAGAGGAGTTACTCAGAGGTGGGCACCTGATGAGTGCATCTCAAATCATCTTTACTAGGGTACATTCCCCACATGAAAACACCGAGTCCCACTTGGGCTGATTTGCCACCCACTTTGAAAGCAGAAGGAGCTTTTGTGCATCACATTCAGCCCCCTACCACAAATCAAGGATGCTTGGCAGCACGAGGTGCCCAGAGTCTAAAGCCCAGAGCTTTGGGATCCATTCAGAACATTTCATTGTCAGCTTCCAAACTGTCCTGTCCTTCCAACCTTCCAACTCTCTGCCTCTTTGCTCTTGCCTTAGATATTCTAAGACCAACCCACTCCACCTACTTGGCCTCCAACTCCCTGGGGATGTTTCCCAGGCCATTTTCCATGTGTCAATTGCACCACAGGTGTGGAATACCTGCTTCCTCCTTAGATACTTATTGAAGTCTATTGGCCCATGTAGGTCCAGTTCTGGGAGATCTTCAACTGGAAGTGATTTATCTGCATTTCTCCGGGATGGCACTTGTATTATCCATTTCCATATCCCTACAGTGCAGCATGGTACGAAGAAGCTGAATAGGACTGGATTGATAAATAAGTATGCCTTGATGACCCATGTCACTAATTTGGCACTCTGCCTTGAGTGTGTAGTTCCACATACATACATGATCTAAGTTAGGAGCTCAAGAAGGCCCACGTCTTGCATTTCACTTCTGTCTGCACTCTGCAGGCACACAGCTCGGAAGTTTGTACATAGAAGTGTTCAGTGACAGATGTGTTCTGATATTGAGGAAGAGAGACATTCAAAGTGGCTTCCTTCCTGCCCCCTAATTTGGACACTATGTTCTAGCCAACCCCATTTCTTCAATGTCCCTGCCACACACTCCCTGCTCTCCTGGGCTGTCACATGTTTGCTCATTCTGCTCTCTAGTCCCTCTCTTTGTTTCCCCAAGCCCCTCCAGTTATTCTCAGGGTGAGCTTCAACCTCGCCTCACCCATAGTACCCCTCTCTAGATCTCTTAGAACTGGGAAGACCCAGTTCACCAACTTTGGTCTGCAAGCAATGGCATAGTTCTTAATTTCTAAAAAATGGCTTATTTCAATTAATTTTATGGGCCACCTTGATTGGGCTAAAGGATGCCCAGAGAGTTGGTGAAACATTATTTCTGGGTGTGCTTGTGAAACTGCCTCCAGAAGAGGGTCACGTTTGAATGGGTAGACTGAGGATAAAGGAGACTCTCACCAGTATTGGGTAGAAATCACCCAATGTACTGAGGGCTTGAATAGAACACAAAGATCAGGGGAGGGAAATTCACTCTGCTTGAACCAAGGTGTCCATCTTCTCCTGCTTTCAGACATCAGTGTTCCTGCTTCTTGGGCCTTTGGACTCAGCCTGGGACCTAGACCACCTGCCCCGATCCTCAGGTCTTTAGCCTTGAACTACATTATACCATCAGTTTTGCTTGTTCTCCAGCTTGCTGACAGCAGATCCTGGGACTTCTTGGCCTTCATAATTATGTGAGCCAATTCTTACAATAAATCTTCTCTTCTCTTCTCTTTTTTTCTCTTCTCTTCTCTCTGTCTCTGTCTCTGTCTCTCATACATCCTACTGGTTCTGTTTCTCTGGAGAACCATGACTAATATACAGCTTAATGTTGATTTCATCTCCTTAGCCTATTGGACTGGGAGGCAATTCAATCCAAATCTTTCTTTGGTCATTATGTGATCCCCTACTGGTTTGGATAATGGCCCCAGGCCACTGCTGCCATGGGTCACTAGTCCACATGGCTCACAGTGGCAACACCCCCACCCAGCAGGTGCCATCTCTACAGATCTACTGCTTTGCATCTTTCAGATCACCTTTGGGTCACAGTTCGGGTTTATGGTATGTTTTTAAATTTTAATCTTTTAATTTGGTAAAACATATATCACATATTTATACAAAATGTAAAATTTACCCTTTTAGCCATGTTTAAGTGTGCAGTCTAGTGGCATTAAGTACATTCACCGTATTGTGCAACTATCCCTACCATCAATTTCCAGCACTTTGTCATTATCTCAAACAGAAACTGTGCACCTTTGAACAATAACCCTCCATTCCCCCTTCACTCCAATCCCTGGTAACATCTCGTCTGCTTTCTGTAGATAGTGCGGGTAGAAATGTAATGATGGGATTTTGGCAGTTTGAGAAATCCGAGTGTCCCAGCCATGGCCGGGCAGCAGAGAGCAGGAGGATGTCTGTTTCACTGAGGATGATACCCTCTAGTTCCATCCACATTGTTGCAAATGGCAAGATTTCATTCTTTTTGATTGCCGAGAATATTGTATGTATTCCACTTCTTCTTTATCCATTCATCCATCGATGGACATTCGGGCTCATTCTGTTCTTTGGCTATTGTCAATAGTGCTGCTATAAACATTGGGGTGCATGTGCTCCTTCAAAACAGCATGCCTGTATCCCTTGGATAAATACCCAGTAGTGCAATTGCTGGGTCATAGAGTAGTTCTATTTTTAACTTTTTGAGGAATCTCCATACTGTTTTCCAAAGTGGCTGCACCAGTTTGCATTCCCACCAGCAGTGCAAAAGGGTTCCTCTTTCTCTGCATCCTCGCCAACATCTGTTGTTGCCTGAGTTGTTAATTTTAGTTATTCTGACTGGTGTAAGGTGGTATCTCACTGTGATTTTAATTTGTATTTCCCTGACAATGAGTGATGTTGAACATTTTTTCGTGTGTCTGTTGGCCATCTGGATGTCTTTTTTGGAGAAGTGTCTATTCATGCCTTTTGCAGGAGGTGTCTTTTTGCTCTCCCCACACCTTTTCTATAAACAGGATGGGTGGGTTTGCCTTCCACCTCCCTGGGTGAAGGCAATGTGGATATTGGCCATGCTGAGGTGCCAAGGTAAAGGAAGACACACTTTCTTGAAGCTCTGTGTTTTGTGGGCACTTCTCCTAGGCTCTAGGGAGCTCCTGGAAGCTTGGTCTTCATGCTCACACAACAGAAACAGTTCCCCTGCAAGCCTGGGCACCATGGGGCCATCTTGGAAAAGCTAGGAGGACATGTGGACTATATTTAGGCTAGGTGCCCAGTGGGTAAGTCTGGGTTTGTTTTTATCTTTCCTGGAGATTTATTTTTCCCTTTTCTTTCTCCTCAAACCCTGAGCCAGGGGAGACCCAGGAAGGAGCAAGAAACAAGCCTGAGACACCAAGGTTGTGGGCATGACCACCAAGAGAAATAACGTTGTGTTTCTTTAACCAGTCAGTTGCTCACCTGATGGTACAAGCCAGACCCCTTGGCGAGGCTAATTTTGCTATGATTCACCCTGTTTACATTGCTCCCTGCATCGAGGTCAAAGCTGTGGTTGTGGGGCAACTCAGCTCCCTGTGCTGGGCCTGGGCCTGGAAAACGTCAAGCTGTGGCTGCCCATACATAAACAACCAGCCACTCCTGAGCTGAGGACAGTTTTCCACTCACCTGCCTCCAGATTTCCAGGGTCTTTGTCTGTCTGTGTTTATGTCTTGGTCCTGTGAATATAGTCTCCTTCAGGGGAGCCCTGTTCTCAGAGCCCAAGAATGGTGGCCATCTATTCTCCATAAGACAGTGCCTGGGCAGTCACACCTGAGTCCTTCCGAACATTTCAGACCTTGCAGGAAGGGCAGCCAGGATCTTTCTTGGTGGGCTAGAGCAACACTGGGTAGGGGACAATCCAATGGGCCCAGTGGATAAGTCCCTTGAGGTGTAATTCAAGGGCAAGTCCCTTGTTCAAATACATATATTCTCGCCTGTGTTGTTCAAAATTCTACCTAGGTGTGACTCAGATAAAAAAGTTATAATAACAATAATGACGATGTTTCTTATTTGGATTACACTTTCCAGATCTCCATAGCTTGTTTAGTCTCCATGTCAGGTTCACAATAGGTGGGCCAAGAATTATCTCCACTATGACAGAGACACTGGGAGCATCAAGGAGAAGAAGCAGGCTCTGGTGGGGGTCAGGTGGCCTGGGTTCTATCTTCATTCTGTCACAGTTGCTGTCAAAGAACAAATGACTCTCCAAACTTAGTTTCCTTATTTGAATATACAATAAAATCTGGGTTGGTGAGCATAATTCGTTCTCGAAACATGCTTGTAATCCAAAGCACTTGTATATCAAAGAGAATTTCAAGAACCGTTGGCTCAGTTGTGATCATGTGGAGTTTGGCGTCAGGTACTACTTGTATTGCAAGACGTCGTTCACTTATCAAATTGTAATTTATCAGAAATGTTTGCTCATCTTGTAGAACACTCGCATACCAAGTGACTTGCAGTCTGAGGTTTTACTGTATTTTGTAACTTATAAATTTTTTTCATTTAAATATGACATACCAGTTAAACATTTTTTACTGTTTACTTATTTTTGAGAGAGAGAAAGAGAGAGACAGAGTGCAAGTGGGAGAGGGGCAGAGAGAGAAAGAAATACAGAATCCAAAGCAGGCTCCAGGCTCTGAGCTGTCAGCAGAGCCCAACATGGGCTCATGAACTTTGAGATTTATGACCTGAGCCAAAGTTGGATCCTTAACTGACTGAGCCACCCAGGCACCCCTAAATATGATGTTTCAGTTAGAGGCAAACCGAATACAGGTGCTAAGTACAGAGTAATGTGGAATGTGGGTATAACCTGCTACTATTGGAATTCAGGAAAGAATGGCTACATATCCACCCAGATATTCATTGTAGTTGTGCACCAACATTCCTGGATGAATATACAGAGTATGTTGTTAGCAGGTGTTGGAGGAGGAGATGGTCATGGAGGGTGGTAGGAGGGAGGAAGTCAGGGTGGGTGGGAAGTTGACTTTTCTTCTCATTTTCTGCCATGTGTAACCAAAACTTAAACATAAACGTATCTTATATCGGAGGTTGTAAGGTTTCTTTTGGAGCCAATGGGATGATGTACATGATATGAGATGATTTATGTGCACAAAGGGATTATTACTATCTGAGGAGGTCCCTTAAAGACTGTTATCAACCATTAGACTCGACAACATTGTGTATTGGGAAAATTATGGTCTTAGGAATTGAACAGACATTAGTTAAACTTGGCCTCTGGTTTTGTCATCTAAAAATCTGGAGGAGAAAGAAGTATTCTTATGAGTGATAAGAAATACAGGGGAAATGTGAAACGCAGATGTAACCCTGGGCCTGTGCTTCTCCCTTCCCAGGACTGCCCCAGCAGGTCTCTGGGCAACGGGAAAGCGTTCTGTGTTTCAAGTGAGTTTTGACATAAGAGAAGTTCTCTAGGGCAGCACTGTCCAATGGAAATCCAATGAGAGCCATAAATGTACTTTTAGGTTTTTCTAGTGGCCACATTACAAAAAAAAAAAAGCACAAGGGCATCTGAATGGCTCAGTCGGTTAAGTATCTGACTCTTGATCTCAGCTGAGGCCATGATCTCACAGTTCATGAAACTGAGCTCTGTGTTGGGATCCGCACTGAGAGTATGGAACCTGCTTGGGATTCTCTCTCTTCCACTCTCTGCACCTCCCCACCTCATGCTCCCTCTCTCCCTGTCTCTCTCTCTCAAAATAAATAAACTTTAAAAAAAAAGTACCATAGTTTCTTTAAAAAAAAGGCACAAAGAAACAGGTGACATTAATTTAAAAAATGTTTAAATTACCCAATAATTAATCAATGTTTATTTATTTTTGAGAAAGAAGAAACAGAGCATGAGCAGGGGAGGGGCAGAGAGAGAGGGAGACACAGAATCTGAAGCAGGTTCCAGGCTCTGAGTTGTCAGCACAGAGTCCAACGCGGGGCTCGAACTCACTAATGGTGAGATCATAACCTGAGCCGAAGTCAGAGGCTGACCGGCTGAGCCACTCAGGCGCTCCAACCCAATATGTTTAAAATATAATTTTTATGTAATCAACATAAAAGCATTCATAGGATAATACATTTTTCATATTGAGTCTGTGAAACTGTGTATATTTTAATCAATTCAGACCAGCTGTCTTCGGACCTCCTCCGGTTAAGAGGCACCCGGGGCTGACAGCTGCCTCACTGGGGAGAGCTGCTGGAAATTGTGGACTCTGCCAGGAAGGACACAGCGGAAGGGGCCAGCTAACCCAGGAGCCTGGGGCTGGCGCTCAAAGGAAGGAAGTGATGGAGGGAGACCCAGGTTTGTCCAGTGCAGGATGTGATTAGAAAACAAAAGCACAGAACACGCTTGAGTAAATAAATAAGGGGCTGAACGCTCTGTCCTGGGAGGCTATCCTCCCATCACCCCTCCCCGAGAAAGGTCAAGTGCTTTCACTGTGGTGGCAAAGTAGACAGAGAACTTAATGGGAGGCCAGGCCAGTGGCGGACAGGGAAAGGTCTGGGCACTGTCAAATTTGGGTGGCTTCCCTGTCGCCCACTCTCCTGGGCTCTCTCCCTTTCTTCTCAGTCTTTGTAGGAAGTGCTTTGTCTGCCCAAGCCCTGAACAGTGGTCCTCTTCCCGTCTTGTTCTGAGCCTTCTTGTCCCCTCACGTTGTACAAGGCTCGCTCCTCATGGCACCAGGTCCATCAGTGGGCTCTCTTGCCGCCCCTGGCAGCTCCCCTAAGCCAAAGTCACTGCACTGAGTCCAGAGTCTTCCCCTAATCCCCACTGGACCTGCCCTCTCCTGCCTCCCATGCTTGTCCCTCCTCCCACGGGCCCCCTCCTTCCATGTAATCTCTCAGTTGCCTGAGTCAGAAACTTGAGACCAAATGTGATTCCTTTCCTTCCTCCCGCTTCCAAATCACCACCAAACCTCAGTTTTGTCTCCCAAAGAATGACCGAATGTCGGACATTTCTGTTGTATTACTGCCATACCATCCTGATCGGTTCTTCTGCATCTAATTTTGCCCGAAGCCAGTCTCCTCTCCACCTTGCGGCCAGTGTATCTTTCTCGAGTTTAAATTCTATCCTGTAACTTTTGGGCCTAAACACATCCACCTGTCACAATGTCCCTGGATGAAGTCCAGAGTCTGTGTGCGTCCCCCGACCTGTGGCCATGATCTCGTCTCCCTCCATTTCCGTCCTTGCCTTCTGCAGTGAGTTGAAGGGTGAGCCCCCAGATTCATGACTACCTGAAACCTCAGAATGGACTATCTTCGGAGATAAGGTCCTTGCAGATGTAATTAAAGATGGAGATGAGTTCATTCTGCATGAGGTGGGCCCTAAGTCCAGGGACAAGTGTCCTTATGAGAAGAGAAGACACAGAGAGGTACATAATGACGAAGCCCACAGGAGGACAGAGGCAGCGATTGGGGTGACGCAGCCATGAACACCAAGGATCGCTGGAGCCACTGGAAACTAGGAAGAAGCGAGGGCGGACTCTCCTCTTGAGCCTGCAGAGGGAGTACAGCCCTGGTGACACCTTGTGACACCTTGACTTTGGTTTTCTGGCTGGCAGAACTGTGAGGGGATACATTCCTATTGCTTTAACCCACTGCATTTGTGGTAATGTGTTATGGCCTCTCTAGGAAACCAATATTCTGGTTGTATTTTCCCTCCCTTCCCCCTCAGCCTGACTCCCAGAAGCCTCTTGATGGGTGTTCCCAGCTGGGTTAAGTGCGTCTCCTCTGTGTCTTCAGAGTACGTGGCTGTCTGACTACCAGTAGCCTCCAGTGTGAATCCCTCATTGGACTGGGAGTGGTGACAGAGGCATCTTAGAGACACAACCATTATGCCCACCATTCCCAGACCAGGCCCGGCCTGTAGCTAATGCTGCAGGTGTCCAGCAGGTGCCTTCTCGCCCTGTGCCCAGCCTTCTTCTTGGCCCCAGTAGGCTCCAGACCTCGGTGGCCACTGGGCCATGATTTCTGCTGCCTGCTCACCTGTGTCTTCCGCCCTGCATGTGAGGCGCAGGCAGCTCTCATCTCCTGCACAGAGCACCCCTGCTCCTTGGCTCCGCTGACCTCCTGGAGGCTGAACTCCTTCAGCGTGAGTCTTACACCTGCTATTTTTACGCTCGTTCTAATGGTCCCATGCATGTGCATTGTGTCTCTCATGTATGTCTCCTGCCCTAGAGGGTGGGGGCAGAGCCCTGCAGTGTGAAGAGCATGGG
Organism: Suricata suricatta; assembly: GCF_006229205.1. Lineage (NCBI taxonomy): Eukaryota > Metazoa > Chordata > Mammalia > Carnivora > Herpestidae > Suricata > Suricata suricatta. The sequence goes on along the minus strand of NC_043713.1, from coordinate 24,007,748 downwards.
CTTTGGGAGCCCAACACTCACAGGTGAACTGTCACTTAGCAAAGCCACTTGGAACAAATGATTAACCTCCCAGCCCAGCCTCCATTTCCTTGTCCATAGAATGGGAACAATACCATCCTGTTAGGGTTCTTGTGAAGATAGTATGAGGCAATGTGTAGCATGTCCTTGGCATGCAGCAGGTGAGTGATAAAATCATGTTGATGAACCATGCAACCGGATAATCATTGCCGTGGTTATAACTAAGACAGGATCACCTTCTTATTCTCCCTTTTAATACAGTTAGCCTGTTCAGCAGGCTCATTTTGCAGAAGGGAAAATGAGATTCAGACAAGCTGTCCGGTGCCCACGGCACAGCACGCGGAGGAGGCGAGCTTGTGCTGCCCAGAAGACTTCTCCCCATAGATCCTCTGCTCTCTCTGCCCCATTGCTCCTTGGGTGGGTATGACAGGCATGGGGACAACTGTTCTTGTTTTGCCACTGCTCTTGGGCTGAGAGCATAGTCCTAGTTCAACCCCCGCAGGGTGTCAAAGGGTCCCCCCAAAACTGAAGTAAAACCAGTAAGTCACTGAAATTTTCACCGGTAAAAGTTCATTGTGCACACGCCAGAAAGATAGTTTGCAAACCAGGAGCGCTCGAACCCGAACATGGAATGAGGCCCGCAGATATATTGCTAGATAGCAGCTTATACAGTGTGGATGCAGTGACTGGCTCTTCCACATACTGGTGGGTTATAATATTAGAATTTTCTTTTTTTTTTAATTTTTAAGTTTGTTTATTTATTTCTGAGAGAGAGAGAGAGAGAGCGAGAGTGAGAGCGAGAGCGAGCAAGCAGGGGAGGGGCAGAGAGAAAGGGAGAGAGAGAGAATAATCCCAGGCAGGCTCCACGTGGTCAGCCCAGAGCTCCATGTGGGCCTTGAACTCACGAACAGAGAGATCATGCCCTGAGCCAAAACCAAGAGTCCGTTGCTTTAACTGACTGAGCCACCCAGGTGCCCCTGGAATTTTCTTAAGTGAAGGGGGAATTGGTTGGTGGTTACCTCATATCAATTCTAGAGAACAACGTATAAATTTCACCTGCAATTCTCAGAGGCAGAAGTAAGAAGCAACCCAGATAAAGTGAGCCTCCCTTCTCTTGCAAAATAAGCTCGATTAAGCTTTGGCTATATAACTAAACTGGTTGCATCCACTCAGGGAATCTTCAAGTTTGGGCTTCACCTGTGTTTGATTTTACCTGAGGTCTTTTTGACAGAAGCCAAGGTTGGAAAACTTGGCTGGTGCGCCCCGCTGCCAGGGGTGTGTGGGGCCAGATGGGGCTGTGGCTCTGGTCCTTTGCAAAGGCGCTGGGCTGTGTCACGTTTTGAGGTGCTGTCCTGTGTTATTGCACACACAACAATCCTGTTCATGTTGTGGGGCAGCGGTGGGGCCAGGCACACGCTCTCTGCCTCCTTTTCCTCCTTGATCCTCTCCATGTCTGGGGTCAGGGCTGCCATCAAGGTCTGGAACATCACTTGTTGTGTGGTGGTGCATGTTGTTATAGGGAAGGGTGGAGCTGAAGAGGGAGAGGCTGGAGAGGGAGGAGGAGTAGGGGGTGTGTTGGTGTTGAGACCTTCCTGGAAAGACACCGAGGAGACAGGATCCCCTTGTGCTTCTGCTAGGACTGGCCTGAGTCCACACTGATGGGAGGCCAGCTGGAGGATTCAACTCTGAGTCAACAGACCCCAGAAAGGCGCTGTGGGGGCCTCAGCGGGTGGGAGGCAGGGCCGGTGGGTGGGTTCCCTCACCTGCGGGCCCTGACAGGGAGCGTGTGGAATTGCCAAGCAGCCGTGACCAGGCTGGGGCCTGGCTTCTGGGGCCAAAGGCGGGCAGCTGAGGAATTTAGTGATGCATTTCCAGTTCACTGAACAAGCTTCCCAGGCTTTGGTCAGAGCTGCAGAAATGATTTCATGTGGGGGTCCGCCCCTCCCTTCAAATTTTATTCCAAACATGAAAGGTGACTCTATCTTCGCACCCAAACAGTGTCATGAACTTCTTTCCCTCTCAGGTCCTGGCCGTGTCACGTGGTGAGTGTCGCCCACAGCACAACTCCCATGGCTCTCGGCTCCCACTGAGGGGTGCAGAGGGAAGTGCTCTGGGGCTCCAGCCCCTCTCCCTGCTGCCAGCCATTCTGTTCCTAAGAGAGAGCAGCCATCTTTGGAGGAGACACTCCTGCTGGAAGCTGTGGAGGGTGGGAGCTGAGGAAGGGGGAAAGTGAGGCCATGAAAGAGGCTGCAGGGGAGGGAAGAGGGATCTAGAAATGTCTCCCAGGGCCCCTCCAGCCTCCACCTGTCTCCTCTCCCTCCTGAATGGCAAGCGATGTTTTGCTTCTTCTTCTGTCCCCCCTCCCTTCACCCAGCTGGGTTGGTGTTCTGGGGTGCCTGTGGGCCCGAATGAAGCTGTGAGGCTTTGCATGGGGGCCGGGGAGTGCCAAGTGGGGCAAGAGGAGGGAAGGAAAGAGGGTGCTTGGATCTGGTAATGAAATTCGTGTCTGGTGTCTGGCTGTATAGAAATGCACATTGAATGAGACCCAGCCTGTCCCCTGTGACCACCTGAATTCAAAATGGTCCGTGGTGACCTAGCAGGTGACCACCTCGCCATCCACACCAGCAACTACTGCTTGATGTGAGAGGACAGTGAGTTAACAGAAGCAGTGCAGAAATGCACATGGAAGTTTTTGGATTGAAGGGAAGGATGAAGACAGGTGTGTGTTTGGGGAGGGCAGTTTCAAGGAGGGTCCTCTGTGGGCTCAGCTAGGAGTCAGAGAGAGAGGACAAGTGTCACTGAAGATGTTGGGAGTGGGGGCAGGGGCATTAAGCTCACCGAATGTGGTAGCAGAGGGCACATCCCCATGTCCAGTTCCGCAGAGAAGGCCCCTGAAGAGCCAGCCAGGCTGGGGCTCACCTGCAGGGAGCCCTGTGTCCCAGGCCTCAGGCAGAGAGAGAGGAAATGGAAGTCCCTCCCAGGAGCCTCTCTGCATTCTATAAAATGACTGCTATGACACTTTATGGATCCGAAAGCACTTTCGCCTTCATTATATTATCTCACATGTGCAAAGGCCTTGAAGGCAGGGCTGCTGCTTGTAGGTCCTGGGGTCGCCGACACACTTGACACCGGGGTTGGCCTGGAGCTGCATGAACAACGATGAGCTGAGTTTGGAACAACTGCAGGTGTGCGGAGCCAAGGACTCCCCTCCCCAGAGTTTTGCAAAGACTCTCTAGAGTCAGAACCCCACCATGCCCCGAAGTATAAATTTTATCTGCACAGAGCATGTTTTTATTTTTTTATTTTTTAAAATGTTTTTTGTTTATTTTTGAGAGACAGAGAGAGACAGCGTGAGCAGGGGAGGGTCAGAGAAAGAGGGAGACACAGAATCCGAAGCAGGCTCCAGGCTCTGAGCTGTTAGCACAGAGCCCGACGCGGGGCTCGAACCCATGAATCGTGAGATCATGACCTGAGCCGAAGTCGGACGCTTAACCAACTGAGCCACCCAGGCGCCCCCAGAGCACGTTTTTAAAGCAACTTCTTCTCAACTAGCATTTCTCATCCCATTCCCTTCCTCACTCTGTCCTGCTTACTCTTTTTTACTTGCTTTTCATTGATTTTTATTATGATAAAGTATGCATAACATGAAATGTACCATTAAAACTATTGTTTTTAAATGCACAGTTCAGTGGCATTAAGTACATTCACATTGTGGCGCAAACATCATCACCATCTGTCTCCAGAACTTTTTTCTTATCTTCCTCTACAGAAGTCCTGTCCCCAGGGACACACTATCTCTCTGTGCCCCCTCCCCACTGTCCCTGGAAACCACCACTCTACTTCTTCTGTCCTCGTGGATGTAACTGGTCCAGGTAGTCTGTGTAAGTATTTTCCTTTCCTGTTGTGGGTCATCAACTCTTACCGTTGGTTCAGTTACACTTGCTCAGTCTTGGCCTCATTCAGCATCTGTGAGGCACTTGCTGAAACAGCCACAGCTGGCATTCTTTGGGCACCACCTGTGCTAGGCTGTGCCTCACAGGTGCCATCTCTAATCCTCACAGCTACCGGGACATTGGGTCTTAGTATTACCCCCATTTCAGAGATGGGGAGCCTGGGGCCTAGGCAGGTGGCACAGCATGGGATGGTGGGCTGTAGGTGGGACCCAGGTGGCCTGATTCCCGAGGGGTCCACCTCCTCCCCCTCTCCTGCCAGGTCCCGGCGTGTGAGCTCAAAGCTGAGTATGTGTGGACCTGGTGCCCACTTTATGGCATCCTGAGCAGTCAGTGGGACCCTGACTGACCTCATCTCTTCTTTTCCAATAGTTTGCATGGTGACAGCACCCCCACGGAGACAGTCCCTTCTCCCACTTCTCCAAGTCAGGACAGGGGAGACCCCTGAGCGCCTTCTCCAATCAGCCATCTACTTTGTAGGGTGTTATCTGGTCAATCACGTGTGGATTGGTCTCACCATGAGTCACTTTTGCCTGAATTTTTGTGGTAGCCTCTGAGCTGGCCACCCTACTGGAGTGGCATCCTTTCAGTCTCTTCTGATGAGGAACCTGGGAGCAGCCAGGCCTGGAGTCTCCCAAGGGACCCCTGCTCACACAGGCGTCAGGCAGAGTGGGGTTTTGCTCCTGGTGATGGTACAGCCTTGGCCATGTGGAACCCTCTAGGCCTAGGAGTCCAGAAAGCAAATTTTTTTCCAACCACGTGATGCCTCTTTTCTATCTTTGTGCCTCTCCCAGCTTCAGGAAGTAGGTCAAAAGTGGAGGAACTGGGTCAGAAACAAAGGGCGTGAGGCTAGAAAGCGGGTGTAGGAAGGGTGTGTTTCCCACAAGAGGTCTTTGCTGCCGGGAATTAGGATATTGGACACTCCTCTCCCCCCACTGAGGGTGCTTGCGGGCAGACAGCTGGGCCAGGATCCGGTAGAGTCTGAGAGATAGTACTTCTGTCGCTGGGGACAGCAGCATTAAAGAAGAAGGAAAGAGGGGTGCCTCAGTGTGCAGTCTCCCCAGGAGCCCAGGGGCGCTGAGGAAACCCTGGCACTTTCACTTGGGTGAGTCATTAGCCAGGCGGGGCTGGGGAAGAATGCAGCCAAGGTTCACACCGTCATGAGGAACGCACTTGCTCTGGGCTGACAGGCCTCCCGGAGAATGAGTCCACTGCATTACTTTGAAAGAATATAAACAATAAACAATCCCCCCCCCGCCCCGCCTTACACAAACACTCAAGCAAACAGAAGCTGGGGCTTCTAATTGTCCTGCTGGGCTGGACCCAAGGCAGCCATCTGGACTTCCCATCTTCTTGGATTAATCTGGAATAACTCCCCCTAAAGCCCCTCTTACCCTCGCTCCTCCAACATTCTCTAGAACCTAGAGCCTCAGCACTTTTCACGCTGTGAGTTGGACAAGTTCTTTGTTGGGGGGCAGCTCTCTGTACACTATAGGATGTTTGGCAGCTTCTCTGGGCTCTACCCATTAGATGCTAGTAGCATCTCCTGAATTATGGTAACTAAAAAATGTCTACAGACAGGGCCGAGAATCCCCTGGGCACAAAACTGCCCCCGGTGAGTACCACTGACCTACAGTATAGATGCTTAAAGCCTTTTGTTTTTTAAATATTTAAAAAATATTTTTATTTATTTTTGAGAGACAGAGACAGACAGCATGAGCAGGGGAGGGTCAGAGAGACAGGGAGGCACAGAATCTGAAGCAGGCTCCAGGCTCTGAGCTAGCTGTCAGCACAGAGCCCAACGTGGGGCTTGAACCCATGAACCATGAGATCATGACCTGAGCCAAAGCTGGATGCTTAACCGACTGAGCCACCCAGGCGCCCCAAGCTTAAAGCCTTTAATGCCACGTGTCAAAGTGTCAAAACTTAAACTAGTGGCCCAATCTTGATTAAAGATAGCAAATGGTACGTTGAGTGGGGTCCTAGCAAGTGGTGTCTAGCAAAGTGTGGGTTGAGTGGGGCATGATAAGACCAGCCTACCGGTTCTGCAGCCTAGGGAAGGCTAACTGTCCTTGTGGAGGCTATAATTGCTAACCAAAAGTACAGCAAAGCAGCAGAGGCCTCTGGTACCCGCAGGTGTGCTCTGAAGAAAAGGACAATAAAATGCCAGCCGGCGCTGGGAGTTCTTTGAAGAAATTTGCAGTGTGGGAAAGCCCATGTAATGTTTTTACTTTCCTTTTATTGGAGGCTAGACAATCAAGCTGTTGGTCTAACAACGTATGGATACAGGCAAGATCTCCAGGGAAAACCTGATTTCAACTATTCTGTTCCGTTGTTCCCACACAACTTTGAAATATCCCAGGAATCTCAAGTTGGTGTTTCCCAGCCTTCCTCTCACCCCGAGGGGCAATGTGAGCAGCCTTTGTTGGACCTCGTGTGTTGCTTTTGGTATCCTTCCCTGCCAGGTACAGTCCGGCCGTGAGGCTGTGGCCCTGCCGGCCTCCTGTGCCAAGGCAGCATGGGACGTGGCTTGTGAATGGGCAAGAGGCACATCCTTGGGTCCTCCAAAGCCCCTCAGCAGGTCCTGCTCATTGTAGACATTCCTTATAGACATTCTTGCCTGGTTTGTGAGTGAAGGAAAAAAGCACTTTATTGTGAGTCAAGCACTTGAGATTCTGGTCTCAACTTCACCATTTATCTTCTCTGGACCTCGCTTTTCTTATGTGTAATGTGATAGAGTTGGACAATGTGACTTCTGGGTCTGCTTCTAGCTTTGACCTTCTCTAGTTCTGGTAACGTCCACGATGCTCGAACAGCTTTCAACAGGCATTTATTGTGGGCACCCGGAACGCAGTGCAGGCAGATGGTGTCCTCCACACAATCTGGATGCATAGAACATTAAGGATTTAGGGCCAGATTCCAGGGGTCTGTATCTTCATAAGATGTGTGATCGTTCCAAAGTTATTTAAGTACTTGGTTTCCTTATCTATAAAATGGACATAGTCAGAGTACTTAGTCACAAAATTAGTAATGTTCTTAGAACAATGCCTGCCACATAATAAATTTTCATTACCAATAAGCTATTAACCTTACTACAATACAGTGTGGTCAATATCATAGCAAAAGTGTAAACAATTTTAGGGAGGTTTAAGTGAGGAATGCTACGTGGGCAATCCAGGAAGAATAGACTGTGTGCAACTCTGTGGCTCTAACAAAGGAAAAGACTCAGAAACCAGCAACAATCAAGTAAAGGCGGTCTCTCAGCATCCCATGTGGCTTTGCCTGAGCCAGCGGGCTATTGTCCAGAGGTGGGGAAGCTTGGCTCTCTGTTGTGTCCTCCCCACTGTAGCCTCAGCCCAGGCCCTCTTTGGGTCACTCTAGACTAATGGAGCCGGGAACAGCTGCTTTCAGGGAAAAGTCAGCTGTATGTTGAAATGATGGAATTTCCTAGCATTTTAATTGTTTGTGGTGAACAAATGACCAATGATTTAGAGAAATAGTATCTATTGGTGCTGATAAGACCTGAAATTTCTGTACAATGTTCGTGAACAAGAAGGCATAACTGTCTTTCACACCAGGCACAGCTCAAACACGTCAGATCTGGAGAACTGACAGAACTGAGCCTAACGCCTGTTTACCAACCACGCTGGTCCCCAAGTAGGGTCATTGGTTCCGCCAGGTAACTGATGAATCTTAAATTTCTCTTGACTTCGGGCTTTCTTTCAGTTCTTCATTGAATGTAACTATCATGTGCCAAGACAATTAATGGGGAAAAGGATAGTCATGTCAAAAAATGATGCTGGGACAACTCAAGAGCACATGTGACAAATGACATTGGATCCTACCTCACACCATATACAAGAATTAGATAGGATCAAAAGTCTAAATGTATGAGCTGCAATTATAAAACTCTCAGAAGAAAACACGGGGGGGACCAGGATGATTCAGTCAGTTAAGTGTCCAACTATGGTTGAGGTCATGATCTCACGGTTTGTGGGTTCAAGCCCCACACTGGACTCTGTGCTGACAGCTTGGAGCCTGGAGCCTGCTTCAGATTCTGTGTCTCCCTCTCTTTCTGCCTCTCCCCAGCTCATGCCCTGTCTCTCAAAAATAGATAAATGTTAAAAAAAATTTTTTTAAAGATGAAAACATAGGAATAAATATTTGTGAACTTGGAGGAGTCAATGGTTTCTTCACTGTGACCCCAAAAGCACAAGTGGCAAAAGAAAAAATAAAGTGAATATTATCAAAATTAAAAGCTTTTGTGTCTCAAAGAACACCATCAAGAAAGTACAAAGACAGCCCACCAGCTAGGAGAAAATATTTGCACACAAGAACTGTGGCAGCGTTATTTCTAACAGCCAAAAAGTGGAAAGACCAAATGCTCATTCACTGATGAGTAGATAAACAAAATGCAGAATATTCGTCAAAGGATAGGATGTAATTTAACTGTAAAAAAAGAAACGAAGTACTGCCACATGGATGAACTTTGAAAATGTCATGGTAAGTGCAAAAAGCCAGACAGAAAAGGGCACATGTTGTATGATTCCACTTCTGTATCATGTCCAGAATAGGCCAATAGAGACAGAAAGTAGATTGGCGGTTGCAGAGGCTGGGGTCGGGGAGGGGTGCAATTTCTTTATGATGATGAAAAATTATCTGGAATTTGGTAGTGATGATGGTTGCACAACCTGGCAAATATCATAAAAAACATGACGTTGTACATTTTAAAAGGGTAAATTTTATGGTATGTGCATTATGCCTCAATAAAAATAAGGAGTTATCAAGTGACGTTTCCCCCCTGCCTGCCATATCTTTCCACTCCTTCCTTAGTCTTTTCTCATCTGCATTACCTCAAGCCAGGTATCTCTATTCTGTACTTTGCAGTTGTTTATCTTCAAAGTCACAGAAATTTATTCTGTTCTTGTTATATGTTGTCTTGTTAATTTAGGTATTCTTGAGGTACCAGACTGCCTCATTCCCTAAAGCATGTGACTCCTGATCTCAGGGTCACGAGATCAAGCCTCAGATTGGGCATAGAGCTTACTTTAAAAAATTAGCTCATATTTCTATCCTTACAAAGTCTTGAACATGTAATTCAGGCACAGGAAAGCGATCTTTTCAAGTTACATAATATCTGTAAATTTGACAAATGTATATCTTTCACTAAGACATTGATGAAAAAGCATTGAATGAAAACTGGTCATGGGCAGAACGGGGCATTTTACCTTAATAAAATGTGTTTTGGAGATTAAAACACCCCCATGATATGTATGTGACTCATTCTATTATCTGGTGTGACCAGGAGTTTAAGTCTGTCTGTTGACTCTCATGTATGGTAGCTTATTTCCTTGCCTATTTTAAATTTTGGATAGTAAATGCATGTTTTGCATAGTTTTGTCTCTGAGACTCCTCGGTGGTCTCTGGAGATTGGTATTGCACTTGAATCTCATGGTGCTTTCAGCCTGAGGTGCTAATCTCTTACCAGGGGTGAGGTGGGGGCTTCCTGGGTCATGCAGATAATATAAACTTGAATGCTAAATCTAGATAAAGGCAGCGCCCTTGTTATAAATTATCAGGGGAGATATGTTTTTTATCTGAACTAGATAGATAAGCTACCATAATGTCTCTCTTTGCAAGGGAGCATATTTTTTGCCTGTCATCTTTAATCAAGGGTATAAGTCTTAGACACTCCTGGCTCGATGTAGGAATTTCAGTTCTGGTGCATGCTTGCCTCCGACCCTGTTGTGGCATTAACTCTGAAGCTCTCTGGGTGTCAAGGTTGGCAGCTGTCCCATCCCACCTCCTCTCTAACCAGAGCAGCCACAGCATCAGCCGTCTTCCCTCTTTGGTTTGAATTTTCTCCTTTTAGGTTTTAGTTGCAAGAAGTTCCTTTCTATAGTGAAAGCTCAGTTAATACATGTGAAAGATATTCGTTATCTTTTATCTAGCATTTCTAGGTGTTTTTACAGTAGGAAGTTCTGATCTGATTCATAATAAATACATATTTGGTCTTTATCTCTCTCTATTTGGTGATAAAGCTCCCCAAACTCTTGGATTTTCTTGAGCAAGACGAGCAAGGGGAGCATCTTTTGTCATAATATTCACTCTCCATCCTCAGTTTCTGAAATCACTTTAGAGCCATGAAGTGACATGGATGTCTTGTTATCCATAAAAAGCTTTCCCACCACAACTGGGTTTATATTAACCCAGAGAGATGACTTTTAGAAAGAACCTAAAGACGGGAGTGCTGGTTGCCAGGGGAATCAACTATGAATGGAGGGGTGGAACTTTAAGTCTCATCCCCTGATACCTGAAGAGGAGAGGGATGATGGAGGTTGAACCAATCACCAACAGCCAATGCTCTAATCAACTGTGCCTATGTAATAAAGCTTCCATAAAGCCTAAAAGGAGGGGGTTGGAGAGCTTCCAGGTTGGTGAACCAGAATGCTTTCCACATGCCACCATACCAGGCCCTGAACTCCATGAGGACAGAAGCTCCTTTGTTTGCTACCTTGCCCTAGGTATCTCTTCATTTGATGTTGATTCTTTATAAGCCAGTAATCTAGTGAGTAAATGGATTTCCTGAGTTCTCTGAGACACTCTAGTAAATCAACTGAACTCAAGAAGAAGGTCATGGAAGCCTCTGATTTATAGCTGTAGGTCAAGAAGCACAGGTCTAACAACCTAGTCTTGCAATTGGCTTCTGAGGCAGAGGGTAGTCTTGTAGGACTGAGCCCTTCACCTGTGGGATCAGATGCTATCTCTGGGTAGACTGTGTCAAAATTGAGTTGAATTGCAGGACACCCAGGTGGTGTCAGAGCATTGATTACTGGGGTGAAGAACCACCCCCCAACTTGGAACTGTGTGCAGAACCCTTAGCAGCTTTCTAAGTTTTCAATTCTGCTGTGCTACCAGAAGTGTATGTTTCTACAGCACAATATCTCCCTGTCCAATGGAAAAGATAACAAGGGCATAAGTGAGGATGAAAGAAAAACTCATAAGTGAGGATGAAAGAAGGACTCATACGATATCAATAGCACTCTAAACAGACATATCAATTCCCAGGGGAATTTAGCAACAGTAATTCCATATCTGGGAATTCACCCTATTGAAAGCATCACGGATGTTTGCAAAGTTCCCGCTTGAAGGATGTTTGTCTTAGCCTGGCATTTCCAAAACTTATAAACTGTTTAAACGTTCCAGGCAAAAAGAAGAAACAAGAAAAAAAAAAAAAAGAAGGGGAACCACTTATGTCAGGAAAGGAAAACTTTCTGAGAAATTCCCAGCAAATAAGGGCTTAGGGCTCCTGGGTCCAACCACATCGCCTGACCATCCCTCATTATAAGGGAAACTGGGAAAGGTAGAGTTTTTATTTGGGTACAAGACTAAGGGTTTTCTTAGTAAGAAAGAAGGGAGGAATGGAAATTCGAGTCATCAATCTGTGCATCAGTTTATCTGTCTATCCATCCAACCAACCATCCATCCACCCACCCACCCACTCCCTACTTTATCTATCTATCTATCTATCTATCTATCTATCTATCTATCTATCTATCTATCAATCATCTATCTATCATCATCATCATCATCATCATCATCTATTTATCTATCATCTATCTATCTATATCTATTATCATCATCTATCATCTATTCTATCTACTCAATTTTCTATCTATCATCTATCATCTATCTATCTGCTTCTTGAAGGATAGATATAAATTCTTCTGATACTGATTCCTACCTAGTTGGTAGAATTTTAAAGGTGACTTTTACTTTCTTATTTTTGCATATTAGATATTCTAAATTTATTTTCAGTGAATATACATTATTTTTATAAAGAGAAAAAGTCATTTAAAAGAGGTTACAGTTGTTAGTATGGGATGGCACATGGTGGCATTAGGACAAATCAGGTTTGGTGCCAGAGGAGCTGTGAGAAGCGGAGAACCAAAATACCCCAGGAGCGGGGGATGAGGAAAGTTTATGGAGACATAGCAACTGTGGTTTGTAGGGCATTCTGGTTGTTCTTGCTGGGTTGTTGTTTCCTTAGCTTTTAATTTAGGGAGAGTCAAATGTTGCCTGGTGTCTTAAAGATGCTGCCTACATAGACCTATTTGGAATTTATGGAGCAGTAGGTAGGACTCTGTCACTGGTATAGGCTACCCTATTTATGAGGCTAAAATATCTTGATTATGTGTAGATTTTGCTAACACCCAGGTAGCTATTTGACACTGTCTGACTTTTCATTTCAGCTCTTCAGTTGGTTGACAATGTTCTAAGACCTTGTTAGTGTTGTACCTAGCCTGAGAATGCACACCAGTGGTGCATTCCCTAAGAGAAGAAAGTCATATGGCCATTAGCACCATAGCGGTTGCTTGGTCTTAAGATTCTGGCCACAGAGGGAGAGACACAATGTGCTGAGGACTCAGAGAAGCACAATTCATCCACTTTACTTGGGATTATGTGGATGATGATGGGAATCATTTACTAAAAGTTTACTATATTTTCTCATTTAATCCTTAAAACCACTTCACAAAGTAGGTGCTTATAAATAAGGAAACCAAGTCTTAGTCACTTGTCCAAGATCTCACAGCCATGAAAGCAGGAGAGAATGACTGTAGATTGTCTGGTTCTGGAATCTATATTTATAATCATTATGTTGTCCTTCTCCTGGGGTGACCAACCACCTGGTTTGCTCTGGACTAACCTGGTTTTAGAATTTAAAGTCCCACATATTTTTTAATTCTTTTTTTAAATGTTTACTTATTTTTGAGGTGGGGGAGAGCAATTGGGGGAGGGCAGAGAGAGAGAGAGAGAGAGAGAGAGGGAGACAGAGGTCCGAGGTGAGCTCTGTGCTGACAGCAGAAAGCTTGATGCGAGGCTCAAACTCACAAATTGTGAGATCATGACCTGAGCTGAAGTCAGACGCTTAACTGACTGAGCCACCCAGGCGCCCCTAAGGTTCACATCTTGAGCAGCCCTTCCATCCCAGGCAAACCCAGATGATGGGGTCACCTGAGCTGCTCTCTTTCTCTTCCCCCATCCAAATCCCATCAGTGAAAGCCCATTTCAGGTCTTTTGTCTTCTCTGAAGGCGTCCCTGACCTCCCCAGCTTCCTTGGGAGCTCATTCGGCATTTATAGTTCTCTTCCCACTAGGCACTCAGTGGTAAGTGTGTTCTTCATACATGGATGTCTTCAGTGCCCACCGGGCTGCCATTGATGATGGGTGTGTTCCTTAGTGCTTAGGGCAGGGCAACAATGGGTACATAATAGTACTAAAGGAAAAAATCCTAGTGGAATTAATGGGTGAATGAATTATTAACATCCTTAAGCAAATACTTGCAGAGCGTGTATGAGTCAGGCATGGTTAGGTGCTGTGGTAAATGAGTGAGTTTTAACTAGATAAAGAATACACCAATGAGCATAACTGAATTACCCACTGGGGTAGGGGGCTGTGCTGTTAGTGATGTCACAAAAATTAATAGGATATGTTGCATCACAGGCTTGATGTCTGTAATAACAGCAGTGGGACCCACAGCAGCAACACCCCTCTGCTTTAGAAGGTCCTCTGGTTTTTAAGCTTTCCCACTCACATGATCTCATTCCTCTGACTCTAAACAAACATATGAGATAAACAAAGGAGACATGCAAAGCCCCATTTTATAGGAAAGGAAAGTGAGTCAGAAAGCACCCACAGCTTATGATCTAAAGCCATGATTATGCAATGGGGGTTTTCAGGCCATGATAAGGCCACTTTTGTGCTGTGTGTTCTTCATAACTTTCTATATAATTGAATTCCATAACAATATTTAAAGACTTCACATAATGATTTCACATAAGAATCTGGATTTCTGGTTCTTCTTGACAAAATGAAGGATGTGATATCCCCGAGTTCTCAATAATGGATATCACTTTAGATGAGGCATTGACTCTCCAGTTCTTTCATTTCCAGGAACTTCCTGGCCTATGTTACCTGAGGCATCAAAACAAAGACCAGACAGTAAAGAATATTATTGCCAGAGGTTTTTGTACTTGCTGGTGGCTTCAGTTATCTAAAGTTGTGTAACAGATCACCCAACACTTAGTGGCTTTAAACCATAATACTTATCCATTATCTCTTATGGATTCTATGGGATGGAAACCAGGAACAGCTTAGCTGGGTGGTTCTGGCTTATGCTAGTTCATGAGGTTACATCCAGATGTTGGCAAGAACCAAATAATCTGAAGCTTGATTGCGATGGGAGAATCTATTTCTCAGGGGGTTTACCCAAACACCTGGCCAGTTAGTGCTGGCTGTTGGCAAGAGACCTCAGTTCTTGTGGACCTACCCATGGATTTGTACGATGTCTTGAGTATATGAAGGTCGGATCCTTTCAGCGTGAAATAGCCAAGGGAGCAAGGGAGAAGCTGTGATGCCTTCTACAACAGCCTCAGTTGGTTACACACTATCACTTCTGTTGAATTCCGTTGGTACCACAGAGCTGCATAGAAGTCGGAGACCAGGAGGCAGAGATCACTGGGGGCCATCTTGGAAGCTGCCATGAACTAGTGTCTCTGCCTGGTGTGCTCTTCCCTCAGTAACTTCAGGGCTAACTTTTACATTTCCTTAAGATCTTTGTTCATATGCTCTTTATCAAAGATCTTAAGGAAATATAAATAACGTAAGAGAGGTCTTTACAGATCATCCCTTATAAAATAACACATCTACCCTCCTGACATTCATATCCTGCTTTACTTTTCTTCATAGCACTTATGAAACCTGAAATGTTGTATATTCTTTGTTTTTTGTCTGTCTCTCTACAGTAGAATGAACCCCCAGCATTCAGACCCAGTGTGTGTTGCATAGAAGGTGCCTGATAGTTTTCAAACCAATGAATAGCATATATGCATTAAATATTTATTGAAAGAAGGAAATCTTACCTCATTAAATATACCCCATTGCTTCATATCAGTGTGCATTCTAGCAACATGATTTAGCACAATTGATGTTGACTTTGATCACCTGGCCAAGGTGAGTTTGTCCAATTTCTCCACTGCAAAGTTACTGGGTTTCCCTCCTTTTCTGTTCTGCACTTACTGGAAGGAAGTCACTGTGTGCAACTCATCCTTAGGGGTGGGGAGCTACCATCTACCTCCCTAGGGGCTGCATAGTCTGAACACTTTATTCTGCCAAGAATTCTTAATTCTTCTGCCAAGATTTGTTTCTTCTCCCTCATTTATTAACTTATTCAATCATTTTTTATCAGCATGTACTCATGGATATATACATATATATATATGGATACACACACACACACACACACACACACACACTTTGGATTATAATCCAATCATACTTTATTCCTCAAATTGCTCAAGCTTTGGCCATTGGGAATACTTTCAGTTGGGTTCTGTGCCCCTTAGATCCACGCATGTGGGTTTCATTTTGTTTGTTTGTAGTTTGTTTTTGTTTTGCTTTGTTTTTAGCACTTCCTGATTTTTCAGCACTACCAGATGCTCTAGGCTTATCTTGTTTATTTCTTGCCCCAGTAGTAATGTCTCTAAAGAGCCCTGGTTCCTTTTACTGGAGAGTAGTATTAGGAACCAAGATGTGTGAATGTACTCCAGGTGCCTCTCAGCATTTCCTCAGGCAGGGTCCTTGTCTAGACCACCAGCTCCCTTAGTGACAAGCTCCCACTGCTCATGGTACTGCTTCTACAGTTCTCTATCAATCCTCCTCCGTTCTTCCCTCTGCAGGCAGCGTCATAAATCTTATCATGTCAAGAATTTAATAGACACCTCTGCTCTCAGGTTAAAATTCAAACTGCTCTGCACAGTATAAAACTCCCTTCCTGACCTGGCCCCTGCCCACCCCTCCAGCCTTGTATTTTCCTATTGCCCCAACTTGGAGCTGCATTCAAGCCAAACTGAACTTGCCTTCATTTCTCTGTCTCTACATATGTTCACACAGGACTTTCACATGACTGGGAGACAAACTCTTAGCCCAATGATTGGTGCTATGTTAAAACATCTCTTTCTCCTTTCTTTTGTTTGGAGTTGAAATATGAAAGGCCCCTATGATATGAAAAATAAATATTTGGTCTTTTCCCCTGGCTCCTGGCACATAGCTCCTAAATCCTTTGGAATTTCCTGGGTAATAGGATTGTTTCTTGTTCTAATGAGGCCACTCTTGGTGGGCCCCTATGTAGCTTCAGGATGAGGGGTCATCACCAGAGAGACCCAGGCATGATTAGAGGATTGGAACTTTAAGTGATACTTCCCAACCAGAGGGGCTGGAGAGTGAATGAATTACTAATGGTCAGAGATTTAATCAATCATGGGTATTTACCTAAAAAATGCAAAAACACTAATTTAAAGGGATACATGCACCCTATGTTTATTACAGCATTGTTTACAATAGCCAAATTATGGAGACAGCCCAAATGTCCATCATAGATGAATGGATAAAGAAAATGTGGCATATATACACAATGAATATTATTCAATCATAAAAAGAAAGAAATCTCGCCATTTGCAAAGGCATGGATGGAGCTAGAGAGTATAATGCTAAGCAAAATAAGCCAGAGAAAGACAAATACCCTATGATTTCTCTAATATGTGGAATTTAAGAAACAAAACAAATGAACAAAGGGGGGAGGAGAGAGAGAGAGAGAGAGAGAGAGAGAGAGAGAGAGAGAGAGAGAGAAAGAAACCAAGAAACAGACTCTTAACTATAGAGAACAAACTGACAGTTACCAGAGGGGAAGAGGGTGGGGGATGGGTTAATTAGGTGATGGGGATTAAGGAGGGCACCTGTTGTGATGAGCCCTGGGTGTCAAATGGAAGTGTTGAATCACTATATTTTACACCTGAAACTAACATTATACTCTGCTAACTCAGTGGAATTCAAATAAAAACTTTTAAAAAAATGAATGTGTTTTTTAAAAAAGTAATTAATATATTGTGAGCATTTCTCCATGAAGAAAATCTCTTTTGTTTTTTAAATATTTTTTACTTATTTTTGAGAGACAGAGAGAGACGGCGTGAGCAGGGGAGGGTCAGGGAGAGAGGGAGATACAGAATCCGAAGCAGCCTCCAGGCTCTGAGCTGTCAGCACAGAGCCCGACACGGGGCTTGAACCCATGAACCGTGAGATCATGACCTGAGCCGAAGCTGGATGCTTAACTGACTTAACCAATCAGGCGCCCCCAAATCATCTTTTAAAACATGATTTTAGGGGCGCCTGGGTGGCTAAGTCGGTTGAGCCTCTGACTTCAGTTCAGGTCATGATCTCACGGTTCGAGAGTTCGAGTCCCACATTGGGCTCTGTGCTGACCGCTCAGAGCCTGGAACCTGCTTTGGATTCTGTGTCTGTGGCTCTTTCTGCCCCTCCCCCCCCCAAAAACAAACATAAAAATATTTTAAACCCCATGGTTTTAAAAGACTACATAAGATTATGTCTATAATTTATTTAAACAATTCCCTATTAATGGGCTGGCTCTCAGCACGGATCCACTGCACTGGTGAAGTCTGTGAGCCCAAGTTTGAGCCCGTAATGATAATAAAGCCCTTTGCATGCATGAAAAAAAAAGTATCTGACTGTTGTCCATATTTTTTAAGTAAGCTTCATGCCCAGGGCAAAGCCTAATGCAGGGCTTGAATTCACTAACCTGAGATCAAGACTTGAGCTGAGATCAAAAGTCAGACAACTTACAGAGCCACCCAGGCTCCCTGCCGATTTCTCAGACTATAAATAATACCTCGATGCCACTCTTGTACGTACATATTTATGTGCACCTATGATTATGTGCACCTAGACACACAATTACTAGGTCAAAGGCTCTTCCCATTTCAAAGGCCTTTGGTGCCTCGGGTCCTGGGGAACGGCTGCAAGTTTTTGAGTAAAAGAGTGATCTGGGAAAGATCTTTTCATGGTTGCTGATCACTTTCATCTTCTTTGTGGAAGACATTCTGGGAACTCCTGCCTGGCCTGGACTCCTTTTCAAGAATGATCCAGTGTCCAGAGCACCAGTGGAGAAAGACCCTCCCCTCCATGTTCCTGCTACTCATGTCTACCCCTACTCCGTCCTCCCTAACCTTGGCCACACATGCTCCCCCGCTCCAATCCTCCCTGTCACTTGCCATGACTTACAGGGCTTAGGGGGTGGCTGTGACTTACACTGTAGGGGTTGGTGCCACAGAGATGTGAGGCTGGGTGGGTGTGTCACATGCTTGCTGAGCAGAGCTTCCCCCTCTCCCTCCCCCCTCCCCACCCGTTGACAAGATCCTTGCTCCCCCATATCCTGGGATGTCTGATGCCTCCCACCCCCCACCCCCGCCCTAGTTCCTGTGAATCCCTGGAATTTCTCGTCCTTGAGTCACTCTGGCTCTAAATCTTCCCTTATTCCTGTCCTTTCTCTTTGACTCTCACCACCCACTCTACTGCCCAGAGGATGCTGAGTGTCTTGTCCTGGAAAATGTAACTGGCAATTCAGGGATTTATATGAGGAGAGTTTTATTGCAGGTTCAGACAGTAAATAAATTAAAGCCGAATATTCTTCTCTTTAAGGTTCCCCTGCCCCCTCACCTCCTCCACCCACTTCCTGAGCCTCTCCAGCCCCACACCACTCCCCCCTTCTCAACTCACTCTCCTTCTCTCTCTGTCTCTGTCTCCCTCTCTCCTTCGTGCTCTCTCTCTGCTCTCCTCATTCTTCTCTTTCCCCGGTCCCCACTCTTATTATACTCTACAGCCTCAGGCTATCCCCTCGATTTTTAAAAATATTTTTTTAATGTTTATTTTATTTTTGAGAGAGCACAAGCATGGGAGGTGCAAAGACAGAGAGGGAGACACGGAATCTGAACAGACTCCAGGCTCAACACAGAGCTCGATGTGGGGCTTGAACCTACAAACTGAGAGCAGAGGTCGGACACTTAACTGACAGAGCTGTCCAGGTGCCTCTATACCCTAGATTTTTGTAGGAAGTTTGGTGGTAGCAGGTAACAGTTTCCCTCACCCCTGTATCCTCCATTCCATGTGGTTTCACACAATGCTGGACATAGCCTTGAGTTTCTGTCCACATTAGGTGGCCTCTGAGGGGCCCATGACAAGGTCAGGGGAGAAAGGAGAGGCAACACTCTGGCCTGGAGGACAGTGATGCAATGTTCCCATCCTGGAGATCCTTCCAAGGAAGTGCCCTCCCTGCTCAGAATCTGAAGTCCCATGGTGCTGCCCCAATAAAGGATGTGTGTGGGCTGGTTGAAGGGGAGATACCCCTTCTCTTTACCTCCCAGGGCTACTGAGGGAATTAAATGATATAATAGATAAAAAAGTGTCTCATAAAACACCACACAAATATAAGAGCTTGCTATAGTATAGCTTTTCCTGGGAAATGTAATCTGAATAACCACTTTCAAACGAACTCTTGGAACATAATTATAGTGCACATCTATTGTTTTGGTCTGTCCAGTGGCCTGTTTCCCTTCTGCTAACAACCCTGGTCCTCTGGGGAAGTGTGCCTCCTCAGCCCCAAACTTGCTATACTCCTGGGGCTGCCATTACTTCAGTCTAGTGCCAGGCCACAGGGATGGACATGTGACCCAGGCTTGGCCAATCACAGTAGACCCTGTCCCCATGATTGGTCCATGGGATGCATGACCAAAGTCTGGTCAATTACCATTCTTCCTTGGCATTTTGACATATGAAAACATTAAGAAAGGCCCTTTCCTTCCTCTTGGGGCTACTGAGCTGGGGTGACACGAGCCATTGGCTACTCAGAGGAAACCTTCTGCCATAAGAAAGAGTAAAACCAATCTGGGAGTTGACCCTGGGGAGCCGAGTCCAGAGTAGGAGAAAAGCTCTCCGTGCATCATTGGTGCCCCTGGTCTCTGTCTCTGGGACAGCTACTGTCCCTGTGCTTTCCTGAGAATAAACACATCCCCCTTTTTCCTTCGGCTACAAGAGACTCTTTATCTCACATCTGAAAGACTCTTGGTTAACACAAGTTGACCCATCTGTGAGTTGAAGGTGACCATGCATAGTACCTACTCTATGTAGGAGTATCATGTGGGCATATCTTCTTCCTTCAAAGAGATTTGAAATGTCTCACAGGCGGGAGGCTTCAGCTTGACACAGGAGGCTTTGTTCTGCAGACAAGGAAGACATAGTTATCACACTAAACTGAACTGGGTTGGTAATCTTCACCAAGAAAGCCTGCATGGCCTTCCATCCTTTTCAGAACACGTTGAAGTATAAAAGGTAATACATATAATACATGTGAAGTTTATGCCACTGGATGGACCAATGAATATATTCATAATTAAATTAACAGAAACGGCATGTCTGTTCACTTTCACCTCCAACTAGAGGCAATTCTGTTCACTGCACAGACTCAAGAGTGAAGGCCTATGTACTCCAGGGAAAAGGTGAAGGAAACTGGAACTTCTTTTCCTGTTCTGAGATCTTGTGCTGAATGTCACTGAAAATGACTCAGTCTTATCCAGATACTGGCAACCATTCTTTGCCAAAGAGATTTTTTGCCAAAACAAGATGTGAACTGTATATCGGATCATTTGGACAGAATATGGAGCACACGGACACGCAGAGGACACACCGAGGGGTGTGGTTTCTGGGCGAGGCTGGGGGCACCAGCTGGCAGGAGGCCCAGCACTGGTGCTTTTCAGAAAAATCAAAACAAGATATGACCACCACCACCACCACCACCAATGTAACATGATTTTGAGCAAGAAAGTGTAGCAAGGAGCACGAAGGGAGATAGATGAAGTAATTATAGGAGCTGGGATGATGCTTGGAAAATTTAGATTGCTTCACTGCCAGCAAAGAGTGAATAAACACATCTCAATCATCTCAATTAGTCAGGCACTATTAATCTGAATTTGTGCTTCTGTTGAAGGTTAATAAATATTTAGTACAGGTCTACCTTGGAGATATTGTGGGTTCAGTTTTGGCTCACACTGATGCATCGAATGTGAATATGAATCCAAATGAAGTTTTTGTTTCCCAGTGCATATACAAGTTATGTTTACACTATACGGTGGTCTATTGAGTACAATATTAGTTCAGAAATTAATTCAAAAATACTGAGTGTGTAATACACTTAATACTTATTACTAAAATATGCTACCCATCATCTGAGATTTTAGAGAGTTGTAATCACTGATCACAGACTACCCTAACATATATAATAATAATAAAAAGTGTGAAAAATCGCAAATGGAAATATTGAGACTCACCAAAGTGTGACACAGAGACAGGAGGTGGGTAAATGGACTTGCTCAATGCAGGGTCACAGGACCTTCAGTTTGTTTCTATAAGAATTGTTTTTAATGTTTATTTATTTTTGAAAAAGGTGGGGGGGAGAGAGACAGAGCATAAGCAGGAGAGAGGCAGAGAGAGAGGGAGACACAGAATCTGAAGGAGGCTCCAGGCTCTGAGCTGTCAGCACAGAGCCCAAAGCGGGGCTCAAACTCATGAACTATGAGATCATGAACTGAGTTGAAGGCAGACACTTAACCGACTGAGCCACCCAAAACTGTCAGTTTGTAAGAAACGTCACAGAGGCTGTGGGGGCCATCTGCATGCAGGCTGAGGCCTCCTGTGGCTGCCATCAAAGGAGGAAGACAGCTTTGTAGTGCTCTCTGAGGCTACCAGTTGTGGCTTGGGTCCTTTGACTGCCTGGTGACCTCATTCTCCATTTTCCTCACCTGCAAAGTGCCCTATTTGCTGCGTTTTAAAGGATGAAATAGTGGACAATGATAATGTATCTTGAAAGTGGTAAATAACTTGAGACCTAGTTAGGAATCGTCCTTAAAAAGACCTTATGAAGAAGGAGGGAAACTACGAATCCTGAAATAACAAGAAACCAAAGCTGGGGTTTGGATGAGAGAGAGGGACCTTAGGAGGATTTGGAGGCAGATTGCGCACCCCGAGATGTGCTTTTCACTGACCTGTTGGGATATGAGTAGTTATTAGGGTTCAGGCAGTGTGCTGCAAGGGTTAATGGCCTGGACAGACCCCAGAGCCCAGACTGCTCAGCTCATCAGCCATGTGGCCTTGGGTGGGACAGTGAGCCTTTCTTTGTGTCCATTTCCTTTTCTGTGAAATGATCACAACTACATCCATCTCAGAGAAGAAAGTGGATTCATTCACATAAAGTACTTAGAACAGAGGCTGGTACTTAATAAGTACTCAGGAGTTGGGCTCTATCACTATTATCTGGCACAGTAAGTAGTCCTGGCCTCACTGTCACTACTTGTGTGAGCTGAGGCGGATGACTTCACCTTCCTGTGATGAGATGATGTGATGGACTTCTAGGCCAGAGGGGTTCTCTGCACTGGCAGTCTGGCATTTTGAGCCAGATTACATTTTCAGTTGGTGGTGGTCCTGTGCGTTGTGGAATGTTTGGCCCCTACTGGCTCGATACAGAGGCTCAGTTGTCCTGGAGTAGGAGCAGAGTCCTAGGCTAGAGATCCCGATGATGAGTTTTGAGAAGTCTGTGAACCTCCTGAAATTTGTATGTGAACTTGTGCATGTGTGTGTATGATGCACATAAAGAAGCTCATGAATGCATTTTTCTTAGGAGAGATTCTTATCAGTGGACCAAGGCAATCTGTGACACCAAAGTCAAAGCCACTGGTCTGTAGCCCCTTCTAGCTCCCATGATATGCTAGTCTCTGCCCTGGGGCTGAGCAAGGGGCAGGGAGGTGATTTTTATATGAAAACAAGTTCCTCTGGCCACCATGGGAAGCTCACTGGTTTTTCCCTCTGAGCCTTTCTGATAACCCTTTACCTCCAACCCCCCTTTCTCCCTCCACAAAGCCTCTTCCTTCTCTCCCACGTCGATGAC
Source organism: Suricata suricatta (assembly GCF_006229205.1). Classification (NCBI taxonomy): domain Eukaryota; kingdom Metazoa; phylum Chordata; class Mammalia; order Carnivora; family Herpestidae; genus Suricata; species Suricata suricatta. The sequence continues at coordinate 23,984,937 of NC_043713.1, read as the reverse complement.
CACAGGGGCTTTTCCTCTTTTCCTGGAAAGTCTGTGTATACCCTCCAAACAGCCATCTGCTCCATGCCAGCTCTCCCTTCTGCCCCTCCGAGCTGGCTGCACATGGCCATGGGTGAGCGGGACGGAGGTAGGAAGAGTGTGATTGAGAAGACACAGGATGAGGGTGTCCTTGGTCCAATGCTGGCTTTGTTCATGCCCCTTCCTTGGTGGTGGTCTAGTCCTTACTGGTGGTCTAGGCAGAACCAGAGATGCCGACAGCTTCTCGTCCAAGGCCACACTGCTGGAGAGCTAATATTTATGTTGCTGCTGGGGTGGGGAATGAACCTGTTCTATTCCGTGGCCTCAGCCAGGCTCAGCCCTTGATCTTTTCATGGCATGTGATCAGACTGAATACTCAGAGTTTCCCATTAAAAACTTGGCTGTTTACCAAGGAAACCTGCTCCCTTCCAAATCGAATCTGCACCTTCATTTAGACTAGATTAGGAGTGGAGGAATGGGAAAGAAAGCCCAGGCACTCAGAAGTTTTCTGGTCACGTCCTAGTTTATATGAATGACTGTCAAGTAGGATGAGAAGAGTAACTTTATTCAAACACTATTGCCAGTGTAGGTCGTTCTCCAAGGAGTTGGAGCTCCAGAGGCTTGGTGCTGGAATGTTCCAGCAACCTGTTCCCACAATGAGAACATGGATGGAAAGCACCTACCATTGTGAAGGCTCTTACCCTCCCTTTTCCTCCCACTTCTGCCTTAAGGAATGGATTAGAAAGACTGATCCCTCCAGTGTGAGTCTGTACCTGAAGTATTTGCAAGGCATTAAGACTGAAGAAAGACAGATGTAGATTGGAAAGTTAGCTTGGGCGTCTGTTCAAGGCAGCTGGCACTGTGATTCTCTGCACCCCCACTTTTGCTTTAACAATCCAGGGCTTTTCTCTCTGTGATGCAATTGGGTCATGTGGGCATGAGGGCAATCTGGGTTTATAGAATGGGTGACTAAAGGTGTGATTGCTTCACAATTTAACCTTTAATAGTAGAAAAGGAGTCACTGAAAGGTTCTTAGAGGCAACTTCCTTACATGAACATTTAGAAGAGTGTGATTTTCATCTAACTGTTCCATTGTACTGGGTTCTTTACAGTGTGAAGAGTCAGACAGGCCACTTTGGCTTCCAACACCATCACCATCTTCAACCACCACTTATCAAATGCCCAAATGGAGCCTGGTTCTTCTTCCAGAAGTTTATGCCCATTTTAGAGGTAAAGAAATTGGATAAGCAGCAGAGTGTGGTAATAAAAAGTATATTTTGACCTCAGACTTAGGGAAGCTGGGGGTGGCATCATGTGATGTCTATGACCAGAAAGCAAAGCTTGTGTTCTCATGATTATGCCAGCCCGGAGATTAATACGATAGCCTTGAATGAGTAAGTCATATCTTTCTAATCTGGAATCAGAATGATACCATCTACTTCCTTGGTGGGATGAGAACATGGAGTGTCTGGGAATCCAACGCTTTGAAGATCCAAAGGGAGATTTGTAGAGTATGTCCTCTCTTGTCTTGTTCACAACTAGTCTAGACTTGACCTTACACCCAAGAATGAAGGAGATCCTACTTTATGTAACGAGCAGAATGTGAAGTCTAACTGAAAAAGTACATGGAATAGTAAGATTTGGGGTGAGTGAGACTTTGGTTTGGACAAGAGTAGTGCTTTTGAATTAAAGTGGTAGATCAGAGGCTTTGGGGGCTTTGCTTAGTTGACATTTTTGGAAAACCACCACAATAAAACTCTGGAGCCCTCATGAAATAGGAGCTAACTATGAATTAGTCAGGGTTTTCCAAAGAAATAGTACCAATGGGATGGGTCTATCTCTGCCCCTATTTCTGTACCTATCAATCTACAGGAGCGAGATTTATTTTAAGGAATTGCCTCATGTGGTTGTGGAGCCTGATGCATCCAAAATCTGCAGCCTAGGCCAGCAGACTGGTGATCCAGGGAAGGATTGCAGCTGGGGTCCAGAGGCAGTCTGCTGACAGAATTCCTTCTTGGTCCGTGGAGGTCAGCCCTTATTTTATTAAGGCCTCAATTGATTGGATGAAGCCCAGTCACATTATGGAGCGTAATTTTCTTTACACAAAGCCCACCAATTTAAATGTTAATCTTATTCAAAAACCACTTTCATAGAAACATCTAGAATAATGTTTGACTAACTGGGCATTATGGCCCAGCCAAGTTGGCACATAAGTCAATCACCACAAACTGAAAATGCAAGGCTGAAACTATTGGCATTCTATTGACTGTGTGAAGCTTGGAGGCATAGGAGTAGCCTCTGAGGGACTTCCAGGAAGCCTCTTGGTTACCCTTTCATGGAGTGGGAGGAGGAACACATTTCCTGGGACAGAGTTTAGTCTCCTGCCTCTTGCATGTCCTCTTGACTTGGGATAGGTAAGAGAAACCTGAATTTATGTAGTAAGTTGCCTGTAAAGTTTCTGTCTTTTTCCAGAACTTGAAAGGTACGGTCCTAATGAGGTTATTTGGCCATTTGGCATCAAAATATTTGGAACTGATTTTCACTGCCAATGCAACACTTGGCAACCATTGTACAATAATTTTATGCTTATGTCCAGCCTAACTGTGAACAATGTAGTCAGTGTTATGAATTCATGAATAGTAGCTCTGGTGCTATCACTGCCCAATGCCCAGTTCCCAAGCATGGGGAAAGGAGTCCTTCTTTGGAGCAGACATAGGGGAACATTCTTAGCAATTCTACTCTAGCCAAGGGTGGAAATATCATCAATTGAAGGCAATACCATATGAAGGAGGTTCTCATGACCTTATAGCTCCTGCAACTGGCTTGGAATGATGTCTCTCAGAGTTGCCTGAGAGCCATGGGGAGCCAGGCAGGCGATTTCATACTGGGCAGGTTCCTGGCTAATTATAAAGTCTCCAAGAAGGCTAAAAGCTGCATGTGAGAGACACTGAAGTAATGAACATCCTATCACTTTAAGAGCTAATCATGTAGCTGGGAGACCAGCATGTGGCCAATGGTGTCACCAAATTGTCACTTCAGTGAACACAGAGACTCAGCTTTTCAGCTAGGTCCTTCAGTCCTAAGTTTTCCAGGTAGCAGGAGGAAGAGACCCTTTCCCACCAACTCTTTGGCTGAAGCACACCAAACAGGCTTGGTTGGGCCACTAGGAAGTTCTTCTTCAAGGCTGGCATGGGAGGCGACCTGCCTCCTGCTTTGATGGGCAATTCCATTAGATGAGGCCCTTCTAGAACAGGGCTGTATTTCAAGAGTGACTGGTGCCTTGAGGACCAGGGGATGGTTGTAACAACAGCGGGTTATGTGGAGTCAGAGGGTAGACTGCACGCCCCTCTTGCTCACCTCCCATTGCTTTCTGTCTCAAGCCAGCATTTGCAATCCTGGAGTGTGATACTCCAAAGGTTGTTTTTTCATACAGAGCACTAGGGAAACAATTCTGCTTCTTACACAGCCCACCAGAGCCAAGGACTCACACATGCTTTATAAATAGATGCACATTTGCAATTAGCTAATTTCCTGATGATGACCGTTGCTCAGGCAGATTGGCTAAAAATATCTGCAAAAGAAAAGAAAAGGATTAGATACTCTTGATCATGAATAAGACAAGACTCTGCACTTGGCCCAGAGGAGGACACAGGCCTTCTGGTTGGTTGTGCTTGATTACAAGAAAATTCTAAATTGGCCATCAAATAAAATTGCTCTTTTGTTCTTGGGAAATAGCTGAGGTTAAAGAACTTATTCAGGTCTTTCTGGACTTGTTCTGTTTGGATTTGATTTTCTGATTCTGTTCAGTTCAGTGAATTGAATTATTGGATACCTGCTATTTGGAGAAGATAAAAGTAAAGAAAAAAGAACATGTTCTTTTTCCTTATGGAGTTGATAGAATTGTAAGAGGTACACTGGAGACAGAGTCAACAGCATCAAAAGTGCCAGTTTGGATAATGCAGGCACCTGGAGTTCACTGGAAGTTAAAAACAGAGAAAGAAAGAGAAGCTTGGAGCTGGGGGGCTGTTTTATCAAAGAGATGACTTTTGAGCTGGTCATTGAGAAACATGCAGGGCCTAGATGGGAGAAGGGCATGGGTAAGACACCCTGGGCTTAGCACATAGTGCAAGCCCAAGTGTGGAGGGCAGGTGAGCCAGGCCCGAGTGGGCAACAGCCAGGAGAGGCTCTGAACCAGGCCAGCATATGTTGAGATGCACCAAGGACTTTCTGGAGAGACAGCAAAACTGAATGTTAAAAGTGGCATTTATACATGAGTCCATGATGATATAAATAAATGATCTAATATCAAACACATGCAGGAGAAGAGATGAATCTTCTTTCCAGAAGAAGTCCACACAATATATGTTGATCCTCCCACCTCTGAGGGCAGGGGGACCTTAACCTATTCCTGTCCCTACCCCATGTGTGGGTCAGATTTAGGGATTTGTTTCCAAAGACAGAGCTCATAAAGGGGGAAATAGTAGGTTCACAATGGGAAATCTGGCAAATACCACCTTAACCAAGTGACCAAAGTTGACATCACTGGCAATGTTGATGTCATGTCCCTTATATTAGTCAGGGATTTTCAGAGAAAGAGAGAAATAGAAATAGAAATAGAAATAGAAATAGAAATAGAAATAGAAATAGAAATAGAAATAGAAATAGAAATAGAAATAGAAATATATATGAGGGAGGAAGACGTATTATAGGAAGGAGATTTTTGTCATCTCACACAGTTGTAGATGCTGAGAATTCCATGATTTACCATTGCAGGTTTGAGAACCAGGAAACCAATGGTGTAATTCAGCCTGAGTTCAAAGTCCTAATAATCAGGGTCTGATAGTGTGAGTTCCAGTCTGACTCCAAAAGATGGAGGACCAGGAGAAGATGGATGTCCTAACTCGAGACGCAAACATGCCCTTCCTCTGCCTTGTTGTTCTATCTGGTCCCTCTACAGATCGGATGAGGTGCACCTACATTGAAGAGCATCATTTACTCAATCTACTTTTCAAATGCTAATCTCTCCCAGAAACACTCACGGACACATCCAGAAATAATGCTTTACCAGCTCTCAGGGCAACCCTTGACTCAGTCAGATTGACACATAAAATTAAACATCACACCTGATATGATATGATGAGAAAGACACTTCATTTCCATGGTGTTTTTTTCAAAAAGCCTGCAACCCCAGTCTAATTTTGGGAGAGCATCCGATAATCTCACACTGAAGGATATTCTGTTAAAAACCCTACCAGAACTCCTCAAGACCATCAGCATCATGAAAAAGAAGGAGAGTCTGAGAAACTATCAAAGACCAGAGGACCCGAAGGAGACACGACAGCCAGTGCAGTGTGGGACCCTGGATTGGTCCTGGAGCGCAGAAGAAAGAACATTAATGGAAAAACTGGTGGACCCCAATCAAAATTTGAAGTTTAGTTAATAGTGATATGCCAGTGTTGGTTTCTTAGTTTCGACAAATGTATTGGTGGAAGAGGATAATATTAGGGAAACCAAAACAGGGCAAGCAGGGTGCAGGAACTCTGTACTATCTTTGCAACTCTTCCGTAAATCTAACACAGTACTGGAACAGAAAGTTGATTAAGAAAAAGAAGGCATTTTCCTTAAAGCTAAGGTTTTAGAACTTTCTAGGTTTGCAGGCCTTTTCCCAGCCATGTGGTGACAGGATCTTCATGTTTGTAGCATCCATAGATCGAGCAAATGCCTAGAGGCAGAAAGTTACTCATGTATCAGCCCAGAGCCCACACGCTGTGGTCAAATCCTGCCTCTGCCACCTCCTGGCTGTGTGGCCCTGGGCAAGCTACTTAGACTCTCTGTGTCTCAGTTTCCTCATAAGTAAAATGGGGATAAGTATCATAATCGTTTTCTCCCAGGCTATTGTGGAGATTAAATGAGTCAATATATGTAAAATGCTTAAGGGGCTGGCAAAGACTAAATGCTACGTAAATATTATTGTCATCAAAACATCACTTATGTTTTTTAACAGTATGACAGGGTGACATCCTGGGCAGGGGATGGTGACATCTGGGGCAGGTGTCAGGTAATCCAGGACTTAGAGAGCATGGGTCTCAGTGGAGAGGAGGGTGCCGCCGGCCTGCACCCATAGTGGCCTTCAAAGCACTAACTGTATTCTTGGCAAATGAGGCCCTAAGGAGTCTCCATTATACACACAGAGAAAGGAAGACCAGGACTCCAGGACCAAGATTTTTTTTTAAATTTCATTTTATTTATTTTGAGAGAGAGATAGAGAGCAAGCAGGGAAGGGACAGAGCGGGGAGGGGAGGGAAGCCAAGGAAGCTCCACACTGTCAACATAGAGCTGGACACGGGGCTCAAACTCACGAACTGCAAGATCATGACCTGAGCCGAAATCAAGAATCGGATGCTTAACAGACTGAGCCACCCAGACGCCCCAAGATTTTTTTTTACCCAAAGGGATAACATAGCCACATGAGTCAAATTTTATCTCACCATGAAACGAGCCAAGATCTGCCAAGAACCTCTTTAAAAATATTTCAGCTTTGCACATATGGAAACACATTTTCCATGCCCACCCCCAATTTGCCTCTCCAAGTCTGCGTCGAAGACCTAAACACCTCTCCCTCTTTCTGGGAAGTATGATCTGTCAGAGAGAGTATGTGCCCTTAGGCAAGTTACCCAACTTCTCTGTGCCTCCATTCCCTTTTGTAAATTCAGGCTAAAATAGTACCTTCCTCACAGCATGTTTTGGATGATGAACTGTGATAAAAACTGAAGAGACCTTAGTAGGCTGCCTGGCATAATAAACTTGGACTAGAACTGTTGTGACCAAGAGTGTTGAGTGCTACAAAGAATTCGAGGAGAAAGAACAGTGAGAGGTGGCTATGGGATTTGTTTATTCAGGAAACAGTTTTGAAGGCTGGTAATGGGGTGAGAACAGGAAACTGGACAGTGGGAGATGGGCAGTGAGGGAACACACCTAGTTCCTCCCTGCCTCGGAGTCTTCATTCACACCATGTGCCCCTACAAATTCTCAATTAATCCTCCTTTGAAGTTTGAGTGTCTTCATTAATTCATCCTCACACAGGATGTTTTGGTTTTCTTGTTGATACTCTAAGTCCTTGGTTCAGCAAAACAAGGATTCTCCCAGTTGCTTCCCCAGTTAGAGATGCCAGGGGCAGCAGCAGGTCTGCTGGAGGGACCTTGAGGGTCAGAAGCTCCTCCTCTGCTTCTCTTCCTGCCCCCATGGTTGTCCCAGGGGGAAACCAGCAGGGGCCTCTTGCCCAGCCCCAAGAGCGATTCGGAAGATGTCACCTCTTCTCTTGGTTCCTTTTGGTTTGTTTGCAACCCTGAGCCTGTCCAGGAAGGCAAAATGATCCAGAGGAGGCAGCAGAAAACAACAGGTGTTTGGCTGAGGGAAGAGGAAAAAAAGAGCAAGACCAGGCTGCTGTCGTGCCCTGCCAACAAAGCACAGCTATTTCCAGCTCTTGGAAAGTTATCTCTCAGAATTCCCCAAGGCTTCAGGGACAGTGCTAGATCTTTCCTGGAGCGGTATAACCTCCAGGGATTGGTTATTTCTTCCCTTGAATGTGGCTGAGTAGAGAACTAAAAACATGGCCCCTGCCCTGATCACAGAGGCTTTCAATGCTATTTAAAAATAAGAGAGCGCCTGGCTGGCTCAGTCCGTGGAGCATGTGACTCTTGATCTCCCAGGCATGAGTTCGAGCTCCACATTGGGTATAGAGATTTCATAAAAATAAAATCTTTAAGGGGCGCCTGGGTGGCTCAGTCAGTTGAACGTCTGACTTTGGCTCAGGTCATGATCACACAATTCATGGGTCTGAGCCCTGCATGGGCTCTGTGCCAACAGCTCAGAGCCTGTAGCTTGCTTTGGATTCTGTGTCTCCCTCCCTTTCTCCCTGCCTTTCCCCAGCTCATGTGCTCTCGCTCTCGCTCTCGCTCTCGCTCTCGCTCTCGCTCTCGCTCAAGTAAATAAATAGGGGCACCTGGTGGCTCAGTCGGTTAAACATCTGACTGTTGGTTTGGGATCAGGTCATGATCTCAGAGTTTCATGAGTTTGAGCCCCGAGTCAGACTCTGTGCTGGTTGGCAGAAACTGCTTGGGATTCTGTCTCCCTTTCTCTCTTTCTCTCTGCCTCTTACCGGCTCATGCTCTCTCCGTCTCTCTCTCAAAATAAATAAATAAACTAAAAAAAATTTTTTTTGAATACACTTAAAAAAATAAAATCTTTTAAAAAATAAAAATAAGAGAACAGGTATTTAAAAAACAAGTTCAAGTGGAGAAGGGAATGGGCAAGCAGCCCTTGCAGCTCTGGGCAGCTGGAAGGACAAATGGAAGTTGCAGCCCGACCTCAGAAGGTCTGTAGCCCCAGGAAGAGCGAGTGGAGAGCAAGGGTCTAGGTGGACCACCTGACCCCTGAGAAGGTAAGGAGATGGACGCTGAGCTCCAGCAGCGGCTGTCCTAACCCTGAGGGATCAGCCGGACCAGCCGGACCACCTTGAAGGGACACCAGCCTAGGATGTCATGCCATGAGGCTCACCCAACTCTTCTGACAGCCATTGGGTGGCCTGTGCTGCCTCATGTGCCACAGACCCCTCTGTCATCTTGGGGAGGAATGGCCCGGGAGGGGCGAAGTCCGAGACAGGACTGTTTTTCCTGGGAGAGTCTGTGTGAATGATTTTATTGGACTGGGCTGCCATCTAGCATCTAATAGCCACTGCCCCCTCCACACCACACACTACGCCGCCAGTGCACATTCAATTAAAGCTAGGGGTTGAATTGTGTCTCCCCAAATTCCTAGACATAAGTTCTAAGCCCCAGTACCTCAAAATGTGACCTTATTTTGAAATAAGATCACTACTGATATAATTAAGTAAAATGAAATCATACTAGACGAGGCGGGGCCACTCATCCAGTATGACTGGTGTCCTTACAAAAAGGGGAAATTTGGACACAGACACACACGCAGGGAGAACACCTTGTGAAACTGAAAGCAGAGATCAGGGTGAAGTTTCTAGAAGCCAAGGAGCATCAAAGATTGCCAGCACACGACACGAAGCTAGAGGGCAACATGAACAGTCTCTCCCTCGTCGCTGGCTGAAGGAACCAGCCCTCTGGAACGCAGCAATCGGACTTGTCCAGAGACAAGAGACAATGCATTTCTGTTGGTTAAGCACCCAGTGTGTGGTGCTTGGAAGTGGAAGACCTAGCGAACCAATGCATAAAGAAAACAGAGGGACTGCATTTTCCACATATTCCATGAAATGATACCAGACAGGATTCCCAAGGCCCAAGCATCCCGAGCCAGTCCTGCCGTGTGAAAGTTGCAGTGAAGCCATCCACCAGAGACAGGGAGACTGGGAGAGGATGGTGCAGGCTCTCGGCAGGTGCCACAGAGAAGCCAGGGACAGGCGACAGGGACAGGGCAGTGTCTCCAGAGGCTTGGCTCCTCTGCTCTCTCAGATCTGCTGTGCTTTTAACAACAGCCTCTGTTCCCTGGGACTCTTTGTGTCGCTGGCAAAAACTGGAAAGGAAGAAGACAGCTAATTTAGGAAAGCAACGAAGTTTGGACCTCTAAGTGTGACTTCCTTGTAGTCTTATTACCAACTATCGAAGAGTTGGCGACACCAACTATGTGTCCTTTTGCGTTTTTCCTAGAGGAAGTGGAGCCCAGATTTGTTAGGCCAACCGCTCAAACCCTATGTGTTGAAATCCTATTCTGATTCTCCCTTCTCCAAGAAGTCTTCCTCGTGGAACCCCACAAATGGGAAACCCCCACAGAAGTTCTTTCCTGAGTCTCTCAGGCATTCATTCACATATACTGTTGGTGTCAAAGCCTTCCAGAAAAATCCGACCAACCGAATAGTCTCAGTTGGTTCAGGCTATTGTAACAGAATACTATAGACAGAATGACTTACCAACAGCTGTAATTTATTTCTCTCAGTCCAGGAGGCTGACAGTCTGAGATCAGGGTGCCCATGTGGCTGAGTCCAGGTGAGAACCCACATCCAGGCATCAAACTGACAAAGTCTCACTGTACCCTCACGTGATAGGAGGGGTGAGAGAGTTCCGCCCCCATGAGCTGATCACCTCCCAAAGGCCTATCTCCTAAAGCCATCACATCAGGGGTAAGGATTTCAACATATGGATTTGGGGGGGGAGGGCACGAACATTCAGTCCATAGCACAAATAAACAAAATGCCCTGGGACTAGAAGGAGCTGTCGTTGAGCCAGACCTGCCCAGGTTGAGATGGGGTTCTGCAGACAAGTGGAAGGAGCTTGGGACAGGTCGCAAGATCTACCAGAGGCCAGTCTTCACTTACAAAAGCCATGGAGTAAATGAGAAGCCACAGGAACTGGAGAAGAAAAGCATGGGGTCCAGAGGTGGGGCCACCAAGGAGTAGGTACAGCTGTGGTCCTCAGCAGAAGAAGCAATGAGACAGGTGCTCAGGTGGAGAGGAGCAAAGAGTCCTAAGGCAAAGTAGATGACGCTTGACAATAATGGGACAGAAAACCTAGTGACTCCATTGATTTGGAGAGAAAGGGGATGAACTGTTCCTGTGGTGCCCTTCACCTGGGGAAGGAGAGAAGTATGTTTGAGGTCTAAGTACAGCCACTGTGAAACATCAGAATCGCCCCGTGGTATTTTAGGAGATGATCCTTGGGTTGTGTCCCAACCCACTGACCCATTCTTGCTATGCAGGACGCTGTCCACATGTCCACCTGTAGCTAAAGAGCACTGTGAGGGCAGATGCTGGCAACAATGCTCTTGAATTCTCATGAGAAGATTGCTTTCTGCGTTGATCCTATCCAGAGAAGGGTAGGACGACAACCTGTATGTAGCACTTTACAGTTTGCAGAGAGCTTCTGAGTGCTTTGTCTCACTTCCTCCTCATCACAGCCCTGTGAAGTGCAGACCATGTATTATTGTTTTGCAGAGAAAGTCCTGCACCTTGTACAAGGTCATAGAGTTAGCAGCCACTGCATTTCTTGATGCCAGGTCCCAAATCTTTCTAGAAAATCTTAACTGCAGAGAAGCATCACTATACTTTAAGAAAGTTGGTATTGGGGCACCTGGTTGACTCAGTCAGCTAAGTATCCGACTCTTGGTTTTAGCTCAAGTTATGCTCTCACGGGTGTTGTGTTTGAGCCCCCATGGAGCTCTCTACTGGCAGTGCAGAGCCTGCTTGGGATTCCCTCTCTCTCCCTCTCTGTCTGCCCCTCCCTCCCTCATACTGTCTCTGTCTCTCTCAAAATAAATAATAAAAAAAGTAAAAAAGAAAGTTGACATTAAAATTTTCTACATTAAAATCCTATTTCCTAAAGAGTTTATTTGTTCATTCACCCTGCAGACATCAACCAGGGCCTTCTGTGAGTCAGGCATTGTAGCACATGCTGGACTAACCCTCAGCTCTCTGCAAGACCCAGCTATCCCAAAAGTCATTCCCTTTAGTGTTTTCAACAGCAATGGGTATTGCAAATGTATTCATCAAGTGTCACTGGGAAATAGGTGAAGGCCATTTTCTCTCCCTAATTAAACAGTAGCCTTCATTACAGCAGAGGCATATCTTCTAGTTCTAGTATGTTCTTTCCAGCACTGAACATAGCTCCTGATGCAACTGCCTATCTGCAAGGATGTGTTAATTCTCTGGCACTTTCTTTGCAGGGAAAGCCAACAGGGAATTTCCTCCACCTTTAATTTGCTTCTGGAGAAGGCCTGTTTATTTCCTACTTCACAGTGTTCCTAGGGAATCCCGTGGAGTCTTCGGGATGAGTTTTTCCCCTATGATGGCATCTGTATTTGAATCACAGGATGATGTTCTCAGGCAGAAGGGACATGCTTGAGGTGATAGTAAGTCAGTGGTTAAACTCATGACTCTTCTCTTACTGGCATCCCCGGGCATGTTCCTGGGTATGTGCCAGTATGTCAGGTTATAGTACAACTGATTATCAGATCTCAGAACCATAAAATTTTGGAGCTGGAAGGAAATTCAAGGGTTACCAACTCCAGGTTTATTGCTTCATTGATGGGGAGGCTGAAACCTGGAGAAGGGAAGGACTGGTGGTTTCGAGTCAGGACTAGGGCTAGAATTCAGATCTTCCCAAGGTCAGGTTCTATGCATTTTATCTACACTGGGTACCACCATCTCTATTCCCCTACTTTTTTGCTTAAACTTTGACAAGGTCATAGCATTGCCATTAGGTGCCTTTGGATGGAAAAAGAGAGAAGAGCCAGTCTGGGCATATACTACTGGGTCTCCCTGCAACTAATCTGTCCTAGACTCATCCTCAGACCTCATCTAACTAACAGCATTGCCTTCTAGGGGCCAAAGAAAAATAACCACTTGAAGTTCAAAATTGTACATGAGATAGGACCACATACTGGCTTGTGCTTGGATTAGTCTTGTCAACAGTCTAACTCTGAGACATGTTTGTGTGGATATTGGCCATGTTCAAAACTGGGCACATTTTTGGGCTGCTGACCTGCTTGGAATTTTCTAGGTGTATGTGCCTCTCTTGGTTGGGACCATCCTACAGAGCAGGCAGGCTGATGGGCAGGTAGTCTGGGGCTGACCCAGAGTCCTTGCCAGAGTCTACAGTGGCTGGGCTGTGTGGTCTAAGGTTAGCTGCATAACCTCTCTGGGCTACAGTGTTCTCTGAGCACTAAAGCTTATGATAGTTATGGCTTTTGGAAGGACCAAGTGAGGAACTGATGGAGAAATGCCTGCAAAAGAGTAAGTGCCAGAAAGCTGGATGGGCTGGCAGCTCTTTTCTGTCCGCTGCTCTGCCCTCCATGAGGTGACTTAGCAGTGGGCACAGATAAAGCCGGCAAGCTCCAGCTAGAAGCTATCTTGCAAGTCAAAGATTTGTTGTCATTCCCAGAAACTTAACAGCATGGAGCAGGACTGTCCCATTGGAATCCGGATCCCTGGGCACTGGTCAAGTAGGTTAAAGTTTCTGACCAGGACCTGCCAGTCTTCAGGGCATGACACTGAACAGCTTTGTGTTAGGTACTGGCTGGTGCTATACCGACTGGGAGGGCGTTGACCACAGAGAAGAAGGTGGGGTGGTGGGGAAGAGCAATTTCAGAGAAACAGAGATCTCCATGTGGGTCTCATATCTGGCTTGATATACTTTGAAAATGGCCTACTTAAAAATGCAGTCCTTAATTCTCACTGTAGCTTAAATCCCCTCGGAAAAAGTAATCTGATACTAGTATGAATCATATATTTCAAAGTTAGTGAGTTTCCTAGCTCTCTTGTGGACCAAAAACCTGATAGCTGGGGAGGAAGGAAGAGCAGGGAAGGGAGAGGGGAGGGAGGGGATCTGAAATTCAGACCAAGGATAGAGGATAAAATTATGCAGTTACAAAGATTAGTAAATTTCTTGTCTAAAATAAGGTTTGGGGATTGCCTAGGACTTGAAAATGGCTAAGTTCTCCTTTGGTTCTCTTTCTCCTTTGGATCTAACAACTTGGAGTTGATTGAATTTATTTTGATGTTTTGCTGTTTATCAGTTAGTAATCTAATTTCCAAGATATATTTTTATCCCTTTTGAGGAACATCATATTCATTTTCTCGTACTAAATGTTCTGTGCATTTAGTGCATGCATGGTATTTTAGAAAGTGTGATAGCATATTGACTCATGTTATCACACATTTTGCAATAATTCCCAAATACTTTCTCTCTTTAACTCCCCTTGCCAGATTTTTGTGGGTTTTCTTGTTCTAGTCCCTGGAAGGGTGTTTCATAAATAATGCATATTCTAGAATTTAAAAGAATTTTAATGTTTATTTATTTTTTGAGACAGAAAGAGTGAGTGGGAGAGAGGTAGAAAAAGAGGGAAACATAAAATGTGAAGCAGGCTCCAGACTCTGAGCTAACTGTCTGCACAGAGCCTGATGCAAGGCTCAAACTCACGATCTATAAGATCATGACCTGAACCAAAGTCTGATGCTTAACCAACTGAGCTACCCAAGTGCCCAATATTCTATAATTTTTTAAGGCAATAATCATGATGATCATGATGATGATGACGATGGTGCTTTAATTAGCCAACTTCCTCATTTAATTTCCTTAAACAAGTTTTCTTTTTTTAACTTTTAACTTTTATAATGTTTTTTAATTTTTTTTTTGAGAGAGAGAGAGAGAATACAAGTGAGGGGGAGGAGCAAAGAGAGGCAGACAGAGGATCCAAAATAGGCTCTGTGTTCATAACAGCAAGCCTAATGTGTTCAGCAAACTCATGAACTTTGAGACCATGACCTGAGCTTAAATCAGATGCTCAACTGACTGAGCCACCCAAGTGCCCCGATTTTCCTTAAAAAAAAATTCCTGTCTCATTCTCCTTGACCGTCTTTGATAATACAGAGCAAGTAAAGAATGGGTCCTCCCGGCCCTGTCCTCCCCCAAACAGCTTAAATCCATCTAGATTATTCCCTCTCTCTGGATCTTGGTTCCCTCATGTTAAAGTGACACCAAATTGGACGCCTGCAGGGGTAAGGTGAACTGAATAAGTGAAATAATACTGGTGGGGACCGTGTCTGGCTGGAGAGGTTCTGCCTGTCTAAGGGGTATTGACTACTGAGTTCCAGATGTCAATACCTTGCAAGACTAAGGACCTGCTTTTACCAGAATGCTTCTTTTTTTTCTTTCCAAAGAAATTCAGAAAGTCAGAATAAAAAAAATCATCTGATTTTTAAATGTTGGCAACTAATTCAGATTTTTTAAAAGTGCTGCAAGCCAGACACAGCTCAAACTGAGAGTCAACAGCCTATTATCTTGGAATGGAAGTATCCAGAAGGCTCTTCTCAGTAAGCAGCCTGTGGTTCTTGAGATAATGTTCTTAGTAAGAAGGGAGATTCTGATTCCCTTCCTAGTTTTAAAGGTAAAAGCTTAGCAGCTGTGAGGCCAGAGGAGGAGGCTGAAGTCTCCATTACTGGCTGACCATCAGAGTTACTCAAGGAATTTGAAAAATTACAGATTATGAAGTCCCACCTCAGACCCACTGAATAGAGATCTTCAGGAGTGGCACCAAAGCATTTTTATTTTTAAATGGCTTCCCATGGGCACCGAATGGCTCAGTTGATTAAGTGTCCAACTTTGGCTCAGGGCATGATCTCACAGTTTGGGAGTTTGAGCCCTGCATCGGGCTTTGTGCTGACAGCTCCAAGCCTGGAGCCTGCTTTGAATTCTGTGTCTCTCTCCCTCTCTGCTCCTCTCCCACTTCCACTCTATCTCTCTCTCAAAAATAAATAAACATTAAAAA
Organism: Suricata suricatta; assembly: GCF_006229205.1. Lineage (NCBI taxonomy): Eukaryota > Metazoa > Chordata > Mammalia > Carnivora > Herpestidae > Suricata > Suricata suricatta. The sequence continues at coordinate 23,969,634 of NC_043713.1, read as the reverse complement.
AATATTTTAAAGGCTTTTCAGAAGACTGTGATACAAGAAGTTAATTTCATAGTTTACCCCTTGAGGAAGACTGCTTTCGGACACTCATATGCTAAATGTTCACTAGTTATGTGAGGGATGATTTATGGACATTTAAAAATCATCCATATATCTACCCATCCATTCTTCCGTCTATCCTTTTATCAGTCCATTGCCAATATATCCATCTATCCATTGCATTCCAGAAAATCTGTCAAGCACCCACTGTGTGCGGTGGACATTGTTGTAGCCACCATGGTGGCAGCAACCAAGGGCAAGTTCAGGATTGGTTGTTCCTAGGTGACCAAGGGGCACCCCTAGATGGCCATTTATCAATAGGCTATGGCCTCTTGTTCTTGTAAACTTTGATACTCACTAAGCTGACTCTTCATAAATTATGAAACAAGAAAATTTCTGAATATTTAGGCTCCAACTATTGGCTCAACTCTGGAAGAGATGCATTTGACGCTCAAAAAATATAATTACATGTTTCCATGAAGGAATAGGGATGTGAATTCCTCTAAACCCACACTGTCAAAACAGTCTATATTTGGACACTGACGAATAGATTAGTGGAAGAGAATAGAAAGCCCACCAACAGACACAATTTCATGTGGAAATTCAGCGTCTGATAGAGATGACATATCAAATCACTGGTGCAAAGATCTTTTTACCAGCTGGTGCTGGCATACCTGAGTAACCACTTGGAAAAAGATAAAATTAGATACTTATGTCACTTTGTACACAAGAATAATCCAGCAGGGCTAGGTACATGTGGCAGTGGAGCACTTGAAAGGTGACTAGTATGACTTGAGATCTACTATAAATGTAAAATGCTTGGTATGAAAAAAAGTACAATATTGACTCCATGTTGAGATGATAATACTTTGGGTATACTGGGTTACAAAAAAAGATTATCAAAGTAATTTAATGTTCCTTTTTAATTTTTATTTATTTATTTTTTTAGAGGGAGAGAGGGAGTGCATGCGAGCAGAGGAGTGGGGTGAAGGGAGAGAGAGAGAGAGAGAGAGAGAGAGAGAGAGAAAGAGAGAGAGAGAGAGAGACAGAGAGAGAATCTTAAGTAGGATCACACTGGCTTAAATCCTGATGTGGGGATCCATCCCATGACCCTGGGATCATTACTTAAGCTGAAATCAAGAGTCAGATTCTCAGTAACTGAGCCACCCAGGTGCCCCTGTTATTTTTTAAATATGGAAACTAGAAAGTTTTAGATTACATATGCAGCTGACATTGTGCTTCTACTAGGCAGTGCTATAAAATTTTCCTAAGGCAGGCGGTCTGTCATACTTAAAGTTTACCTAGTGAGCTGCCTCATGTGGATTTTTTCGAGAACAAAAACTAGGGCCAAATTTGGTGACAGGATATGAACACAATATTCACTGATTTAAAGAAACCCAGGGTTAACATCCAACCCCCATCAGAATGACATGAAGCTGCTTTTCATCTTTGGGGATGAATGAAATGGATTTTTGGGCTCTGAAGAAGCATATGTAAATTACAAGGGTCAATAAATTTGTCACTTATAATTTTTTTCCTTTAGCTTTGAGCCATGTACTAATATCCCCTAAAAAACACTAGAATAAACCCTTTTTATAAGATCATTAACAGAGAATTATTTTCACAACTACTCAACATTGTATTAGTTAGTTAACCATGCAGCTAGATGAGAGAAATCAATTATAGGCATAAGAATTTCTCTTTAAGTAAAAGTAAATTTCTATTTGCTGATGATATGCTTGGGTACTTGGAAAATCCTAGAAAACCAATGATAAAACTAACACTAACAATAGAAGAATTGAGTAAGGTGGCAAGGTATAAAAGACATAATGGTAGAGGAAATTCTATATATAATAGCATGAGGGAAAACTAAATACTTCAGGATAAACATTATTAAGTTTATTCTTGTTAGAAACATGTAAAGTCTAAATGGAGAAAATTTTTTAAATACTTCTGAAAAACACAAAAGAAGACTTTAACAAATGGAAAAAACATTTGTTGTCATTGGATAGAATGACTCAACATTATAAAGATGTCAGTTCTCCCTGTGTTGATTTATAAATTTAATGTGACCCAACAACAACAAAAAACACAACAAACTTTTTATGGAGTTAAACAGTTGATAGTAAAATTCATATAGAAAAACAAGCATACAAAAGCAGACAGGAAAAAATTAAAAAAAAGAAAACGTTTGAAGGGGATAGGTCCACGAGGCACTGAGACAGATTACAAAGTATCCATAATTAAAACATCATGTTATTGGTGTAGGAATAGACAATTAAACTAGTGGAAGAGAACAGAAATCTCATCTAGACTCAAGTACACATGCAAATTTACTATATGAGAAAGTAACATCTCATATTACTAGAGCAAAAATAATCTTTTTAATAAATGGTACTGGGACAACTAAAAAAATAAAATTAGATCCATATTTCACTCCATACACAAGAATAAATTCCAAATGAATTTGAGATCTAAATGAAAAATGTGAGATCATAAAAGGACTAGGAAAAAAAACAAAGGCGAATTCCTCTTAACCTCAGTAAAGAGGTCAACTCAACTCTGACTCAAAACCCAGAGACAAAGAAAACACTGATCAATTTGATTAAACAAACAAAACAAATGAGTAAACAACTGCATGGCAGAAAATCATCACAAACAACTCAAAAGACAACTAACAAGGGGAGAAAATATTTGCAATATATACCACAGATAACAGGTTAATAATATTCCTAATACGTGAAGAACTCCTGAAAAGGCAAAGGACCAAAAACTTTATAGATAAAAGGGAGGAGGTCACAAGCATACATATATATAACTGTATATAAACAGTGTGCTCCAGTTAGCAACTTAGTGTTTCATGAGACATGGCTTAGCAATTCTGAAACTACTATATGTTAATCCTAGGATTACACAATGAAGTGAATATATTGTAGATAATGAGAGCCAGGTTTTTTGCTGTTCAAGAAAAGTTACAAATAAGGAAGGGGGGAGAAGAAAACACATACAGATAGATGGATACAAAAATTGTGTGTGTGTGTGTGTGTGTGTGTGTGTGTGTGTGTGTGTGTGTGGTTTCCTAGGTCTGTCTGTTGAAGGGCCTAGAAGAAATGACACTCTATTTGCAGTGAGAACACTTAGTGTCAGAGCTTGGTTTCTAAATACCATTTTCAAATAAGAGGAACCAGGGTTCACTGGAGAAATGGATGATTTGGGGTCTGGGGCTGGAGAAATACAATATGAGCCTAAAACATCATATGGTGCCAGAAAGTAAAGAAATTAAAAAAAAAAAGAAAAGAATGAAAAGAAAAAAGAAAAAGGTAGGGCATGTGAAAAGACATAGGAGACCACTGGAAGGAGTTGCTAATGCCCAAGGTGGAGTAAGTTGAGTAACAATATCAGTAATGATAATATCATATTATAACCCATGAACTGAATAAATAAACTTCCATTAGTTCATACTGTTATAAATAAACAACTAAATAAGGAAATATGAGAGAAGAAAGGATACTTCTGTCTCACAAGAATTCCAATTAATACCTGCAGAAGGAATAAGGAAAATGGAAAATTACCAGTGGGCAAACATCACACAAATTACTGTAAAAAGCAAGGACCATCAGTGGGTGCTCAAATCAGTGGGTAAAAGCATAATGAGAAACAGAATGTTTATATAGTTTAAAAGTATTTCCCCATAAGATACCCATTAATTGCAAAGGAAAAATAATGGTAACTTTATGGTGGAGCAATTTACTACCTTAACCAAGTGGTCAAGGGTAACATCACCAGTGATAACATATAATGATATCATGTATCCCTGATATCATGCACAGAGAAAGGCATGGGATAGTTTCTATGCGGTTCTTGCCCAAAACGTGTAATTTCAATCTCATCCAAGAAAATATCAGGCAACTCCCCAAACTGAAGAACTGTCCCAGACTCATGCAGGCACAATGACTACATGCAGTGTGGGACTCTGAGTGGAATCCTGGACAGGAACACAAGGACATGACTGAGATTCATGTTGATATTCAACAATAGATCATTTAAAAGTAACGAACCAAGTCTGTTTCCTGCTTTTGCTAATAGGAGTGTTCATCCTACAGAAAGTATTAACATCAGGGGAAGTTGGGTGAAGGGTATATGAGTGCTATATTATTTTTACAAGTTTTCTATAAACTGAAATTACTAAAAAATAAATGTTTTGAGGGGCACCTGTGTGGCTCAGTTCTTTAAGGGTCAAACTCTTGATTTCAGCTCAGGTCATGATCTCACAGTTTGTGAATTTGAGCCCCATATTGGGCTCTGAGCTGACAGTGCAGAGCCTGCTTGGGATTTCTTTCCCCTTCTCTCTCTGCCCCTCCCCAGCTTGCTCTCTCTCTCTCAATATAAATAAATAAACTTTTTAAAAAAGTTTTGAAAAATTTGCCCCCTACATATTTGCTTTACCAAAAATCCAGAGTCAAAGAAAGATGGAAGCCCCATGGCTCCTCAGACCTATTTGTATCACAGCTTTGCTGAACTACTGCACATTTAGTTCATTTTTTGATTATATGTCCAATTTGTACCCTCTGTGTACCCAATCCTAGAAGACAGAAGTTAAAACATGATCGTGCATTAAAAGATTTTACCCATTGCCAGTAAAAACACCCTGAGGGAAAGCAGAATACAAAATTTGGAGGGGGGAGTGACTATTTTCACTACATTGAAGGTCACCATAAAAAGAAAAAGTGCTTTTGCATTTCAGGGCTACAGTGCCTTAGAAAACCAAGAGACATGGAATGAGAAGAAATGAATCCTTTCTGAATCATCTGAATGAGCTTGGTTTCCCAAAACTTGTTGCCCTATCAACCCCTGCTTCCTGCGCTAAATAATTACTCCACCCACCCTCCCTCTTCCCTCCCCCAGTGACTTACTATCCGCATCGCATGAGAGGAGCTTTGTCAGAATCAGTTGGCTGTGGCTTGGGTGGGGAGTAAATTAAGAAAAGAGCCAGGGAAAGGGAATGAGGGATGAGATAGAGAACCAGAAGGACCTGGCGGAGAGCCCATGGTGCCTGCAGACCCCCTCACAGGTCCTGGCAAGGTCCTCAGTTCCTCCTGCAGAAGTTCTGTGGACTGGAGGGATTCTGGGAAGGTGTGGGATAGAGGGGCCGTCACCCGTTGGTCAAGGGTGTCTTTGAGGAAAACAGAACTTCGGGAATACATAAGCCTGTTTTTCTGGGGAATTTCTGGTCAGCATTTCATATACCTTTTCTAGTGGCTCTTTAGCCAGACAAACAGAGGGTGTCAGGGTCCTACCTGGGGATTGGTCTGATAAGAAACTGACCAGGAGCCCTACAGGGAAAAAAAAGTCACCACTGACTGGGCCATTAAACGAGCTCCAGCCTGAGGGGAGCCTCTGTTTTGCTCTCAAAGGCAGGTCACAGCAACCCAGCCCGAGTCTGTCTCCTAACACAAGTCAGGCCCAACAGTCCTATGCATAGTACTCGAGGTGGCCAGCTGCATGCTCCTCTTGCTCATCAGAAAACCTGAGATTCCATAATATGGCTTTGTCCAGTAGTGCATGGATGGATGATGGTGATGGGTATTCTGGGTGACGAGGTGGCTAATTTATCTTTCCTTCTAATAGGTCAGTTGTAGTGGGAGAGGGGGACAAGGTCAGCAGGAGGCCCTGGGTGGGCCCTGAATGGTACCTGGGCAACCTGCAGGCAAGAGGCCTTCAAGAAGGAGCTGGGCATCCCTGGACAGGGAGGGGGGTTGCTGACAAGGACAAATTGGCCCAGGTCTGTGACAGTTCAGATCATCAGACTCTGGCAGGCTTTTCCAGCCAGGATGTCTCTGTGGGGGGCAGGGGGGGCAGAGCTGAGCCAGAATACCAGTGTGGGCAAAGGAAAGAGAAAGTGGGCAAAGGGGAGACCTCAAGGTTCTGGAATTTGGTGGGCAGGGTTCAGCAACAATATAGCCCACGGGCCTATTCTGGCTCCCTGCCTTTGTTTGTAAATAGTTTGACGGGCACACAGTCACACCTACTCTTCCATGTGTTGTCTGTGGCTGGTTTCATCCTTCAGTGGCCGTCCAGTAGTTGTGACAGAGACTGCATGGTCTGCAGAGGCTATAAGATTTATCATCTGGGTCTTTATAGGAAAGCTGTGCTGGCCCCTGGTCTAAGGCATGTTGGATTCTGTCTGTTTTCTAAAAAGATAAACCTCTTCTCAAAAGAAAACCCCCCTTATAAGGTATCTTGGATTCTTTTTTTTCTTTTTTAATTTTTTAAATTTATTTACTTATTTTAAGAGAGACAGAGACAACACAAGGGGAAGAGGGCCAGAGAGAGAGGAATCGAGAAACCCAAGGAGACTCCATGCTGTCAGCTTAGAGCCCAATGTGGGACTCAAACTCATGAAATGTGAGATTATGAGCTGAGCTGAAAACCAAGAATTGGATGCTCAACCCACTGAGCCAGATGCCCCTTGAATTCTGTTATTTTTTAAAGTTTATTTTGAGTGAGATGAAAGAGAGAGAGAGAGAATCCTAAACAGTCTCCAACTGTGGGACTCAAACTCACAAACTGTAAGATAATGACTTGAGCTGAAACCGAGAGTCAGATGCTTAACCAACTGAGACAGCTAGCCTCCACCCACCCCAGATTCTGTTTTGACTGTTCTACAGACTCTAATGGCCAAGACTCCACATTTTCTTCCAGCACCTAAGTAGTCACATCATTTCTGTGAGCAGTAATCCCTTCATACAGGAATGGAAAGTAGAGCCATTTCTGAGGACACTTGGGGAGGGAGGTGAAAGTCAACAAAGAAGAGAGGAGCAAGAATAAAAGGAATTGGGTTTAATGGTGAGAATTCTGGGTAACCGCCAATGAAAGTGTACTATTTTCAATCTCCAAATAAATGTGATTTCCTCCTCAAAGTGACAACTTTTGCTAACAATAACACATTGCAGACAAATCCTCAGTGCTAGTGAATTGTCTATTTCTGGAAATGCCCAGAGTCCCAGGCAGGAGGTAAAGGGCTTGGAAAGGAAGAGGCGATCTAGGGTGTTGAGCCGCAGACTTGGGAGTTTCTGATAGCACTGAACTGTGTCATAGTCCTCAAAAGGAATTAGACTTCCAAACATCATAAGCTCTTTCTAAATTAGACCTGGTGTTTTTGACAGAGGTAAATTATTCTAGTCTTAGGTAGCCATTGGGGACTTAGAATACAAATACTTAGGCTTTAAAAGTTTTTCAAAGCCAACATGTAAGATATACTCACCAGTCCTTGGCCCTAGACTGGGCCTAGGTTGAGCTAGCTGTCAAATTCTAAGATATCACTTCCCCCTGATGAGACCTATAATCTGGCTTAAAAAAAAAAAAAAAGAAGAGGTGTGTCCATGAGATGATAACATAGTATCAGTGTATATACTGGAGATTAGGTTTAGCTGTAGATAACTAAAAACCTCAAGACAAGATAGATAGAAAGTCCACAGGTATGCATCCTAGAGCTAGTGGGCAGCTCTGTTCCATAGGCCCCTTACCCCTATTCCATCTCTTGGGTGTGGTCCCCATCCTCATGGTCCAAGGCACAGCTGCAATGGAAGCAGCAAGAAAGAGGAAGAAACTAGGAATAAGTATCATGGCTATTATTAAAAACACAAGAAATAGCAAGATTGGCAAGGATGTGGAGAAGAGGGAATTTGCACACACTGTGACCTGTCATTTCATCTGGTCATTCCACTTCTGAGTATTTATCTGAAGAAAATAAAAACACTGGGCACTCTCCAATGTTCAACAGGAATCTGTAGAATAGATGAATGCATGAATATTAAAATTAAGCAAGTGTTTCTGCCTCCATCTCTTTTTTTTTCTTCCCTGATTCCCTTTTTGGTTCCTTCTTCTTCCTTCCCCACTTAGACCTAGTGCTTTCTCAGACACATGGGCATTTTGTGGTCCTGCTGGACTCAAAGATTACTGTTCCAAAGCCCAATGACTTGGTATCAGAAAAAATCTAAGTTTTCTCTTCTACCTTTAAAGTTTTTTTTAATGTTTGTTTATTTTCGAGAGAGACAGAGAGCGAGTGGGGGAGGAGCAGAGAGAGAGGGAGACACAGAATCGGAAGCAGGCTGCGGGCTCCCAGCTGTCACCACAGAGCCCCATGCAGGGCTTGAACTCAAGAAGGGTGAGATCCTGACGTGAGCTGAAGTTGGATGGTTAACCGGCTGATCCACCCAGGTGCCCCACCTTTATCTTTTACGGAAGTATGTTGTAATTTCCCAGCAGAAGTGAAAGTGATCAGGGCAACTGAAATATTTGCCCAGGCACAAGAATCAGAGGGGATGGGAACAAGAGGAAGGAAGTGGGAGGTTCGAAGGGGTGAAAGCATATGCGCACATAGATTCTGACGATATGGTGGAAGGAAATAAGAACTTGTGTTCAAGGGCGATTTTGCCATCAATTGGAATTATGAGACATCAGGCAGGGTGGCCAGGGAAGCAAAATTTCATACTGATTTTTATACATTGATTTTGACATCTGGGATTTCCTCATTTGCCTGAGGGGAAACCATACAAGGATGTACAGTTTACTGTTAATTGGAAAGTAAATAAAATATTAACATATTTTTTGCTTCCTCTAAAACATAGTATCTAAATTAGCAAAGCACCCTGATTACCATCCTATATAGGCATTCCTGTTGTAAATGAGCTCAATTTTAAGCACATGTGTAACAGCTAAGCAGGAGAGAGATGCATTACATGGCCATAGCAGTATTAATAATAGTGACTTCTAGAACTGTGCCATTCCAAGAACACACACACACACACACACACACACACACACACACACACAAGACTAGGAAGGGGCCAAGGGTATATACCTCTTGTCTCCTAAGAAGGTTTTTGGTAACTGCCAAGTGATGGTTTGGATAACATCCCATTCACCCAATCTTAGACGATGCCTGTCTTTCTGAGAGGCTGGGAAATAGTCTTTCATCTGGGTGGGCATGTGTTTTGCTAAAAACATCAATTACTATGGAAAAAAATAGCATGCTTCTTCTCTGTTATGGGAGAGTTGTTTTATCACTATTTTTGCTATAAATTTTATTTTGTTTTAATATTAATATTACTGTACTAACTGTCTTTTGGTTAGTATTTGCATGACATACTTTTTCCATTCCTTCTAAGCTTTTCTGAATGGGTTTGTTTAAACCAAGTATCTTGGCCATAGCACATAGCTGGATTTTGGGGTTTTGTTGTTGTTGTTGTTGAATCTGATCATTCTGTCTTAAATGTAATTGGATTAAATCCATGATATTTATTGTGTATTCTTTTATCATTTTTGTTTTCTGTTTACTTTTTCTTTATTTTCTGTCATTCCCCTCTGTCTATGACATATGTTGAGTTGGATAGGGTTGTATAGATCTTTCTATCCCCTCATGTTCAAAGGAATTGCGACTTGGTGGAAGAGTCCAGTGACAGTCCCTGGGATGTGCTTACTGGCTCTGATCAGTCTGTCTGGTGCTGTATGAATACTCCTAACCTGGTCACGCCACCAGGGTGTGAGTGGCAGTGGTGGTATTCCCGTTGACCATGCTTGGGTCATGAACCAGTCTAATAGTCAGGAGGAGGATGAGACTCACCCAACAAGAGAGATGAGGCATGGAGGAGGGGTACTATTGTCAAAGGAAGGGGAACCAGATGTCTGCCCAGGAGGATTTATCCTAAGCACATGTGTACCTAATAACAGAACTTCAAAATATATAATAGAATCGATAGACCTGAAGGAGAAAGAGACAAATACACAATCAGTTGGAAAGGTCACAACTTGGTTCTCTTTTTCCTACAGCATTGGAAGACTGGATATAATTCATTTTCTCTCACCTCCTTGAAAAACTGGAAGATTAAATAGCTTCTTGCCCTCAAGGTAGGGAAATAATTTTTTTCTATTGCTAAGTGTTCTGCATTAGAGTTTAATGAGCCATGGAGAGTAGCTGTGAAAGAAAAAGTGAAAGAAGAGAGTGACTTTGAGATCAAGCAGAGGAGAGAGAGAGGGATTTTACGCAGAATAAGAGTGGTCAAAGATGGGAGGGGAAGTTAGTCTAAGAACAAAACCAAACACCACTTAGAAAAGCTCAGGGAGGTGGTGAAGCCTCACCTGAATTGGCAGTATGGTGCTCTAGGGAAGTGGATCTGCAAGCACTGAGAGCTCCAGCCTTTCTAGAGTTTTCTCCACCCAAGTGAACATGTGCTGCTGAAAGCAAAGGGAATGTGTGAGCCATGATAATGGATGTCTAGGCAGTCATCAATGGAGACAGATTACTTATGAAGGGAGGGGTCTCCCTGATGTCCTGGTTTGGTCTAAGGCCCCAGAAGTTGTGCAAAATCTTTAGGGAAGTGTGGGGAGAGACCCAGTAATGAGTGAAATTGGATTATTGTTGTAATTCAGTGAGAGCTCAGAACTGAGTTCATTTATTTCTTCCCTTTCATTATGTGCCTTTTCGTTCCTTCTTTCCCTTTCTTTCTATTTTCCCTTTCTTTTCTCTTTCCTTCCTTCCTTTCTCTCTCCCTCCCTCTGCCTCCTCCTTCACCCTCTCTTTCCTTATTGCACTGACTGCAACTTCCAGTATGATGTTGCATAGCAGTGGTAAGAGAAGATGTTCTTACCTTATTCCTATCTTGAGGGAAAATATTCATTTTTCACCATTGAAAATGATATTTGCTGTATAGGTCTTTTGTACATGGCCTTTATTAGGTTAAAGAACTTTCCTGCCCATACCTCCCCCCACCCCCAGTTTTCCAGGTTTTTATCATGAAGGAATGTCAACTTTTGTCAAACACCTTTTCTGCATCTCTTCAGATGATCGTATAGTTTTGTCCTGTTAATATGGTGAAATACATTGATTATTTTTCAAATGTTGAAAGAGCTAATTATTTCTTGACCAAATTTCCCTCAGTCCTAATATGTTGTCCATTTTGTATAGCGTTGAATTCTATTTGCTAATATTTTGACAACTATTTGCGATCTACGTTTATGACTGATATTGACCTATATTATTGCAAAATGCCTTTGTCTGGTTTTGACATTAGCGTAATACTAACCCTACAAAATGAATTGGGAAGAGTTCTTGTCTCTTCTGGTTTCTGGAACAGATTGTATGGAATTGAGTGAATTTTGGTAATTTGCATCTTCCAAAGAATGATTTTATTTTTTGTAAAGTTATTGAATTTATGAGAATTGAGTTATTTATAGAATTCTCTTTTATCCTTTCAATGTTAATGAGGTCTCTAGTGATGTCTCCCCTTTCATTCTTGATATTGGTTCTTTGTTTCTTTTCTTTTCTTCTTGGTCAGCCTGACTTAAAATTTTATCAATTTTACTGGTCTCTTTAAAGAAACAAGCTTTTAGTTTCATATTGATTCTCTGCTCTTTCTGTTTTCATTTTCATTGTTTATGCTCTGATCTTAATTATTTCTATTTTTTTAATATACTTGCCTTGGGCTTAATTTTTTTCTTGCCAGTTTATTAAGATAGAAGCTTAGACTACTAACTTGAGATCTATTGATTTTCTAGTACATGCATTTAGTTTTAGAAATATCCCCGTAACATTGCTTTAGCTGCATTCTACAAATTGTGATGTTATATTTTAATTTTTATTCAGCTCACAATATTTTGTAATTTCCCTTAAGACTTCCTGTTTAACTCATGAGTTGTAAGAAGTATGCTGTTTAATTTTAATTAAAAATTTTAAGGGATTTTCCAGATATTTTTGGTTTTTGGTGTCTACTTAATTCTGTTTTTGTCTGAAACATCTCTTGTATGATTTCTAGCCTTTTAAACTTGTTAATGTATATTTTATGACCCAGAATATGATCTATTTTGGTGAATGCCCTATGTGCATTCTGCTAATTTTGGACGGAGTGTTCAAGAAATATCATTTAGGTGAAGTTGAGTGTTGTTTGGGTCTTTTATTTTCTTACTGGTTTTTTCTCTTCTTGTTCTTTCAATTATTGATTGAGAAGTGCCGAGATTTTTTATTGTAACCATGGATTTCTCTATTTCTCTTTTAGTTCTGTTAGATTTTGCTTCATGTTTTATCATTTTGTTGGTTGGTACATATATGTTTATTTAGAACTGTTATGTCTTTTTGGAGACTTGGCCCCTTTATTATCATCTAAGTTCTCTTTTTATCCCTGATAATGTTCCTTGTTCTGATGTCTACTTTGTTTGATAGTAATATAGCTATTCCAGCTTTCTTTTGGTTAGTGTTCACATAGCATATTTTTAAATTTACATATATCTTCATGCCTAAAGGAGATTTCATGTAGAAGGCACAATTGGGGCCTTGCTTTTATGTTCAATCTGTCAATCTATGTCTTTAATGAATATCTAACCATACCAATTAAAATACAGAAATTGATTTTTTTTTAATTTTTTAATGTTTTATTTATTTTTGATACAGAGAGAGACAGGGCATGAGAGGGGGAGGGGCAGTGAGAGAAGGAGACACAGAACTGGAAGCAGGCTCCAGGCTCTGAGGTAGCTGTCAGCACAGAGCCTGATGCGGGGCTCAAACCCACGAACGTGAGATCTGACCTAAGCCGAAGCCGGAGGCTTAACCGACTGAGCCACCCAGGGGCCCCCAGAAATTGATTATTGATGATTACATGGTTAGATTAAAATCTACTTTATAGCTCAGTGATTTCTATTTTGTCTGTTATTTATTTTTTCTTTTATCTGTCTTCTATTGGGTTGATTGAACGTATTTTATGTTTCCATTTTGACTCCATTTTGTCTAATAATGTATTTACATTATTTATATCTTAAAATTTTTATGTGGTTGCCTTAGCATTTATAATATACATCTTTAATTAGTCAAAGTATACCTTCAAATAATATTATATTGCTTCATGTGTGCTATAGGGACCTCATAACAATACATTCTTAATTCCTAATTCCTCCCCTCCAATCTTTGTGCTATTGGTGCCGTGTATTAAATGCTATGCTATAAATAAAATATACTGACAGTCATCTCTTCTTTAGAGTAATTATAATTAAAAATACTTTTATTTAACAGTCACTTATTCCATTTCCTTGCTCTACATTTTTTGTGTAAATCCAAGTTTCAGTTTAATATTACATTCCTGTGTCTGAAGAATTTCTTTTAAATTTCTTGTAGTATAGATCTGCTGACAATTAATTAATTCTCTCTATTTAGTTTGTCTGAGAAATTCTTTATTTCTGCTTCATTTTTGAAAAATAGTTTTACCGGATATAGAGCTCTGAGTTGATGTTGGTTTTATTCCCCTTCCTTTAAGCACTTTATTAAAGTTGCCTTTCCATTATCTTCTCATTTGCATGTTTTCTGACAAAAGAAAGAGAAATAGAATCATTTTGCTCACTCATGTTTGTGGACTGAATTTATAACCACTTCTCATATATCATATTGCCATTTGGTTCTTATAATCCTGTGAGGTGATTAATTTCTATTCCCACTTACAGAGAAGATTCAGAGAGCATGAGAGGAGCCAGGTTCCATGTGGGTTCTCTCTAATTGCTGCGATTGTGACTCTAGGCTGCCTTCTGAGATTATGAAGTGTGAGTGTGAGATTTGGGGGCAGGATGGAGGGCTGCCAAGTCCTCAGCCTGTTCTAAGGAAAGCTTTTAAGGACTGAGGAGGTTAGGGGGAGTGACAAAGGCAATTAGTGTGAGAGGAAAGATCTGGCATGGCTTGGGGTGGGCTGAGGCTCTAGCTGGTGGGCTTCACACATGGACTCAGTGAGAAGCAGGTCTTGGGGAAAGGAGTGCTGACGGCTGGAGACATGTGGAAGGGGGTTCCCCTTTGCTGTCCCCATGAGAGAGAGTGGAGTCCTCACATCCTTGGAATGTGGGGCCTGTACTGGGTCAGGAGCGGAGCTTGTCCTAATGCTGGGGAATCCAGGCCTTGGGGACTAGGGTCGAGGTGTGTGTAGGGGAAGAGCAATGATGAAGACAGAGCCATAGGCTAGCAGCTCTGAGACTTCTGCCCACTCAGAACCTTCTCCTTGTCTTCGAAAGCACCCCAGGCCTGATACTCCAAGAAGAAGAGGGGAGGAGGTTGTACCACATTTGAGCCTACTTCTCCCTCCATGAAAAGCCACAGTTCCTCAGCGTGCGTTTCTGTCCTAACCTGTTTCTCCGGCCTCCTCCTCCCAGGGGGCCACTCTGCTGGAGCACCTATTTCTGAAACTGGCCTTCCACGTCCAGGCATCCAAACCTTCCTTCCTCCCCGCTGCCCATCTAAACCACCATGCCCTTCAAAGTCCACCGTAAAGGCCCCCTCCTCCAGTAAGCCTTCTCTGAATCCTCTAATTGGAATTAGTCATGTTAATCTCTTAGCTTGAAAATCAAATTGCTTGTACCTGTTCCATACTTAAACTAGTTGGGTCTATTGTCACTAGAGGCAGCTCCTGGAGAGTGGATTTCACTGTTCCTAAATCCCAGGTGTGTTCAGTTTGTTGAAACATGACCAGACCTTTCTTATGGAAACCATTCTGTGGCCTCCGTTTGCTCTGGAGTTCAAGTCCGAGCCTGCGAGGCTCCATGTGATCTGGCCTCCCTCTCCCACCTCATCCGTAAACCCCATGAGAAAAGGGACCAGAGGAGGTCACATGTGTGCAACTCATCCCAAAACAGCTGGGCAGACAGAGATGACCAAGTCCAGCCCCTGGTCTTTGCAGTGTGCCTGCTTTGCTAGGCTGGTATGGACTGGAGGAGAGGACTTGCACCTTCCTTACAGGAGTAGGGAACTGAGGGTGGGCCCCTGCAGAAGCCTCCCCTCTCCCCACTTCCGGGAGTGTGGAAGACACATGGCTGGGCGTAATAAACCCTCCCCTCCCGCTTTGTCTGGCTCGGATGGACTCAAGGGCCTCTGAGAGTAATTCCCGGGAAGAACACTCTGCAGCTGTGGAAAGTCCCCTTAGTAATGCTTCCTGGACCCTTGGTCTAAATTGTCTGCTATGTCTGGCTTCACAGGCTTCTAAGGGGGATGTCTACATATTTGGGTTATGATTTTATCTGAGGCTAATTTGATATTTCTAGCAGCTTCCACATTCCGCAGGGAGGAGGAAGTCATGGACTGGAAGAGGATATGGTCACTGGTCTGGAATCCCAGGTCTAGGAAATTAAGTACAAAGTTACAGCTAGCTCACCAACCTTGGCCATGGGTTTGTTACCACGTTAGTTTCTTCATCTCTCCACTAATGGAGTAACTAATAATACCTAAACATAGTTAGAGGGAGAGCTGGATTTTCAAACCTCTTCCCCATGGCTCTGAACCTATCTTTGAAAAAAAAAGGCTGTTGGTGGAAGCCAACTGTGTGCAGATACCTTTGGAGCATTTGAAATGGGGGACTGGGCATCTGTTCCCACACTCCCCTCCTGTATCAGGGCAGAAACCCCAGGGCTCCTTAGGGCTCTGTTTAGAAAACCATTACTATGAAAAAAAACCCCAAAACAAAAACCATTACTACGACTCCACCATCCTACTCCTAGTTATTAGCACAAATAGGTCCCCACAAAACCTAGTACACAAATGTCCCTTGCAGCCTTTTGGGTAACAGCTCCAATCTGGAAGCAACCTCAGTGTTCATCAACAGGTGGCTAGATAAACAAATGATGTGTTTGTACAATGGAACACTGCCAACCAGTGAAAAGGAATGAACAAACTATTGATACGTGCAGGGGCATGGCTGAATCTCAAAGTCATTATGCTGAGGTGAAAGAAGCCAGACCAAAAAAAGTATATCCTGTACAATTCCGTTTGTATGAAACTCTAGAAAATGGAAACTAATCTGTAGTGATGAAGAACAGATCAGTGGTTGCCTGAGGGTGGGGGTGAAGGTGGGGAGGGATGGAAGGGTTCCAAAGGGCCTTAGGAAGTTTTTAGGGGTGATGGAAATGTTCATTATCTTGATTAAGGTATGGTTTATGGGTATATATGTTATATTTATCAGGACATATCACATAGTACACGTTAAATATGTACAGTTTAGAGGCACCTTGATGACTCAGTCCATTACATGCCCGACTCTTGATTCTGGCTCAGGTCATGATTTCATGGTTCATGAGACTGAGCTCTGAGTCTGGCTCTGAGCTGACAGCTTGGAGCCAGCTTGGGATTCTCTCTCCCTCTCTCTTTGCCCCTCCCCTGATCATGCATTTTCTAACTCAAAATAAATAAATAGGGGCGCCTGAGTGGCTCAGTTGGTTAAGCAGCAGACTTTTGATTTCGGCTCAGGTCATGATCTCACAGTTCATGGCTTCGAACCCTGCATCGGGCTCTGTGTTGACAGTGTGGAGTCTGCTTGGGATTCTCTGTCTCCTTCTCTCTTCGCCCCTCCCCC
>NC_043713.1:23842715-23953131 GCF_006229205.1 Suricata suricatta | reverse complement strand
GGTTGCTGAGCCTTTTTTTTTTTTTTTAATTATCTTCAAATGATCTTCTTGGAAGGATTTGTTCTCACTTGGGGCTTGCAGAAGACAGACATCAGGTTTATGAGGACCTATATCCTGGAAGCCGCTCCCCAAGAAAGGGGTCACCATGTGGTCAGAAGTGGAGTGTGGTGGGAATGATAGTTTTAAAAAGCCCACATGTGAGCTCCCGTAAGGTGCAAAAGAGAGAAGCAAGGCAGACATTTATTTATGTCCTTCTCTGCCAAGGGCCTCTGAGTGTCTGGCAGGCCTCAGAAATGAAACAGAAAAGGACTAATCAAGCATTTTTTGGTTTGATTGTTTTATTCTTTGCTTTTGACTTCTTTCCCAGTATCTATTCGTGCTGGGAAATGCCCGGGGAAGCTCATAAATGAGGGGGTCAATGATCCACTCCGGCCAAACGAGGTGCAGTGTGGGGGCAAGAGCCGTCATGTGCTACTTTGAGACCACACCAAGGAGTCTCCAAATCTCTTCCTGCCTCTAAACTGTTAGAAATGAAAGAAACGAGGGCGCCTGGGTGCCTCAGTCAGTTAAGTGTCCAGCTTCGGCTCAGGTCATGTCTCAGAGTTCGTGGGTTCGAGCCCCGCGTTGGGCTCTGTGCTGACAGCTAGTTCAGATCCTGGAGCCTGCTTCAGATTTTGTTTCTTCCTCTCTCTCTGACCCTCCCCTGCTTGCGCCGTCTCTCTGTGTCTCTCAAAAATAAATAAAAAACATTTTAAAAATTTAAGAAAAAAAAAGAAATGAAAGAAAGGGAGATCCTTTTGGCCTAGAATTGTCAGGCAAGGAGGAAATAAGGTTTAAGAAATGGAGAAACCAGCAGGGAGAGGAAAAAAACAGTAAGAAAGTCCAGTGATAAAACAAGACATAAATGTAAAAGAGTGGAATTTAAGGATGGATTGGGCATAAGGCTGAACATGACAATAATTTTGTAAAACTTAAACAAAACCCGGATTCTGTTTCTGTACATCACGAAAATGCACGTAATCTGTGTGGAGGGTGATATACCTCAGATCCCTAACGGTAATGTCGATTAGAGTGCGGAGTGATCAAGGGGGAGTTTCTGTCTTCTTTATTGTTTAAATATTTTACAATTAACTATTCCCAAGAAATCTGTGAGTTTTTCTTTCATTATTTGTGTTTCAACATTTTTTATTGTGGTAAAATATGCATAACATGAAATTTATCACCTTAGCCGTTTCTCAGTGCGCAGTTCAAGTAGCAGGAGGTGTATTTGCATTGTTGTGTAACCATCCTTCCCCAGAACTGTTTAATCTCCACCCCAGGCAGAAATTCTGTACCCAGTAAACAGTAACATCTCCCGGGCCCTGGTAGCCACCATTCTATTTTCTGTCTCCACGCGTTTGACTACTCCATGAACCACATTTAAGTGGAATCATAAAATAGTGGTCCTTTTGTGTCTGGTTTATTTCGCTGAGCATATTTTCTTTTAAAAATAAAAACAGGGGTGCCTGGATGGCTCAGTCAGTTGAGCGTCTGGCTTCAGCTCAGGTCATGATCTCACAGGTCATGGGTTCGAGCCCCGTGTCAGGCTCTGTGCTGACAGCTAGCTCAGAGCCTGGAGCCTGCTTCAGATTCTGTGTCTCCCTCTCTCTCTGACCCTCCCCTGCTTGCACTGTCTCTTTCTGTCTCTCAAAAATAAATAAAAAACATTAAAATTTTTTTAAAAAATAAAAACACCTTTGTTATGTTTATTTATGAGAGAGAAGGGAGGGAGAGAGAGAGAAAGAGAGAGAATGAGCAGAGGAGAGGCAGAGACAGAGGGGGACAGAGGATCAGTAGCTGCTTGGTGCTGACAGCAGTGAGCCTGATGTGGGGCTCAAACTCATGAACTGTGAGATCATGACCTGGGCTGAGGTGGACCTGTCAACTGACTTGAGCATATTTTTAAAGGTTGTCTATGTTGTAACACCAATCAGAATGTTATTCCCTTTTACGGTGGAATAAGATGATGCTATATGGATAGACTACATTTTGTTTATCCATTCATCTATCCGGGACTTCGGGGTAGTTGCCATGTTTTGTCTACTATGAATAACACTGCTATGAACCCGGGTGTACACATATCTCTTTGAAACTTTGTTTTCAGTTCTTTGAGGGCTACACCCAGAAGTGGGATTGCTGGATCATACGGTAACCTATGATTCTATGAGCAACCACCATAGTGCTTTCCACATTCAGCATCTTACCCACCAACAGGGCACGGGGATTCTGATTTCTCCACTTCCTCACCAACACTTGTGATGTTTCTCTTTATTTATTAAAAAAATTTTTTTGTAATGTTTATTTATTTTTGAGAGCGAGACAGAGCGTGAGCAGGAGAGGGCCATAGAGCCAGGGAGACACAGAATCCGAAGCAGGGCCAGGCTCCGAGCTGTCAGCACAGAGCCCGACGCGGGGATTGAACCCACGAACCATGAGACCATGACCTGAGCCAAAGTCAGACGCTTAATCGACTGAGCTACCCAGGCGCCCCTTTCTTTGTTTTTTTTTTGATAACAGCCATCCTAATGGGTAAGAAGTGGTAGCTCATTATGGTTTTAATCTACATTTTCCTAATGGTTAGTGATGGTGAGTATCATTTCATGTGGATCTGTGAATTTTTTTAAGTTTATTTCTTTTAAATAATCTCTACACCCAACATGGGGCTTAAACTGATGAACCTGAGATCTAGAGTTGCATGCGATTCTGACTGAGCTGGCCTGGCACCTTATCATGTGAATCTGTGAATTTTTACATAATATAACATTTAGAAGATGTCAGGCTGAGATGTGACCTTTCTGCACGCCTTTGAGGCTGTCTGTAGCCAGACAGAGGTATTGGGGGTCAGGGACACGGGGAGGAAGAGGAGACTGGGAAGGAAAGTCCTATCGATCAGCATATTTGATAAGGAAGTTACACCCCCTCTGAGCAATACACAGCTATTTTGCTTCTGGATGGGTCAGAAAATGGCCCCTAGGCAGGGCTGGCCAGCTGCCTTGTGGTTGAAAGGCAGCCTCTGTACAAGATGAGGACCATTTGCAGTTAGGAACCCTGTTCATTCCCAGGTAGTGGTGAAGACACAGTCCTGACTGGGTTCAGGCTTGCTTGACCTCCGGCCAGTTTCTGGAAATGCCCCCAAACAGCTGTTAATGAATCCACCCAGTTTAAAGAGAGTCCCTGAAAGGTGGTGGCTGCCTGGCTGACTTTGCCTTATCGAGCTTCCCATTTGCAGAGTGAGCTCAATCGTTTTGTTTTTGTTTTTGTTTTTCTCCATGTCCACCTATCTTCATCTCTGTTAGCTCCAGGCATGTGGATTTCTGACCCAGAATATTTGTCACCGGCACCCTTTCCTGTCTCACCATTTTCAAGTCTAATTCACCTGCCTGGGGTATTGCAGGTGTTTATTAGTTTGAAAATAGAGGAAGCCTCCTTAAGTTCCCAGAGAAAGCATGCCACTGTACTGGGAGGTTTGACCCAGGAAAAGTGACTGAGGGAGTGACTTATTTAAAATCTTGATGCAATTGCAATTCAACTAAAGAAGCTGAAAGACAGGCGCCTGGGTGGCTCAGTCGGTTAAGCGTCTGGCTCAGTCGGTTAAGCGTCCGACTTCGGCTCAGGTCATGATCTGAAGGTTCCTGGTTTCGAGCCCCGCGTCGGGCTCTGTGCTGACAGCTCAGAGCCTGGAACCTGCTTCGTATTCTGTGTCTCCCTCTCTCTCTGCCCTTCCCCTCCTCACACTGTCTCTCTCTGTCTCTCAAAAATAAATTAAAAAAAAAAAAAGAATAAGCTGAAAGAGGTCCCCTTTTGGGGACCTGTGTCCTGCCATTGCTTCTGTGGGGACTGTCAGCTTTTCTATCTGGCAAATCTGCCTGTCCACACAGCAGCTCCTTTGTAAATGCTTTCTTGGCTCTGCAGGCCGTTAGAAACTCTGGACTCACTCTGGACTCAGTCTGCACCTTCAGGATACTTAGTACATCCACGTGGCGTCCCATGCAGACATTTCCGTGCTCCCATTCTCCTAGAACCTTGCAAAGTGTCCGGCACATGACAGGCTTTCAGGAATCTGTGAAGATTTTCACTTCATGCCATGGCTTCCCATTTAGGTAGGAACCAGGCTGGACCAGACTCCACAGTTTTCAATCCCAGTTTCTGTTGAGCGCAGGACACCGGAGGGAGGCCACCGACAATGTCGCGGGTGGGATGCGGCCCTCAGGTGGATGCCTGCTCCCCAGCCAGCCGCATTAGGCTTCCCATACTCAGAGGGGAAGTGGGGGCTTTCTACTCAGAAAAGCCACAGACCTACAGTTCTCAGCACTTTCCCAGAAACTTGAGCCTGACCCCAGGTCAGCACCCTGCCAAGCTGCCCTGGGCCAGAGCCAGTCTTGGTACTTCCTGGCAGCTTCCTGGCTCCCTGCTGCCGGGCATCAGGGCCTCAGGGTCTGGAAACGGCCAAGGGGCTGAGGAGCAGCTGATGGGCAGGCTCCTTCCCTGGTCAGAAGGTGAAGGGGAATGTAGGTGGAGGAAACTCCCAGGGACAGAATGCCTGCTGGCTGGCTCCTCCAGCACTGCCCGTTCCCTGTGCCTTTGGCCACCAGGACCCTGCTTCTGTTCAAGATGCAGAAGCCCTGGGCTCTTTGAGTTTCCTTCCAATGCATTTGCTTGAATACAAAGGACTAAGTTCCCCTCTCTCTCTGCATTTGGAATAGAGATTCAGCAAAAACTCCTAAGTTTATTTATTTTGAGAGAGCAAGAGAAAGAGAGAGTGAGAGGGAGGGAGGGACGGAGGGAAAGCTTGGGAGAGGGGCAGAGAGAGAGAGAGAGAGAGAGAGAGAGAATGCCAAGCAGGCTCCGCCCTGTGAGCTCCGAGACTGACATTTAGGACTTGAACTCCCAAACTGAGAGATCATGATCTGTGCAGAAATCAAGAGTCAGACGCTTAATTGACTGAGCCACCCAGGCACCTCCCAGCAAAAACTTTTTACCAAGTGATACCTTGAAGTTATTTCAATTTGGCCTTTGGTATTCTTTATATCTTTTGTCTAACTCATTTGTGTACCTTTCATGCTTTTATAATTAAAAAAAAAACTATAGAACCATACACAGAAAATTGGGAAGCACAGAAAAGAGAAAGTTTACGTTTACGTAGAATCCCATCATTGTAACAACTGGTCCAGGGTATTCTCTCCTAGGGGAGTGTCTCTGCTTCGCTGACGTCAGTGAACATAAAACACTGTGTGATCCCTTGGGGTGCCTTCATGGCTCAGTCGCCTAAGTCTCCGACTTCAGTTCAGGTCATGATCTCGTGGTCTGTGGGTTCGAGCCCTGCATCGGGTTCTGTGCTGGCATCTCAGAGCCTGGAGCCTGTTTCGGATTCTGTGTCTCCCTCTCTCTCTCTCTGCTCTTCTCCAGCTCTCTCTCTGTCTCAAAAATAAATAAACCAGGAAACAAAACAAAACAAAACAAAACAAAATAAAGCCAAAAAAACCACAACACTGTGTGATCCCTTGGGGGTTTTTGTCTCCTTTAACACTTTGCCATTAGCAGTTTTTCCTTGAAACTGTATTCCCCATAAATCATTTTAGCATTTATAGGATCTTAAAGGATGGCATTCCTTTAAAACTGTCCTTTACTTTTTTTTTTAAATTTTACTTCTAACAAAGTTATTCTTTAAAACAGAAAAAAATGTCCTGGCATCCTTTCCCTCATGGCCAGCTCTGGATGTCCCCATTCAGCTGTCTTCGTATCAGTTTTAGTTTCTGGGTCCCTGGACAGTCCCTGCCCACCCGCACAGAGGGCACAGAATTTGTTCCTAAGCACACGTAACTGCTGGGACTTCCAGCCTGACCCTGGAGGCCTCCCTGCTCTTGGATGGCCGTGCTGGGCATATCCGTGGAATCAATGCAGAGGCCATTTTACATGGTTCCAGAACAGTGGCAGAGGGAATGTAGCCTGCCTGCACGTAGCCAGGCAGGTAGATGATGGTTTTTGCCAAGGTCCTTGAAGAGGTCACTAACAAATACAGGAACCGACAAAGGGCTGTCTACAAAAAACCACATGCAAGGTCATTTGGGGAATGTTTAAGGGATTTTCAAGGGCAACTTTTATCTGATTTTCGACTTGCACTCTGACTCTTGGGCAAGACGTGACTCCATGGCCATTGGGAACGGCCGAAGCTAATTTGGTCGCCCTGTTAGCATCTGTCGTCCTCTCAGTGACCCCCAGGAAGGGGGAAAAGATAGAGATCATTTGACCCGTTCCTCCAACTTCTCCATGTGACGGCATGTTACAACAAAAGCAAGCCTTTCACCGAATTTTGCCGAGAGCAAGTCTGCCTGAAAGCATCTATGCGATCTGCTCTTGTAAAGTCAGGGAGGGCGGGATCGGTGGACGTTCCCTGAGTCGGGCGACAGAGCCCTCTGAGAAGTGGGGAAACCCAGGACCACGTGGAGCTCAACACCCAGGCTGTCCTCCGGAGGGGCCAGGCCTGGTCTTACGAGGGTGGTAGATCCCCTAACATGTTTCTAGCTAACCACATTGAGCAATACTCCTTTACCCAAGGAAAAGTTAGAACTTATTTCTAACATCTCATGTGTTAATGATTGAGCCTCTTCAGTTGCCAAAGACATTTGACTCTTGCTTTTACCACCTCTGGAATGTGGATTCCCAATTAGACTATTTGCATTGTGAACTTGCCACTTTCAGGAATGCAGGTGAACGTCAGCCTACGCCTGGAAACAACCAAAACACCCACCAGCGTGGGACGGGACGGCTTTCATAAAGTTTGGGGCAACTGCGGGATAAGCCACTCTGCTGCCGAAATAAAAAAATAAGGACGTTCCCTGGGAATTGGTGAAGCAAAACTTCCGGGACGGAGGATTCAGTACAAGGAGCAAGGTGCGGATGTATGAGTGAATTAATAGCCTACGCGTTGTGTACATGGAGGTGGAGGGGAATAAGAGTTAACATGTGTATTTGCTTCTAATTGCAAAAAGTCTCTGGAAGGAAACACCAGACATGAACGAGTTCTTTCTAGGGGTAGGGGTGGGAAATGGAAGAAAAACTTTTTACTACAATGCGTTTTATATGGTTTTTTGTTTGTTTTTGTTTTGTTCTGGGGGGGAGAGAGTGGTGCCAGTGGGGAGAGAATATATTTTTTTTAATGTTTACATATTCATTTTGAGAGAGAGTGTGTGTATGCATGTGTATCCATGGGAGGGGCAGAAAGAGAGGAGGGAAAGAATTCCAAGCAGGCTCCTCTATGTCAGCGCAGAGCCCGACATGGGGTTTGAACCCACGAACCATGAGATCATGACCTGAGCTGAAATTAAGAGTTGGACACTTAGCTGACTAAGCCACCCAGGTGCCCCAGGGGAGGGAGAATCTTAAGCAGACTGGCTCCATGCTCCTCAAAAAGCCTGTCTTGGGGCTTAATCCCATGACCTTAGCTGATATCAAGAGTCAGACATTCAACCAACTGAGCCACCCAGGCGCCTCTACTGTTTTGATTTTTAACCATGTGAATGTGATACCTATTTTAAGCAAATAAATATATAACTTAATTTTCATATACATACATCATACTGTTTATACCAAAGGTTTTGTTTTGTTTTTAATGTTTATTCAATTCAATTTTTAAAATGTTTTATTTGTTATTGAGACAGAGAGAAACAGAACATGAGCGGGGAAGGATCAGAGAGAGAAGGAGACACAGTATCCGAAGCAGGCTCCAGGCTCTGAGCTGTCAGCACAGAGCTGGATGAGGGGCCCAAACCCACGAAACTGTGAAATCATGACCTAAGCTGAAGTTGGATGCTTTACCAACTGAGCTACCCAGGCTCCCCTATACCAAAGTATTTTATTTATTTTATTTTATTTTATTTTATTTTATTATGGTTTGTCAAGTTGGTTTCCATATGACACCCAGTGCTCATCCCAACAAGTGTCCTCCTCCATGCCCTTCACCCCCTTCCCCCTCTCTCCCACCCCCATCAGCCTTCAGTTTGTTCTCAGTATTCAAGAGTCTCTTATGGTTTGCCTCTCTCTGTCTCCATATTTTCCCCCCTTCCTCCCCCATGGTCCTCTGTTAAGTTTCTCCTATCACACTTATGAGTGCAAACATATGGTATCTGTCCTTCTCTGCCTGACTTATTTCCCTTAGCATGACACCCTCGAGTTCCATTATGTTGCTACAAATGGCCAGATTTCATTCTTTCTCATTGCCATGTAGTACTCCATTGTGTATATACACAACATCTTCTTGATCCATTCATCAGGTGATGGACATTTAGGCTCTTTCCATTTTTGTCTATTGTTGACAGTGCTGCTATGAACACTGGGGTACATGTGCTCCTATGCATCAGCACTTCTGTATCTTTCGGGTAAATCCCCAGCAGGGCTATTGCTGGGTCATAGGGGAGTTCTATTGCTACTTTTTTGAGGAACCTCCACACTGTTTTCCAGAGCAGGTGCACCAGGTTACATTCCCACCAACAGTGTAGGAGGGTGCCTGTTTCTCCACATCTTCGCCAGCATCTATAGTCTTGATTTGTTTATTTTAGCCACTCTGACTGGTGTGAGGTGGTATCTCAGTGTGGTTTTGATTTGTATTTCCCTGATGATGAGTCTACCCAAGTATTTTAAAGTAAATTCCAACACAGGCAAACTGACAGTGGCCCTCAATCCTGACGTCACTTTAAGGCAGTGCTTCTCAAACCAGGGGGCCAGGTGCTCAAAACCATAGGACAAACATCTTGCTGGAAGATCTAGAAGGAAAACAGATTTAGAATATTCTGGAATAGAATGTAGCTTTGCTGAGAGCCCTCCTGACTTGCTGCATACAATCAACCATTAGCCTTCAGTCCTGTGGGGTGACATGAACAATGATCAGGAGATCTCTGTGCTCAACATGATGTCAGGCTCCATCTGAGTTTCATCAGTCTGGGGTTTTTGGACGTTCTAAGGCAGATTTTATTTGGTCTCTCCAACACCTCCGAGCAGTAGTAAATATTATGCCTGTTTGACACAAGAAGAAACTAGGGCTCAAAGGCCACGTGATTGGATTAAAGTAATTTGACTACACTAATGCTCAGATCAGGACTTTTATTCTGACACATAAACAAAGGCTACGGTCTGTTAGGAATTTAGGTATTTCTGCATTTAGTTATTTAAGACCAGAGCTATCATTGTCCTTGTTGTTTTGTTTTTACTTGTATAGCGATTTTTCCTGACAGTTTCTCAAGACGTGTCTCTACACATAAAAGAAGGTCCTGGGACAATGAAAGGAAGAAACAGAAATTGGAAGCCAAGAGGCATGGCCCCTGAAGCTGGGGGAGGGGCCACAAAAGTGGCTGTAGGCTTTCTCAGGGCCCTTCCTGAAACAGCAAACTGTGTCACACTAGGCACCTCGAGGAATGCTGGCGGAATGGCAGGCTGGGCAGAACTGTGACAGCCCACAGAGCTGACATCTCTGTTTACAAGCAGAGATTGAAAAGAAAGGTCTGGAAGTCAATAAGCTCTTCCTTACCGTTGGTAATTCTCGAAGGAGAAACTCCAGACCCTCTCTTACTGGGAAGGGTGAGGCGTGGGTTGATCCTGCTTTTTTTAAATCAGTGTTTCTGCTTTTTTTTAAAAAAAAAATTTATGTTAATTTATTATTGAGACAGAGAGAAACAGAGCGTGAATGGGGGAGGTGCCGAGAGAGAGGGAAACATAGAATCTGAAGCAGGCTCCAGACTCTGAACTGTTGGCACAGAACCTGGCATGGGGCTCGAACCCACAAACCGTGAGATCATGACCTGAGCCGAAGTCGGATGCTTAACCAACTGAGCCCCCCATGTGCCCTTAAAAAAAAAGAAATGTTGGGGCGCCTGGGTGGCTTGGTCGGCTATCGTCTGACTTCTGCTCAGGTCTTGATCTCACAGTTCGTAGGTTCCAGCCCTGCATCAGACTCTGCTGACAGCTCAGAGCCTGGAGCCTGCTTTGGATTCTGTGTCTCCCTCTGTCTCTGCCCCTCCCCCTCTTATGCTCTGTCTCTGTCTCTCAAAAATAAATAAACATTTAAAAATAAAATAAAAATATAAAAATACGAAATGTATTTGTGATAACATACACAGAACATAAAATTCACCATTTTTAGTGGATAGTTAGTAGCATTAAGCATACTCACAAGGTTGTATAACAATCATCATTATCCATTTCCAGAATATTCTCATCACCCCAACCAGAAACTCTGTACCCAGTAACTCCCCATCCTCCCCTGCCCCCAGCCCCTAGACACCCCTACCCCACCTCTGTCTCTATGAACCTCACATAAGTGGAACCATTCAGTATATTTCCTTTTGTGTCTGGCCTGTTTCTCTCTGACTAAGTTTCATCTCAGTTGAAGCGTGTGCAGAACGTCCTTCCTTTCTAAGCCTCTTCCATTGTGCGACTTCGCCACACTTCCTTTATCCATGCATCTGTCAGCAGACATTTGGGTCGTTATTTTGCTTTTGGCTATTGTGTGTACTGTTATTATGAACATTAGTGTATATGCAGCTATTCGTTTTTAATTATTTGAAAAACTTAACAAGTATAAATGGAATTTGGTAGAAGAAAACCTTCAAAGCCCAAAGCCAACAGGAAGAAAAAAGCAAAAGGGCTTTTGGGTGGTTAAAATGTAAGGAAACTTCGCTCAAGGGCAAGGCTGTTTCCCCAGTTGACTTCCTTCCTCGTTCACTTGCATCAACCTTTTTGACTTTGACTAGCTGTCAAATACCTCTGTTGATTCAAAAAATGGCTTTGGTTGGGGGAAAAGAAACATTAAATATAGCTACTGACTCTAAACATATCCCGATTTCAGAAATGCTTAATATGGATCATTATTAAAGCTGGGTGATGTGTATGTGGAGATTTATTGCACTATGCTTTTATTTTTTTAACATCTGAAATTTTAGTAAGACTACACAAAATAATTTGAAAAATTTACGAAGTGTGTCTTGAAGTGGAGGAAAGAGGGTCCATCCTATTTCCTGACTTAACCCACTTTTCCCGACTGCGTCTCCATCCCAGGGTTGGAAGTGTGAGACTTGGTTCACATTCCTGGGTCCTGAGAGGGTTGGGAGCCTCCAGGAGGCCACCCAGGGCCTGAAGGTTTATAATAGTTGCCATGGAGTTATAGCCCTCCTCCCCACTGCTGGCCGCACACACTGAACTGCAATGAATTCCAATAAAATTAACCTTCTGGATGGAGAAGAAGAGGAGGGGGAGCCCCCAAATTTGCTCCTGGGGAGCACTGCCCTCTCCTGCCACCCCAGGAGGGCCTGGAAGGGCTGAGCTCCCTGGGACAAGGGGCCCCAGACTGTAAACGGATGCTTCCTTCAATCTCCAGCCCCAGCCCAGAGCTCCACCCCCCCCTTCCTTATAGTAGGACTTGTAACAAAAGAAGGAACATTAAACCAGATAGTAATACCCTGCCAGCTTTCATGTGGTCTCAGAACATCTGCTTGAGAAACTACACATTGTGGGGTGAGTCACTGGAGTCTGGCCTCGCATTGGCTGTGAGAATCTCCTGATGCTGGAGGGAAACTGGTCTTTCTCCCATTGGAAGGGAACAGACCCAGGGCCGTCAGCAACTGCGTGGCAGTGCATTGCTACCACCCAGCCCCTGGCCGTGTGGAGGGCCTCCTCAAACTTCTCAGCTTGGAAGAGCTTGGGAAAATGAGACAGGCAGTCCCAGGAGAGCCGACAAAATCTGCCGGTGAGCATCTGCTCCTTGAGGAGCTGGCCACAAAGCCTGCACCTGGTTTAAATGAGCCGGCAATTCTGGGGCGTCAGTCCTGATGTGATTGAAAGACTGTGACCGCTTCTTAATCTCGCAGTAAAAATCTCACTTTCCGAGGTAGCAGTCCATTCCTGGTTTGGATCTTAAGACTTGGGCCTGGCGGGCAGTCCCAAAGCAGCTCAGCGAGGGCGGGGCTCAGGGCCGGAGAGTGGCCTGGGGGGGAAAGGCCTGATAGCCCTGAGCTGCGTGGTCTTGGGCAGGACACTTCCTCTCTTGGTTCTCAGTGTCCCCGTCTGTAACATGCCTGACTCTTAACTTTTCCCGCTGAGAACTTCAATGAGACAAAGCAAAGATGTCACTAGTACTTTCTCTTCAACCTCTATTGTAAAACCTCTCCTTTCTAAGGGGGGGGGGGGGCGGGTTGGTGGAAACAAGGGCCCAAGGTCAGGAGATGAGTCTGTCTGTCTGTGTGAGGCAGGAACCAAGGCAGAAAGGAACAATCCTGAGCCACCGTCTCTCAGCCTTCCAGCTGCTAACCTAGCATTCTGGCAAAATAGGGTGGGCAGGAGTTCAGGGGTTCTGAGCTCCATCCTGGCTGTTATGGCACTCTGTCCCCAAGTCTGTCAGAGCCTGTATCCTCACATGTGAAATGCCTGGGGGTGGGGAGTAAGGGTGGAGGACAGAGGGGAGCCTTCCTATTCTAATTCTTTCTGAGGGTATTGCAAGAATCAAATATGAAAGCTCTTTAAAAAGGATAAAGTTCCACTCCTACTTAAAGGATTATTATTTACTTAATTCCTTGAAAGAAAATCACAGTGAGAACTTTTGCTATCCCAGGAGGACTGAGTTTTCTGGGGGTAATTTCAACATCGTCCAGTGGGACTTTTACACCTGGCCTAGCAAGTCAGTAAACCCTTGGATCTCACTGTTATGTAAATGGACCAAACCTAGCGAATGGCCCCAAATGTTTCCAGTTGGTTATTTATTCACAAAAGACTAAGACTGTTAGCTCAAAGCTTGCCAATATCAAACTTAAATTTTTACACATCTAATTGTTTAAAATATAACCCAAATAAATGTATTTTTAGCTATTCAGGGCCTACTTCCTTTGCATATCCCATGAAACTGCACTCAACATAAGCTGACTACAGATAAGACAAACCCTATGAAAGACTGCCACATCGCTGTTGCCTTCTGGAACTCTCTGACCCAGACACCACCCCCCACCTTACTGCTGAGTGAGGTCACCTGGATATGTAAGTACCCTCTCTGCCCCCAGGAGTTTTCATGGTCTGGTCCCCTTCTGGGTGGTGACCTCATGCCTCTGTCTCTGGAAGGTCTCTTGCTGGGATGACCTTTCCTTCTCATTCTGCACTGTCCAAGGGCCACCTAGTAAGGCTTGTTGTGTGTCACTGTCCCGTGTCTTCCTTGATCAGCCCTGAAATTGTCCAACTTACCGCTTACTCAGCCTGCTCCTGAGTCAGAAAACCTCAGACATTTTTCCAATGGCCGGGTTTCAATGTTTGTGCAAGCATCAGCAAACCTCCTGAGTGTGGAAATTCTCTACATGGTACCATGCTTCCTCAGGGCTCAGGGCTTCCAGGACTGGCAGCAGCTCCTTGGAAACCAGGAGGAAAAACCCCCCGCCCAACCCAAACATCCAGGCTTCAGGCTTGTCACAGCATCTGTGATCATACCTGTGGGTCTAGAGGTGGGAATGGCTGTGCCTGGGGTATGGACCAGAGCAGACAGGTCTCCAGGGTGCTGTCACCATGAGGTTAGAACATGGAAGGTAATTTACCCAAGAGAGATGATTGAAGAGGGAGAGCTGGAGCTGGAGAGGCAACAGATTAAAAACGGCTTCATTTTACAAACACTGAAAATCGAGGTCTGGGAAGTTGTGTGAGTAACTTGCCCTGTTCACATACGAATTTTCAGCAGAGCTGGGGCACAGAATCCATTACTTTTCAACAACATCCTACTGAAACTTGCACAGAGCCTGTCTGTGCCAGTGTGTTCTTTACATGATCTGCCATGAGAACCGGACCTGAAGTTATCTTTGTCTTATAGCTGTAAAGTCTAAACATCGTATTCGCCAGCTGCAGTGACTGGTTGAGGGCCAGAGTGTGCTGGCAGAGTTGATGACAATCAATACCACTTTTGCTGGAAGGGTTGAGAATGTGTGTTCTGGACAGTGTGAGCCTCGACCTGCCATCACTCCCTTCCCTCACACTGAGGCTCTGAATGAATTCAGCCCAGTGAACAAGAGATAGAGACTGAATCCTGGTGATACTGTATGAGCTCCTGGATCCAGCTTCACCTGAAGTTCTCCTGGGTCTCTCAGTTACAAAAAACCTGGAATAACGTAACAAATTTGAGTCAGCTTTTCTATCCTTTGGAGCATACACTAGGGTGCCAGATTGGCCGGCTCCATACTGGTATTTTCTACCATCGTTCTTTGGCTGTGGTTCTTTTGATCATAGTACTCATGGTGGTATGTCTCCCACCAGTGCTCTCCTGCGATGGTCTCAAAGTTCAGCATAGTTGAACAAACATTTCCTGGACTTTTACTGTATGCCAGGCCCTGTGTTATGCTTTGGGAGAGACACAGCAATTAGGACACGGTTCCTGCTTTCAAGAAATTTATAGACTCAGAACTTGTTATTAAGTGAACCACAACACACATGTCATATGTGTACTTAGGCAAGTCCATGCAAGGCCTGGAAACAGAACCTAGAGAGAAGGAATTCTGTGTGGGAAGCAGAGAAACAGAACTCCAAATGAGGCAAGGTCCTCTTGGAGCAGCTGAGGGACTGTGGGGCATCAGCACCCTTCCCAATGGGTCAGTTCTTTCCAACAAATGATGCCTTCTGTAGAGAAGTTTGGATCAAGCACCTTGGGGCTTTGCTAAGAGCCATTTGGCCATATGAACCATTCTGGGGTTTTCAGGTTGGTAAAGAGATGAATACTTTAAAGTGTAGATTTGGGGAGCTTTGATATTTATGTGCGTATACTTGAGGATTCATCCATGGAAAATTAAAAAGCCTTCCATTTATTTGGGGAGGTCTCAGAAACTGAGACAGGACCAAGTAAGGGTAGACTTTACCAGCTCCTGCCTAAGACCCTGGAGAGCTGCCTCACCTTCACTGCTGTCACTCCTGCTCCCCGACCCTGGCCACACATGAGCTCGAATGGTACTTAACTGCTTCCTGATTCTAGAATACACTGACCCCCTTACCTCCACGTCTCCCTCTTCCAGAAATGCCTCCTTCTTGTTAACCAACATGGTGACTTCTCATCCTTTACTCTCCTCCTAGAATCTTCCCACCCCTTCCTGGGACACCTTTTTATTCCTTTTCTTCTGTTCACACAATTCATTATACACCCGCTGTGTGTGTGTGGGAGGGGGTTAGGTAAAGAGGAAGTGAGACCTAAAGTCAGGAAAGTGTGAAATTGAGAACATAGGAGGTTTTGCAGGGCCAAGGCCAGGGAAGCTCAATCGGATAGAATTGTTATTTTCTCTACTGCCTCTGTCACCCACTGAGGGCTCCATTTAGAATGCCATGATCTGTGCTCTGAGATGCTGTCAAAACCCTTCTGGAAGGACTTAGCCCAGCTGGACAACCCCTGCCTAACTGCTGAAACTACCTATAAGCCACGTGCTACCCCAACATCATGGTCATCATTAGATTGTGTTGTTATTGGCATCAGATATGTCCCTGCTCTTGATTATAAATTATATGGCAGGGGGACTGTGTATTTTCATCTCTCAGCTCTAGATGCAAAGCACAGAGCTTAGCTTATAAGCAGCATTCAATAAATGTATGCTAAATGAGTCAGCAAGTAAATAAATGCATGAATGAATGAATGAATGAATGAATGAATAAATTCTTCCCATAGATGGGGGGTGGTGATAAAGAGAACACAAGGTCTCAATCAGCATAACAATAGGCTTTAGAAGCCTTGCTTTTCTCATCTGAAAAAAATGAGGGGAGTGGACACCCTCAACCATGCTCAAAAATGTCAGTTCTAAGAGTACTGAACTTTCTTACAATGTCAAATTCCCCCAAGTGGAATCTGCTGCCTCTTGGTATGGTCTTCTGTATGAAAATTCCCATCAGAATCTGGCACAGGTTGGAGGATCAGGTGACCCCTGCCCAAGACCCTTCTTAATGCAAAGGCTCTTTGTGTTAAGGATCCCACGCTAGTTAGGACAGAGCTGGACATCGCACCCAGTTCTCTTTCTAAAAGATCATGTTGCCCCATCACAATGATGATCCCTGGAGGGCTGCAGATGTTTAAAATATGCCAAGTATTACTCCATAGAAATTGGTGCCGTTGCCAACCAACAGATGAGATCATAGCTAGAGAGGATAAAGGGAAGTCCATCGAGCTCAATGGAAATGTAAAGCCAAGAAAGAGACTACTGAGACTCCTTGGAACCCATTTTGGGTGAGAAGTTAAAGAAAGTGGGAAATGGAAATGAAGAAAAAAGGAGTTTGAAATGAGGTTATTATTAGAAACTGGCCAGCTGGACTCTGGATTCGTTTCCTGCTCAGTTTCCTGCCATCAATAATGGCACAAAGTGGCTCTTGGCTGAGGAGGCTTGCTTGGCTGAGCCAAAGAGGAAGAGAGGCTGGGCTTACAGGGTTTGGGGTCCTGGTGTCTCAAAGTTACAGGGGCAGGAAGCTATGCCTCTTCCAATGAGAATTCATAATTCCATTGGACCCTGTTGAAGAACTGGTGGAAGAGGACATCTGGCTGCCCTGGAATGATTCTAGAATATGTCAGTGGGCAGCTGGTGCAGCGTAAGTTTTAGTATCCAAGAGTTCTGCTCTTCACCTGATGGTGGGGACCAGGAGATGTTCCCAAGAATGGGGAGAACCAGAGAAGACTTTAGTGTCAGATGTTCACACTCACAACTGAGGAGTTTAGTTTGCCTGGACAGAGCTGGACATGACACCCAGTTCTCTTTATAAAAGATATTTCCCAAGATATTTTGGCTACAGCAGTGTTTTTGAAGGGGTCTTTCTGTGGCTAGATGTAGAACTCCGAGTGGAGAGGGTAAGCACAGTTCTTTAAGGCTGCCTGTGGCAGATCCCATTAATTGGCTACCCCCCCCCCCCGGGTTCTCCCAACCCCCTTCCACCTGGCCATTTCCCACTATCAATGCTAGATGTGTTAAATATTCACTTCTATAGTCTTTCTTGCAGATAGGGGTGAGCATATGACCCTGTTCTAACCCATGAGATATAAACAGAAGCCTAGGAAGGTAGAAGCTGTGGGGTTCTGAGAAATCTTATGCCTTCATGGTAAACAGAACAGAGAGCTCCTCCTATCTGCTGTAAATACAGATGTGATGGCTGGAACTGTAGCAGCCATCCTGTAATTGTGAGGGAAGACCAAGAAATTGTAGTAACATCTGTTCTGGTGTGACAGAACTCTGCTGTCCACTGAACAAAGGCCACAACCATCTTTCTCCAGGCTTCTTATTAAAAAAAAAAAAAAAAAAAGAAGCAGCAGCAGCAGCAGCAGCCCTATATTTGAGTTTTCTGTTTTTTGCAGTTGAATGCAATCATAACTGATACCCAGGACTTCTTAGTATATTTCATATGCTTGTGTGCATTCTAAATCTACAAGAGGGGAAGAGACTAGGGAGCAGTTCCAAACTTGTTTAACCTAAGTACAATTTTTTTAAAAATAACTTTTGTGGGACTAGTGTTACAGGTCTACTCTGAGAAACTCTGGGGTAGGAGATCACAGGCCTGGTATGACAGATAGACAGACCCTCAGGCACCTGCCATGTTCATGCCTTGTTTAATCCCTTCCCTTTGGGGGTAGGCATGACCTGTGACTTGTTTCTAGCTAGTACTATGTGGCAAAAATGATGGGGTCTCACCTCCTTGATGATATTACCATTATATAGATAGGTAAGTTTAATTTCTACTCCCTCACCTAGCTGTTCTTCTGGAAAGTTCACAGGAAGGCATATATTTAGAATGTCAAATGAGGACAGACAAGGATAATAGATAAGCAAAATAGCAGGAAAGCAGCTTCTCCACGCTGAAGGGCCAAATGGTCTCTAGGAACAACGTCCCCCAGTGAGGAGGGCCAGTTTCTCTCCAACTAGATGAAATATTGAATGACCTGTCCATATGAGGCAACTTGGCCTTTCTAATGACTCATAGGTGATGAAACCCATGACAGCATGTGTTTGGAGCTGTTCCATTTTTTGAAGGCTTTATGTGTAAAGAGCTTGTTTGATTAGAGCATCTTTATTGGAGGAAAAGTATCTTAGCAGAAAAGTGGGTGGGTCACAGGGGAAAGCCTGAACTCCATTAGCCCCAGACCCCATGAACCAGAACCAGCCTGTAAGCTGGGGCCTTATCCGGGGACTGGCACTTGCCAGGTGTTTGTTTTCTAGTGCAGGGTGACAATGAGCAGAAACGCAGCTTTCGAAATGAGATGCACATGTCTCAGCTTCCACAGGTCAGAAATAATACAATTGGGGCACGTGGGTGTCTCTGTCGGTTAAGTGTCTGAGTCTTGACTTTGGCTCAGATCATGATCTTGTGGTTTGTGAGATCAGGTACCCAAGTTAGGCTCTGTGGTGACAGTGCAGAAAATGCTTGGGATTCTCTCTCTCTCTCTCTCTCTCTCTCTCTCTCTCTCTCAAAATTAAATAAACTTAATAAAAAATAAAAAGAAATCAGTTCAACTTAGCTGTTCTGCTCCGCTGGGTCTCATGTGGCAGCCGTCTGGCGGAATGGCTGTGCTTCCCCTGAGGCCTGGGCTCCTCTTCCAAGACCTTGTGGTTGTTGGCAGAATCCAGTTCCTGGTGCTTGTGGAACTGAGGCCCTTCACTCCGAGGAGGTCGCCATAGTTCTGGCCAAGTGACTCTCTCCACAGGTGGTCCGCAGCACAGCAGCTTTCTTCTTCAAGACCAACAGAAGACTCTCTCTGCTCCTTGTAGTTCAGTCAAGAGCTGTTCGTGGGGCACTGTCCACAGGGCAGTTAGTTCTGTTGTGGAATCTGGTCTGGATCATCTGGCAGAAGAACCAAGCGGCACTCGGAGATCTTGGAAGGCAAGTTTATTTTACACCGGAGGGCTCAGAGGAGATCATTCTCCAGAGGTCTGAGCCCAGAGCATTAGCAGAGGGAACAACTTAGAGCCTGTTACTTCTGCATTCCTCATTAATGCATGTGACAGCAGGGTAGGATGAAGAACCCGGAAGGGGGAGTCTCTGATCAGGAACAGGTGTTTTCTTATCAGTCTTGTCAGCCATCTTACAACAGATTTTCCCTAGCAGTTCTGGTAGCTCCTCAGGTGGCTCCAAAGTTAGTCCTAGAGGAACAGAGACCCTCCGCTTCTGAGTGCCTCCTCCTTGAATTCCCTGGACAGTGGGATCCCATATAAATCATTTCCATATTACCATGGAACTTTTCTGGCCACTGTCATCACCGTGAGGGTGTTTCTCTGACATCATCCTAGACATTGTAGGTATTTTAAGTTTCAAGATCATTTTATGTTTTTCCATTATAGGAGTAGCTTCAGTTAATAACGTCCAATAGCAAAAGGTAGTAAACATTCCTTCAATGGAAATTCTCTAGACCCAAGTCCCAGGTGTCCTCACTGTAAGCTCCCGTCTACACTCCACATAGATAGGGCTATGGCACAGGAACTCATCCCTACCAGCACTTGGCTTCTACCCTACACTGTGGGTGTGTAGGCAATCTTACAGATTCCCATTTTGCATGTCTAGTATCACTACAAGAGCAGATGTGCAAGCCTTCTATTTTATAATACTAGGTAGGGGAGGGGCCCCTGGGTGGCTCAGTCGATGAAGCATCTGATTTTGGCCCAGGTCATGATCTCATGGTTCCTGAGTTTGAGCCCTCACTTCAGATCCTCTGCCCACCTCTCTGTTCCTCCCCTGCTTGCTTGCTCGCTCACACATGTGCTCTCTCTCTCTCTCTCTCTCGCTCTCAAAAATAACCATAAAGAAATTATAATACTAGGTAGGGGAGACATTTCCCAGCCAGACACAGACATCCCCAATATACCACCAGGTGAAAGAGGTGCTACCCCTTTCCAGAAGCCTGTTCGAACACAGCAGTTCTCATCCAGACTTTTCCCTTAATTCCACCAACGTTTCTACCTGTGCCCTCCATTAGAATTTCATCAATAGGTTTTAGTTTCTCAAAGCTGGGTAGGGGAAGTGTTCCCTGGACAGACATAATATCCACTTCCAGAAAACATTTGGGTAAAAGAGATATTTCTTTACATAATGCCTGCTTAAACATTCCACTTTTCATGGTCCTCACAACCCTTCCATTTTTATATATTCTCAGTGTGATTATAGGCTGAATCACAGCTTCACCATTTGGTTTTGGTACCATGGAGCATGGGGCTCCTGTATCAAGGAGTCCTGGAAACTTCTCTTCTCCCGCCCAGCCATTTTACTCACTTTTGTGAAAAAGGGTTTAGGTCTCCAGGGAAGGGGTGATTGAATCAAGGGACCCTTGCCCTTTTGTCAATCTTTATTGATTAATCAGCAAAACTGCTCCCCCAAGAAATTGCTGGCCAGATTTCTCATTGTAATCGCTGCCTTCTGGCTTTTCAAAATTTTCCTGACTAGGGTAAGTAGAAAAGACTTGCTTGGGGCCCTTTCATGTTGGGTGGGGTGGGCGGACCACCTGTGTGGACTTTTTTTGTCTATCCAACCTTCGGTGGTGCTGGATTAAAACTTTTGTTACAACCCCACCAATATACATTTTATTCTTCCTTTATTTGTTTTTTAATAACCTGAAGGGACAAGTTTCATGGCTCTCCCCTTTCTGTCTCCTCTTTTTTTCATTCCTATCAAATTTTGCTTTATTTACCTTTTTTCCTTATAACATTTTAAGAATTTCCACTAAAGGGGAAAGAGTCTCTTGCCTGTCCCTTCAGCCTCTTCTTGTTCTCTTGTTAATTGACCTAATGTTTTTGTTAGCATCTGGAAGACCCATGAGGAGAAATGAGACATCAATAAGGTTTCCTGGACCATTACTTGGTTTGGCAACAATAGGGTTATATAGGCGCCATGTAAAGGGGCCCCTTTACCCACCACATGACCATGACGTGGGTCACGAGCGTATTGAATGGGTGGATATTCTGGTCTTGGATACAGAGCATATCTGCTGCTTTGTCTAGGGTACACTCCACTTGGCATTTATAGGGGGACATGGGCAGACCTCCCCCTCTCAGGTTAATGGACTTCACAGTGGCTGTTCTCTCAGCAGTGACCACCTGTGTGTCCGGACCCCATACAGCCATCTGTGATCATTCAGTAGTGATGTGTGGGTCCTGAATCAATTCAAACATGCTCGTCTGCTCTGCGGCATTCGAAGTCAAGACACAGAACTCACATTCATTACTCTCACCTTTCATTTTATTTTATTAAAAATTTTTTTAATGGTTTTTTTTTTTATTTATTTTTGAGAGACAGAGAGAGACAGCACGAGCAGGGGGGAGTCAGAGAGAGAGAGGGAGATACAGAATCTGAAGCAGGCTCCAGGCTCCGAGCTGTCAGCACAGAGCCTGATGCGGGGCTAGAATCCACGAATCATGAGATCATGACCTGAGCCAAAGCTGGACGCTCAATCAGGTGCCCCCGTCACCGTTCATTTTAGTAAAGGTTCTTCAGGGCAGATACTGAGCCACAAAACGAAACAGTTCCTTCACACGGTATGCCCTGGTTTCAGTGCTTTCTTGGTTTTGCCCTTCCAACTACTGACTACCATCTGGGTCACCAGAGGTTGTCCTCGCACAATTTTTACCTTGGGGGGCAGCTGTGAGGCTAGTGGCCGGAGCTCAGGTGGACCAAAGTCGAAGCTTGATCTAGCATCCAGGTCCAAGCCAGCACACTCTTCAATTCACGTTAGCTGCTCCGACTGCAGCCCGGCAGCTACCCCGTACCATGGGTGACCTCATGGCCACCCCGGATCACAGGTTCTTTATCCCTCACCCTTTCTCTTCTTAAACCACCTACTTCCGCGGACCAAGGTCACTCTAGTGATGTGAAAAATGTTGGGATTCAGAGCCCACAGCGGAGACACGAAAGAATTCTTGAGACTTCTTCGGCGCAAAAAGATTGTATTAACAAATGGGGACCGGACCCGTGGGCAGAAAGAGCGGCCCTGGGGGTGTGAGGAGTGACTGATTATATACTTTCAAGTTGGGAGGGGGTTAGGGACAGTGTACGTCTCTAAGGTATTTTGGAAACAAGGTTTCCAGAACCTTGAGGGACTGGCTGCTTTTAAGAAAACGTCATCTATTACTGTTTAGTAAAAACTCAGTCATGAGACCCTTCAGATGTTTATCGGGGGGCCATAAGGTTGGAATAAGATTGTCAGCATATATCTTGGGGCGGGTAAAGATAAAGGCACTTTCCTAAGGAATATTTATATATTAAAGTAGACTTATAGGTTCCTGGAGTGTTGGGGGAAGATTGCCCTTAACAAAGTGTCAACTTCAAGGCAGCTGAGCTCCTACAGGGAGGTCACCCTGCCCGTCTCAAGGTCTTGTCAATGGGCTGTAAGTTATAAAGAAATTTAATTTGTCATTTGCCTTTATTTCCCATATTGCTAGCATCCCACTCCTCTGACACCAAATAAAGGTTCTGGTCACCAATTTCAGCGTGTCGGTATGGGTGTCGTGAGCGCGGGGAAGGAGGTTCCCCACAGCAACATGCAATTCTTTGACATCAGATTGAAAGAGAATGTCAACTACCTCCATTTTGACCTCAGCCTGTACTTCCTAATGGATGAAGTTCTTCTTCCCAGCTTGTCGCTTCCCTCAGGTCAAAGACCCAGCCAACAAAGTGTCCGTGCTGGGAACTGAAACTACCCCCTTGAGCAATAAGGGTTGCCCAGAGGCCAGCCAGACACCCTCCCCCCCCCACCCCTGCGACTGACAGGGACCCCCTGGCCTGACTTTACTGCCCCCTTGCACGTACTCACCCACCTTTGTCCCACATTCTTTTATAAACCTGGAGGTATTTCAACACTTGGGAGAGAT
This sequence comes from Suricata suricatta, assembly GCF_006229205.1. Lineage (NCBI taxonomy): Eukaryota > Metazoa > Chordata > Mammalia > Carnivora > Herpestidae > Suricata > Suricata suricatta. The sequence goes on along the minus strand of NC_043713.1, from coordinate 23,930,275 downwards.
AGCCTTTGAGATGCTAATCTGCTAATTTCCTAACTGTTGGTCTCACTGAGATAAATTCCTTTCTGGTTTCACGTCCACCAGTTTTCTCCGCCTTTGGATTTGGTCAGTGGGGAGTGGCTGAACTTGGTCTGTTTGGGAGCCCTAGAGCCCAGCGCTCTTGCACCCCCGCCCCTGATTACAAGGCAGGTGTTCTACAATTTAACTCAATGTTGACATTACCTACCTGGAGATAGCATCAAATGCTACAGGTTGAGGGTTCAGTCCTACAACATTGCCTCCTCCCCCTATCCCTGCCCTTCAGATGCCAATCAAAAAACCAGGCTGTTACTTGTGGTTCTTTCTGATGGACTGGCTATTATAGATCATAGTTCCAACGACCCTTCGTAGCATCAATTAATTTGCCAGAGTGACTCACAGAACTCAAAGTGTAAGATCAATTAATTTTCCAGAGTGACTCACAGAACTCAAAGTGTAAGGACGCAGGTCTGGACCAAACTGACTCCATAACAGGCTTCAAATTTCCCTCTGACCTTGGAGGCCTAAGTGTCGGGTTTCCCAGAATCATTAGACAATGAAAGGGCACAGATTGCTCAACCAGGGACCACCCTAGTAACACCCAATCAGAAGCGGCCAGCTAAAATGTTTAACACTCCTAAGGGCAGGCCTAGAGATAGAAGCTATAGATAATCACTTATTGCTTAAGGCTAGTTATGCCCTATGTGAGGGGTGAGGGTCCTGGGTCCACTCTGTAATTAGTTAATACACTAAATGTTGTGATTGGGTCCCACCAAAAGTAACGAACACTGTAAGCAATGTGTATGGTTAAAGTTACTGCCAATGATGTTAGGCGATAATGATTGGATCACTATATCTGTGTCACAATTTCCTGTAACTCCCCCTTCCCAAAACCCACAAAGGCCCTACCCCCCCTTTGTTCGGGGCTCTCAGCATCGATCCACTGCGCTGGTGAAGTCTGTGAGCCCGAGCCTGTCATGATAATAAAGCCCTTTGCTTTTGCATGGGTGACTCGGTCTCCCCGGCGGTCTCTGGTTTTTGGGGGCGATATTGAAATCTGGGCATAACAAAAGCAACATTTACTTACTATGACTGATTTGTATAAAAGGGTAGAACTCAGGAACAGCCAAATGGGAGAGATGCATAGGACAAGGGGTGTGGAGAGAGGGTGTGGAGAGCTTCCTTACGTGCGCTCTCTGAGCCACTCCCAGAATTCTCGTGTGTTCAACAACCCGGAAGCTCTCCAGACCACTTTATTACACGGTACGGTTGATTAAATCTTCAGCCATGGGTGACTGAACCTCCAGCTCTTCTCTACTTCTCAGGAATCAGGGTGGGACCGATGAAGGTTCCAACCCTCCAGTCACCACTGTCCCCAGCCTTTGGTGGCCTGGAGGCAAAATTAGCTTCATTAACATAACAAAAGACACCTTGATCACTCACACCACTTCGAAATTCCAAGTTTTTAATTTTTTTATTATTTTTTTTACATTTATTTATTTTTCAGAGACAGAGACAGACAGATTGCAAGTGGGGAAGGAGCAGAGAGAGAAGGAGACACAGAATCAGAAGCAGGCTCCAGACTCTGAGATGTCAGCACAGAGCCCCACGGGTTGGGGGGGGGGAGGCGGGGCTCGAACTCACAAACTGTGAGATCAGGACTTGAGCCGAAGTCATGGACTGAGCCACCCAGGCGTCCCAGAAATGCCAAGTTTTTAAAAGCTCTGTGCTAGAAATAGGGAACAAGGCCAAATATATCTTTCTTTCTTTTTTTAATTTTATTTATTTATTTTGAGAGAGAATGAGAGCACACACACGGGCCTGTGCAGAAGACTGGAGAGGGAAGAGAGAGAGAGTCTGAAGCAGGCTTTGGTGCTGACAGTGCAGAGCCTGACATGGGGCTCCATCTCATGAACTGTAAGAACAGGAGACCTGAGCCAAAGCCAAGAGTGGGACACTTTACCAGAAGAGCAACCCAGGCTCCCCCAAATATATATTTCTTATTATAAAGCACAATGTCACAGGGACCCAGTGGAAAAATTAGCAGAAGACAGGATCGTGTAAATCATGGAAGAGATACGATTGATTCATCACAGTGACAAGATAATGATGGTTATCTATTAATGTTAACCAAAGAAAGGCAAGTCGTTTTCAATTTCAGTGTTCAAATTTACTTTGTCAGTTTTTGATTGGCAATGATTAAGCAGAATGATAAAACCAAGTGTAGGTAAGGTCTAGAAAAGTTGGGCAATTCTCACAATTTGTTGTCAGGAGTGTAAATGCATACAGTTAATCGTCAACACAAAATGAACAAACCTTTTAGAAACTCTAAGAGAAAGGAAGTTTTATTGGAGCCCAAGTTAGGACAGCTGCGGAGGGGTGGGGCTAGGGGGCCAAACATGCTCTTTATAGGGAAGAAAGTGATTGGGAGAAGGAATGCTTTTTACAGACTTAAATACTTCTTACATCTTGTAAGAGCTCAAAAGATCAGAGGTAAGCACATAGGCAGGAATCCCGGAGTTTTATTGTAAAGGAAGGCAAGGAGTAGGAGCATTGATTCATATCTCAAAAACAAGATGGTTTTCTTTTAGTCTACACACTCACAGAGCAGATGCACAATGCATGTGTGCTGGGCCAGACATCAGGCTTTGGGTTTGAACAAAATGTATACACAATTGTGTTGACTTAGAAAGAAATCTAGGGTCGCCTGGGTGACTCAATCAGTTAAGCGTCCGACTCTTGGTTTCAGCTCACATTATGATCTCACGGTTCGTGAGATCAAGCCCTGCATGGGCTCTGTGCTGACAGCATGGAGCCTGCTTGGAATTCTCTCTCCCTCCCCTCTCTGCCCTTCCCCTGCTCACTCTCTCTGTCTCTGTCTCTCTCTCAAAAAAAAAAAAAAAACACCCTTAAAAAAAACAAGAAAGAAATCTAAAATGACTTCCTTCAAATAACAGGGCTTCACGGAGTTTTTCTCTTATCTCAATCAGGAAGCCAACAATTTATTTATCTATTAAAATTTTTTTAATGTTGTATTTATTTTTGAGAGAGCACAAGCAGGGGAGGGGCAGGTAGAGGGGACAGCGGATCTGAAGTGGGCTCTGCACTGACAGCAGCAAGCCCAATCTGAGGCTTGAACTCAGGCACCTCAAGATCATGACCTGAGTCGACACCCGAGTGAGACACCCAACTGACTGAGCCTCCCAGGTGCCCCAGGAAACCAATGATTTAAATCGTCCCTGTATTCAGGGCCACTATTTATGCAGATCTTTATTTTTTCATATTGGGACATATTCACCGCATGTTGCTGAGAGGAAAGCAGCCCAGTCCTGCTTACCTCGGACTGCAGGTGGTATACGGATGATTGCAAACAGCGTGCGGTGACACTTTAACAACGTATGGACTGAGAGAAGAGTGCAGCGAGATGGTCAAGGCAGCTCTTTCTGGATGGTGGGACTTGGGGTTATCTTGTTCTCACTTATCAAGTCCCGACCCTCACTCAGCTCTGCGACAATGGCTCCCTTCTGGTTCCTGGCTGACCCACTGTATTGGGGCACAGCCATAGTAGGAAAAGGGGCTATTCAAAGGGGTGCAAAGGAAATGTTTGCCTATGGAGAGGGGAAAAGAAAAGTCATTCATTTTAATAGCAAAGAACTACCTTAGAAACAATGAGAAATTCTCTGGACTAGGCTGTCCTAAGAAGAACAAAGGTAATCACATATGTGGATTTTCAATATGTATTTTTTCTTTCTAGAGCATTTGTCTACACCTCTTACTCCCTTACGTTGTGCTTTCAGACTTTCTTTCCTTCTTAGAATGAACGTTTTACATGTGCAACCACAGGAAGTACTCTACCAAATGGTGTTTCCCAGCTCGGCCGCCCTGCACAGCCCAGACCGCTGCGGGGAAGCAGTTTAGTGCGCTTGCTCCTCTGGGCACAGGGAGGCTTTCTTCAGCTTTTCATTCTGTTTTCTTGGAAATAGTTGGGTTTATTTAAAGTGTGTCCGGAAGGGAAGTTCTACAAAGAACAAAAATGAGATTTACTTCAGAAAATCAGTTTTAGGTTTTGTTTTCCCCAGGCCCAATATTCACTATAAAGGGAAGACTAAATAGAAAAAAAGCAAAAAAAAAACACAAAAACCAAACCAAAACAAAACCCAAAACCCAACCCATGTGAGTCTTGGGTTTTCTCTCAAGAGAGAGAGACAACTGACATTTTCCAGCCCTTCCTTCTGCTCAGGGGCTGGTGACGCCTAAGGATGTGAAAGTGGAGGATGAGGACTCTGGTGGACCTGACCTTTCAGCAGGCTGACCTTAGCACAGAGCGAGAGGCATCATCAAATCCTCTGGTTTTTGAAAAAAGGCAGAGATTGGATTTTCATATCAAATCTCCCGATATGTAAATATGGATAACTGATTGGAATATTTAAAAGCTATTGTATGAACCAAATGAAAGAGAGCAGGGGAAACCCTAGAAGTTATCGAATCTATCATTTCGGAGATCGAAATCTGACGTTAGAGGAAGAAAGGACTAGCAAGGATGACACCGAGAGTGTGGACCTGCTGACTCATGGTGTGATTTTATTAACTGGTATTTAACCGATGGCTCCTTCAAAGAACCAACACCTATCCAGTCAGGCGAGTTCTTCTTCCCACGCCCACTCCTTTTCTCTTTCCCTCCTTGCCTCCCTCCTTTCTTCCAATTATCCATCCGTTCATAGGGATCACCTTGTCATTATTTTCCGGACAATTTGAAATTTGAATCCCTTTGATGCAGGAGGCATTCAGGAGGGGGTTTTGAATTCTAAGTACTTAAGACTTTTGAAGGTATGCTTTTTTCATGTATTTTTAATTTTATTGCCCTAGACCCAGGAAATTTGTCTTGTAAATCTCCACATATTATGTTTGGTGGAAATTTTCTTTGGAGCCAAATACATGATCAATTTTTACAAAGATTCCAAGGGCAGAATAAAGTAACGTTTATTTTTCATTAGTAAGAGCCTGAATTTTATGTATGGACTAAATCAAGCTTATTGATTATAATATTCAGGTCCTCCATGCCATTTATTTCTGTTTTACTTGTTCTGTCAAATTCAGAAGAAGATATATTAAAATATTTCACTATATACGTGTGTATGTGTTTGTACATGTGTGTGTGTGTATGCTTTAAATTAAGTCCTTCTTGTATTTTTAGTAGTTTTTATGTATCATGTAATTATATTGTTGGGAATATCAAAATTTATAGCTGGTATATTTTTGTCAAACTGGACCTTTTACCATATGTTAGTATCTCTTATAATTTTGGTGGATGTTTTTGCCTTTAAATTCCATTTTCTCTGATATTAGCATCTCTCTCTACCTGCTTTCTTTTTGAGTGTATCTGACATATCTTTGTCCATCCCTTTATTTTCCTTAAGTATGTCATTATTTTAATATAAACAACTCACCTTATTATAAAAAAATTTTTTAAGTACAAAAATGTATGAAGAAGAAAGAAACAAATTACCAAAAATTCTGCTCCTTAAAAATAACTGATGATAAGATTGGGTTGACATTATTCCAGATAGCTCTCTATGCAAATATAGAACAAACAATCTAGAGAAAGATCTAGAGAAAGATGAGGGAAGTAGGTTCCTAAAAGATGCCACTAAGCGTAAGAGAATTTAAGAAGTTGGAGTCATTGTGGATTTTTACTATAATTGTGAGTTTCTGTAGGGGCGCCTTGGGTCACTCAGTCAGTTAAGTATATGACTCCAACTCAAGTGGAGTTCATGGGTCAAGCCCCGCGTCGGGCTCTGTGCTGACAGCTCAGAGCCTAGAGCCTGTTTCGAATTCTGTGTCTCCCTCTCTCTGCCCCTTCCTCGCTTGCACTCTGCCTTTCTCTGTCTCTCAAAAAAAAAAAAAATAGATTCATTGATTACTCATTAGAAAAGAGAAAGGATGAACACAGATATATCCTCCGCATTGCCTGCTCCCTCCTCCCAGTAGTGATGCTTATATTATTTTAATTTCATTGGACTTTACAATATTTGCATTCTGCAATCATAATTATCTCAGATGTTTCATAGTATTTTTATATGTAAGTGGACTCTGTCCTCCTTACCGGGCCCATCTCCACGGCTTTATGGCTTTAGAATAATAGGCCTCTTTATTTCAATTCAATATCTAGTGTGTACAAGATTTCATCATCAATTAGATTTTTCAGAAGGGCTCAGAGATGCTGCATTTTCTGAGTCCTTTCATGTCTGAAAAGTGAGATCTTGCCTTTATACTTAAGCTCCAGCTTGGCTGGGTCGAATCTACTTGGATTATACTCTCTTTTCCTTGTGGACATTTCTCCTTTGTTCTGGCACTGATTGCTGCTGGAAAGACATCTGAAACCTGCCTTATTTTTTGCCTTGTGTGTGAATTTCTTTTTGTCCCGCATGTGAAAAATATATATACTTTTTATATTCTAAGTTTAATAGCTTAGCCAGAATGTGTCTGAAATTTTACTGTTACAGCTTTTTCCTATGAAATGGTATATATTTTCAATCTTGCCAATTGAGTCTTTATTCCAATACTCACATGAGTTGGTTTTTAAATGCAGATTTCATCCATTTGGAATTTATTCTAGCATATGGTATGAGGGATGGGTCCAAGGTTATCTTTTTCCTAACAACTATCCAAGTGTTGTTTGGGATTTTTGAATTTGAAGTATGGAACATGTGGGGGAAGCCGCCTTCAGGGCCACTGTGGAGTCAGGCTGGAGGGGGGTCTGGGACAGAGGCACCCATTTGAGGGTCATAATAATGACATCCAACTGAGATGATGAATGGGACTGACAGGTGTCAAAAATCCCTAAGTAGCTAAAGGAAACCCACCCAATCAATGAACACTGTTTAGGAAGAGTTTATTGTGCATGTAAGAATAGTCCACCAACGAGAGTTTTTTAATTCAAAGATGACATGGTGCTCAGGGGCCTGACGTACAGGGTGGTTAATACAGTGAAAGTGGGCAAGCCGTTTAACAGTTCCAGTGACTGCTTGTTGCCACGAGAGTTTCCAGATTGCAAGAGATTGGTTAAAAGTGGTTATCTCATATCATTTTTAGAAAGAGGACATACGTTTTGTGTGTGTGTGTGTGTGTGTGTGTGTGTTGAATGATTATCTGGCAATTACAAGAAGTTGGCCCAAGTTCACTTTCGCTTATTTTGCAGAATAAACAAAATTAAGTTTCACTTATGTGGCTTAAGAGGTTTTCTCCACTCAGGGTATTTTCATGTCTGCTCCCCATTTTGTATTTAGCTTTAACAGCTCCCTCCCTTTGGGTCAGTAGGCTGAGAATATGACCAACTAAGTATGGCGTTACTCTTGGTTACCCCTTGTGGATGCCAGGTGGAAGAATGTCCTGTTGGCTGTTTGTGCCAGTTGAATAGTGAAGCTCAGGGTCACGTAACCACTGTTATCGACAGCCGGCTAGTCATCATGGACGTGGGGAGGCCAGGTCATTGGGACCCTCCGGTTGTCTAATCCTGACGGATAGATGTAGTTGATGTATGAGTGCCCAGGAAGGCATGTAAAGCCCTCGAGAGAATACAATGCACTTGAGAGGGGTTAATATGAAGACTATAAGGACAGTAATAGACAAGGATTAAAAAGTTCTCCAGAGATTCCTGGGATCCAAGATTTAACCACTTAAATCAATCAAATGAGTTATAATCACATTCAGGTTTTACCTTTCTAAGCCAATCTACCTTTGTCAGGGATAACGGATGATGGTGTTTCAGTTTTTTTCCGAGCCAGTTACTGAGGCTCACCACGCTGATTAAGCAATTACAGGTATTACTTGGGACAGATTTACATGAGGGAGTTTTATTTCAGGAGGCATTGTTGCAGGTAAGCTTCCGCCTAATTCAGGCCTCTACGTGAGGGAGCAATTGGTAATTTAATAAGAGGCATTTCTATGGAAACAGAAGAAAAACAAAGGTTAGTGGAGGGAGTGAATTAGAAATGCAGTTTCTGAGTTTGGAGAGAAGCCAGTTGAGAAAATTTCTAGATGTGAGTAGAAGCATCTTTAAATAATGGAATAGGGATGGAAGTTTCATCTGATGGACGTTCCTGGCTTGCAGTTCGGCTGTCTCTGATGAAACCATTGGGTGGCCTGGTGAACTCCCTTGAGTGGCCCACACACCACGGGACATGAAGGCTGTCCTGCCATGATGTGCTGTGGCGTGTTTCTGGAGTTTGCAAGTAGATGACAAGGCCTCAAAGACCATGACTAGGACTAGAATCTAATAATGGGTCCACTATAGTTTTCTACTGAAGCATAGTATTTTACAGTTATCCCCTTTTTATCAAAGATAATTACAATGAAATTTTATTTGTCAAATAAGTCTAATTAAAAGTGGCTTGACATTTATGTAATTGTATTAAGAATAGTGATTCTATGCATATTCTCAAGTATGACATGCCAGTCAAAATTTTGGTAGTATCTAGGAGATTTATTGGTTCCTAAACTCAAACTTAGGTTTTCAAAACTGTCTCATAATTAGGAAACTCAGTCTGTTTAGGCTAAGAAGCCAAGCTAAGAACTTGTCCAATTGTGTCCTGTTACAAAAAGACTAGATTCTTTTAAAATGTTTTTTTTTAATTAATTAATTTATTTTGAGAGAGCGAGAGTGTGAGAGGGGCAGGGAGAGAGGGAGAGAACCCCAAGCAAGTTCTGCACTGTCAGCAGGGAGCCCTATGCAGGACCTGAACTCACAAACTGTGAGATCATGGCTTGAGCAAAATTCAAGAATCAGATGCTTAACTGACTGACCCACCCTTTCCAGAGGCCCCAAGAAGACCAGATTCTTATTGAACTTATAGAAATAAAATCTTCATTGTCATGAAGAATAAGAATATTTGAGAATAGTTTCTGAATTTTGGAGGGATCGGGTAGAGAGAAAAAGATAAATGTTTCACCTTTAGTTGAAAAAATGTATTTTACCAAATTGCTGTAAGTCATAGATAGCAAGTGGAGAAAAGAGAGTTCTTTAATTATGGAAAACAAATGATTAAAAACCAGCAATGTTTTAAATTAAGTCATAAAAATTATAATCACCTCTATCAGTTCATTCGTTCCCATGTAATGAATTTTTGTTTTGCTTGATTTGGGGTTAGCAGTTTTATGAATCAGTTGGTTTCCCAGAATATCTATCAGGGTCATTTACATGAATTTCTTTGAAGATGACCCATTTTACCCTGTAGTCGATTGTAAATGTTTTCAGAGAAGAATGAAGAGTAATACAATAATTGTGTGTGAGTGAAAGAACACTAGGAATGTCTGTGGTTAAAGATCTGGTGAGAGTGTACTAAAAAAAAAATAAACAAATAAATATAAACATATATATGCAATTGACAAGTAAATTTTATTATTTCTGTGATATTTTAATAGCTGGAAGTATGGCTGATAACATATTAGGACAAAATTTTTTAGGAATTTCACATAATTTCTGAATCATTTATATTAATAACATATACCCACATAAATACAATCCAAGGAGGTTAAATATTACTTTTGTTAGATGATGTTTCCCTTGCAATGTAACATATCAAATAAGCCTAAATAAATGAATATTTCTCCTTCTATAAAGAGAGAGAGCCCATCTTTGAGGTTGTCCAGAGACCCTCAAAAACTCCCCAAGTCTGTTCAAAGTCAAACAAAAAGACTTCATTTGGAATTGATTTGGAAAAGTTTGTCACCGATGTCAAAGTATTTAAAACACTTGATCAAACCAGAGCAGAGGTCACTCTGAAACAATCCTTAGTTATCCATTCAACCAAACTGACAGTTAAAAACTTTTAAAGGCAAATACAGAAAGTTACATAGTTATATAAAAAAAAAAAAAAAGCCTTAGCTATTTTAATTTTGAAAGACTCTGTTTTTTTTTTTTTTTTAAGAAGACCTGAAAAAGACAATGTGAAACACAGGGAATATTTTCATAGGGCACAGAATCTTTGTTTCCTAGACAGGTTACATTAAAGGCCAAAACCAACCAAACAACAACAACAAAAACCCAACAAAAAACCCTAAAACCCTTTATAATCTTTTACTAAGAGAAGACTAATAATTTAAGAAATTTTGTGATTTTTCACATAAAGAAAATTGAACTCTAGTTTGATATTAGTTTTGTATCAGTACATTCTTGAGCTCATTTAATTAAAAAAAACCACTTTTAAGGGTGCCTGGGTGGCTCAGTTGGTTAAGCACCAGATTTTGGCTCAGGTCATGATCTCATGGTTGTGGGTTCAAGCCCTACATCAGGCTCTATACTGACAGCCTGGAGTCTGCTTCCGATTCTGTGTCTCCCTCTCTCTCCCCCTTCCCTTTACAATCTGTTGCTCTCTCAAAAATAATAAACATTTAAAAAGAATTTTTTTTAAAAAACCCTATAAATAAATTAGTTCAGTTTTAACCAGCTTTAACCTTATAGCATAAAACTTCTTTTCTGAAAATCTTCTGCAACTTCCTATATCCATTTAGTCTTTTCTTTTTCTTTTCTTATTCTTGAACAAGTAGTCATTTTCTCTGAGGATAAAAATTACTCTCTGCAAAAATATATTCTGTATTCCTTGCGTACTCTTCATAGAAAAACACATCCCCATTTCCTTCCCATGTAAATACAAAGTTGTTTTCCTTCATTTTGGTAGTTTTATTTTTATATATTGATTATAAATTTCAACAATCAGTAACCTCTATTTTCTAGTGAAGCCTAGGAAGAAGGCATTTGTTAACTTACAAATAATATCCCGTAGTAGATTAGCAAATTTATAAATACATAGTTATAAAAATACTTCTTTAGAAGCCATTTTGATAGCACAATATTTTAAGGCAGCAAAAGACATACTTATCAATGGATCCAAATATCTTCATATTTCTGTAAAAAATTAAGAAGCCCTAAGTAAATAAACTTATGTTTAGCAAGTAATATCTCAGAATATTATCTTATTTGGAGATGATGTACATAGTAATGAATACCCATTATTTAGTTCAACTTAGTATATACTCCTATCTTATTGGCCTCTACTTAAATTACTTGTTTTTAACAATTATGCTTGGATTAGACACTAACAGAAAACTATCATCTTAAATTATATTTTTGTTGAGAGATTTGGTAAAATAGAGATAGCGTGAGTTTACTTGACTTGTTTGCATTATACTTACTGTTGGCAATTCTAAAGACATGTCTGTTTTTATTAAATCAGCAAACTTAAACTAGCTTCTATTTATCAAAGATTATCCCAGATTCTATGAATCTAAAGAACAGTTGGGTTAGTTTCTATATTTCTGGGTGTTTTAGAAATACTTAATTCACGTAAGCACTTATTTTTCTTTAAATCAATTAAATAGAGCTCGTTTAAAGAAATATCACATGTACATAATATACATACATAGAAACACATAAATGTATCAACAAACACAGATATCTTGTAGCTTTTTTTTATTATTACTTACAGCTTTCATTAAAAAACTTTAGCCACGTCTCAGCTACAGAAATGCAAAACTCAGAAGAATAGTTGATCCAAATTGTATTTCTGGCAAATGACCTCAGATTACCTGTTTAGATAGCTGAAGTTTTTTTCCTAAAGATTTCTTTATTTGTACACTATAAGGATTCTTTTAAATAAAGTAAAAATTTTTTTATGTTTTTTATTTATTTTTGAGAGACAGAGAGAGACAGCATGAGCAGGGGAGGGTCAGAGAGAGAGGGAGACACAGAATCTGAAGCAGGCTCCAGGCTCTGAGCTAGCTGTCAGCACAGAGCCCGACGCGGGGCCCAAACCCATAAACCATGAGATCATGACCTGAGCCGAGGTCAGAGGCTCAACTGACTGAGCCATCCAGGTGCCCCAAAATAAACTATTTTTTAAAGGATTCTTTTGTTTATTTATTTTTAAAATGTTTATTTTGAGAGAGAGAAAACGTGCCCATGTTTGCATGCACCAGAAAGGGGCAGAGCAAGAGCACAAGAGGGAGAATCCCAAGCAGGCTCCACACTGTCAAGGAGCCCAATGCGGGGCTCAATCTCACAAACTAAGAGATCATGATCTCAGCCCAAATCAACGTCAGATGCTTAACCGATCGAGCCACCGAGGTGCCCCTAAAGGATTCATTTAAAGAAGCATACCAAGTAGAGAATTAATTCCATTGTCTCTGAGAGGTTTGGAATTTTCTCTTTTCAAGGATGTCCTTTAAGATGTGAACGGTCTTAGAACATCTGCATGGCTCAGTCAGTTGAGCATCCAGTTTGGGCTCAGGTCATGATCTCCAGGTATGTGAGTTCAAGCCCCACATTGAGCTCGCTACTGTCAGCAAAGAGCTGGTTTCAGATCCTCTGTCTCCCTCTCTGCCTCTCCCCCACATGTACTTTCTGAAAAATAAAGAAAACATTAAAAAAAAAGAAAACCCTTAAAAAAAAGATGGACTATCTTATCTAAATTAAAGATTCCCCAAAGTGATAAGTACAATTCCAAATTATCCAAAATTGTGCCCATTTTCCAAAAAGACACAAGAGCCTGGTTTGTGGAGGGTATACACATCGGAGGCAGGAGTATCAAGAGAGAGGAGACAGAGGAGAAAGAACTTTCCACCAGATGGAGCCCATCTTTGGCTGTTAGTCCCTTAGAGGTTTTAACTGCAAGCGGTCTTGTTTTTTATCAGCTGTTTCAAAACACAAGGAATCAGGTGTTTTTTTCCTCCCTTTCAGACAGAATACGGTGATTTACCAGAAGCTTCTGCCAACAAAATACAGGTTTGAGAGAAGCAGTGGGGTGAGGTATCCCAGAGTGCTGTGTCTGGAGACAGACTGCTTGGGCTCAAATCTTTCCCCCGCCATTTATTTGGGTCAATTATTTAACCACTCGGAGTCTTAGATTCCTTATCTCTAACAGGGGGTCATGATAGAATCTAGGTCATGAGACGTAGGACTTAAAAGAGCTAATGCAGCATGCTGCTGACTTTTAGGGTTGATCATGCTGCTGTTATTTCATGATCATCATGGAGCTGAGCCTCTCCCCTTGACTCCAACTTGAAAATCTTCAGGGAAGAACTCTGACTGGCCCGGCTGGAGTCACGTGTTCACCCCTGGGGTCGAGGGGACAGGGAACCATGCCGGGTGACCCCACTGGAGCCACACGGGTGGATGGATGAGTATGAGGTGAGGCAACTCTCCAGAAGGGAGGGTAATGAGGACCCACAGGAGTTGTCCACGCAGAGAATGAAGTTGGCTCAGGAGAGAGGAAGGGACTGTTCTGGAGTCTCTTCCCTTGGTTCCTCTCACTTTGACGGCTGCATACATTCCTTGTACTGTACGCCCAACCCAGTGAATTTGATATGAGGTTTTCCTAAAGGCGGGGACCTGGTGTCTGCAGAACATACTATGGGTTCTGTCTGATGATCTAGGCACTACATGGAGGAGAGGCAAGGCCCCATGGTGGCCAGCTGTGTGCTGGTCGTCGGAGAGCAGAGCCAGAGCCACAGGACAGGCTGTGCTCAGCCACGTTGCTACTTGCTTCTGGGGCAGTTTCTCCAAGCACTGGCTCTTTCTTGGTGCCCCTTTCCTTCCCGGCACCCACAGAAAAGCCATATTAGCAGCTAAAAGACCACGGTCTTCTCAGAGAGGTCAGTTGTGCTTGACCCTGTCTTGCTAGTGAAAGTGACACATGGAGAGGCCAATTTCATGCTGTTCTTATTCTAATGATTATTATCCCCTCCTCTGGGAGGAGGCCCACCTCAGGAGCTCCCTCTGGCACATGACAGTTACTTCTCCCTGCCCCCAGTCCTGGTCCAACTGTGTGGCACGTCGCACCTCTGCAGAGACTCATACTTCTACGATCCACCTTTGGACAAAGGTCAGGTAACCATAGTGACAGCGAACACTGCTCTATTTAATCCCCATATGCCAGGCACTGTGATGTAGAACGCAGGCACTAATGAGAGCCTTGCCAAGTCTGAGCCTCAGTTTTGTTACGTTTATGGAAGCTCTGAGACCCAAAGAGGAGAGATCACCTGTTTAATATCATATGGAAAGCCAAGAGCCAAAGAAGAATGGATTATAGATGTCGCTCACAGCGTGGGAGGAGAGACAGGCCCATGACCAGTTGCAGCCATGAGAAATGCTGCTGTGGGGTAGGGACGGCAACCTGTAGCTGAAGAGAAGAGGGAGGCATTTATTTTGTCCCAGGGAAAGGCCTGCTGGGATGAAGGGATGGACAGGGAAGAGTCCATCTCCATACTGGAGAGGACCTTCAAGTTTGAGTAGAATTTTGCCACGTGCTATGAGCTGAACTGTAGATTCATATGTTGAAACCCTAACACCCGGTGCCTCTAAATGGGATTATGTTTGGAGATAAGATCTTTAAAGAGGTAATTAATTTAAAATGAGGTCATTAGCATAGGCCCTGACCTCGTATACCTGGTGCCCTAATAAGGTAAAGAGATTAGGACACAGACACACAGCAGGAAAACCCCATGAAGATACATGGAGAAGATAGTCATCTATCTACAAACCGAGGAGAGAGGCCTCAGAAGAAATTAACGCTGTTGATCTTGATCTTGGACTTGCACCCTCCAGAACTATGAGAAACTAAGAGAAAGCCTGTTGCTTAAGCCACCCAGGCTGTGATGCTTTACAGTGGGAGCCCGAGCAAACTAAAGCACCATGCCAGCACCATGCCAAGAAGTAGGGGAGGATGGAGGCTCAGTTCAAATACAGTCCCAGAGGGTAGAGACCCCACCGTCTGTCTGGGGATCTGGCAGTGAAACTCAGGTACTGGGACTGTGCGTTGGGGGCCAGAGAACACTAAGGGGCTTGTATCCCAGGAGACAGGCACGTGATAGAATTAGATTCATGTTCTAGAAAGATGGGGATTGTCACAAAGTTGTTTGGGAAGGGGAAGACGTAGTACCAGGAGCACATTCCTGACAACCAGTCTGTCCTCAACGGAGTTCATCTTTCAAAATGCCTTTTTGATTTTTCCCTTCTCCACTACCTAAGCCCGGTCGGGGCCTCTGGAATATGATCCTCCCTGGGGGGCCACCAGGCTCCAGGCTCTACCACCTGGTTCAGAGCAGGAACTATACCCTGAGCTGGGGGGAGGGGGTGACATGTTTTTGTGTTATTTTGTTTATTTGTGGAAATAAACAGTGACAAGAGGAAGATTTTTACAGGCTGTGGAAGCCAACCAGTGATCCCCAAAGAGGAGTGGCAATCCCCAGAGGAGTTTTTAACTGGCTCTCAGCAGAAGCACTGTTATGAGAAAAAGATAGTGTAATCTATAATGGGGAAAAAACACTTGGGTTAGTAAATTCTGGGATGCTTGTTTCAAATTTTAGGATTATAATAAATTTATTCTGAGTTGTGTAAAAGGATAAACACATAATAGCCAAGTCAATTTAAAGAAAGAACATTAAATAGATATAGGTAGTTATGGATATATGAAAGAAGTCCTTTTACTGGTCCAGGATAGACACCTGGATCAATGGAACAGAGTAGAAAAACAGACACAAACCCATGTGCATATGGGAATTTAATATTGCTAAAAAAATTACCATTTCAAGTGAGGTAAGGAAATATAATTTGATGGTATGATAGTTAGGGAAAGTTAGGGAACAAAGAATTGTAACCGTACCTCACGTCAGTCACAAAAATAAATGGGAGACAATTAATGATGCAAATCATGTTTTTAAAATAATTTTATTTACATTGAGAGAGAGAAAGAGCATGAGCGGGGGAGGGGCAGAGAGAGGGAGAGAGAGAATCCCAAGTGCACTTTGCCCTCAGACACGGGGCTCCATCCCACAACCTGTGAGATCATGACCTGTGCTGAAATCAAGAGCTGGATGCTTAACAGACTGAGCCACCCAGGCGCCCCTGAAAATCATTTTAAAATGCTATAAATACATGGGAAGAAAATATGAAATATATCGACACTTTGGGGAAAGGATGGCCTTCTCCACAAGGCATGCCCATAGGCCTGCCTGGGTGGCTCAGTCAGTTAAGCGGCCGGCTTCGGCTCAGGTCATGATCTCAGTTTGTGAGTTCGAGCCCCACGTTGGGCTCTGTGCAGACAGCTAGCTCAGAGCCTGGAGCCTGCTTTAGATTCTGTATCTCTCTCCCTCTCTCTCTGAGCCTCCCCTGCTTGTGCTGTCTCTCTCTGTCTCTCAAAAATAAATTAAAAAACCCCATAAAGAATAATTAAAAAAAAAAGGCACACACGAGTAAGACAAAAAGGCAGAGCAGAAACTCTCACAATTTGGTTAAAACATAATCAAACATTTCAACAGGACAAATGCATGGGTGTGTGTATGTGTGCGTGTGAGTGAGCAAATAACACTGAACAAGTAATAGTGAGGAGAACAGAAGGAGGGCAAGTTGGTCTTTGTGTTGGGTGACAAGGAAGGAGATAAACCATCCTGGGCTGTAAGAAGGGGAGGAAGCGTGAGCACAGCAGCTCGGCCTCAGTGACGTCCTCTGGTACGTGGATATACTTTCTATTCAGATTTGGTTAGTATTTACCCATTTTATCTCATCCGGTCCCCAGGCATGTCCGTGGGAGTGGATATTCTCCCCACATTATAGATGATGGAGCAGGGGCTCCCAGCGGTTAAGCAAGCAGACAGGTGGCCTCAAAACATCTCTTCCACTGACCTCACAGGGTTGCTCTAAATGTAGAATGAGATCAAGGATGGAAAGTGCCCCGGGGACAAAGTGGAGTTTGCACGACCATTGAAGACAGTTGTCCTGATGAGTTGTGCCACACCTGCCAGGCCGCGCTTGCTCCCGGCAAACTGCGTAACTAAGAAGGGAGGACAACATTTGCTTGTGATGAGGGCCAGCATTGTGCAAGCCCTTGGCCACGCGCTAGTTTAGCTGGGAGCCTGAAGCCCTTTGACCTTGGCCTGCTTATAAAATGGCCACTGGCCACTGCCTGGAGGACTCCAGACTCCTTCGCTCCGCCTCCGTCACTGCTCCCTAGCCTCAGAGTCTGCCCCTTGTTTTGAGGAAGTCATGCAGGCCTGCCCCATGCCCACCTTCACTTGCCCTTCCATCCTCCTGCCTGGAGTCGCTGGGTCCTGACCCGGTCCCCGAAACAGTGCTGCCCATTGGCCTCCGGCTACTTCCCACCTCCTCACCCAGCTTTACGTTTCTTTATTAAATGTATCACCATCTGACACGAGAGCATGTATCTATTTGTGATTTCTCTACTTCCCCTGTTAGAACCGGAGTCATTGGATTAACTTGAAATCGCATCCTTCCTTCCTCTCCCCAGCTACTTGTCATTTCCAGAATCTACAAAGATAGGACGATGGCCTCTCTCAGAGCACGTGGGGCCCTCTTCCCCTGCTTTTTTATCTTGTGATTTTTAATCTGGTGAAATGAGGTATAAAATTGCATGATGCTATGCTCTGGGGGCTGGGGCCAACTAATTTATGCCTCTTGTCCTTGCTCCCCTTTTACTCTCAAAAGTGTTCCTGTTGGGGCACCTGGGTGACTCAGTCAGTTGAGCACCTGGTTTTGGCTCAGGTCCTGATCTCACAGTTCGTGGATTCGAGCCCGTGTTGGGCTCTGTGCTGACAGCTAGCTCAGAGACTGGAGCCTGTCTTCAGATTCTGTCTCCCTCTCTCTCTCTCTGGTCCTCTCCTCCTAGCACTCTCTTTGTCTCTCAAAAAAAAAAAAGTGTTCCTGTTTGAATAATGAGGTATATGGTCAGCCGGGGCTAGAAGGATTATCAAAGTCTGTCTGGGAGGGGAAGAAGTCAGCCAAGGGCAGCCTCGGAGGGAGGTTTATCCCACTCTTGGCCTTGATCTGGCAGATGGATGGGGTCTGAAGCCTATGACCAGATCCCACCCCACTGCTTTCCTGAGCCCTTGCTGCCTGCCTGGTCGCTGAGCAGCTCTGCCGGGCTCTGCCCCAAGGATCCATTCTGGCTTGTGTGAGACTGTGCACACCTCCTAGAAACACAAGGTCCTCCTTTCTGAGACCTTCTCCTCTCTGGCCTCCCCTGGAGGTCACTTTTTCTTCCATCTCATCCCCCTCTGCCCTGAATTGCTGCAAAGATGAAATAATGAATTGGGGGACCAAATCAAGCCAGTGGCTTTCCGGACCAATATGTGGTTCTGGATGGGCCAGAGGAAGGGGAGTGAGAATCAGTAAATGTGAGAGCTGGAGGCTGACCAGGAGGGCCTCTTGGATCTCATCCTATTCCGATGAGGAGGTGGCATTCAGAGAGGTCACTGACCGCTCAATATCCCTTTGTCAGGTGTCCGTTGTGAGCCAGGCGCCGTTCTCAGCCAGGGCACGGAGTGGTGGTTGTGACGGGGGTCTCTGCCCTCGTGGGCCTGACGTTCTGCTGAGGGGACAGGTGAAATCAAATGCAGAGATATTAGGGAGAAGCCGGCATGGAGGATAAATGCCACAGAGACCAGTCACACAGGATGTTGTGATGCAGTGGTTCATGGCATGTGGGTGGGCCACAGAGAGGCCTGATATTCCTGCTGAGACCCCCAACGAAGTGAAGTCAGGTTGGCAAACAGGGGGGCAGCTGTCAGAGGTTCAGGCACGTGCAGCCCAGTGCCCCCGACGGTCTCTCGTGTGGTCTCCACACAGGTCTGCCAAGGAGTTAGGCCGGGTTCACTTATCAGCCTTCCGGTGGAGGAAGCTATAGTGCAAGGAGGCAGGGAGTGGCTGGTGCCAGGCTGGAGCTGGAGCCAAAGCTGGGTCTCTCTAATCCCGCCTGAATGCGCCCCAGGACTCTTGCATGTCAGAGGATTTGGTTGAAATGGATGTTGTCTGTGGTTTGGGGTTTTGTGAACTCACCGCACTGAGTGGGCAGCTCTTGGAGGAGGTTTCAAGCTTGCGTGACCTGTGGGTTCTGATGAACCTCCCTGACCTCCTGACCTGCACAGGCCTGAGTGAGACTTTCCCACAGCCCCCATCCTCAACAAGGGCACGTTTGCTTAGACTCCCTCTACGGAAATACCACATACAGAAAACCTTGAAATGGGGTCAATGAGTGAGCCCTGGACCCAGCTTCAAAGTGTTTCTGGCTCCATCCACAAATAGCTGTGTGGCTGGCAGAGATCACTTACCCTCTCTGGGCCTCAGTTTCTAGAGCCAGCAAATGGCCATAGGGCTTCTCTTCATCACACACATAGCTATCATGAGGATCAAATACAGACATGGATGGGGCGCCTGGGCGGCTCATCAGGTTAAGCGCCCGACTCTTGATTTCGGCTCAGGTTCATGATCTCATGGTTCATGATCTCATAGTGAGATTGAGCCCTGAGTCAGGCTCCACACCAAGCGTGGAGCCTGCATAAGATTTGCGCTCTCTTTATTTCTTTCTCTCTCTCTCTCCCTCCCTCTCCCTCCCTCTGCCCCTCCCCTGCTTGGGGGAGACATGGATGTGAAGGTGTCCTGTAACCATACAATGTCAGGCACCGTGTTATTATTCAGGCAGCAGATGACACTGCCCAGTGTTGTCACAACTTCTCCCCACCCCCACCCCTGCACCCGGTTCCATTCATACCAACTCAGGATTTCCCAAGGATGATTTTACTTCTCATTATCCCGCAGCCGGACTTGATCTTTTCTTCTACTGGCTGATCTGGGTGGCTTTCCAGAATGTAAAAACTGCCCACAAGTTGTAAATAAGTTCATGTTCGTCAACTCCAAGGGAGGAGGTGGATGGGGGTAGGGAATTGCATTGAACTTGCTGGGGATATGAGAATGTGAAACACCAGGAGGTTTATGCCACCCTAGCGAAGCTTCCTTCTGCTACTATGTGTGGAGACGATTTATACAAGCCTCCATGTCGGGCCAGGATGAATTAAATTTCTCAAGGAAATAATTCTCAAAGTGGGTTCCCTTGGGATACTTAGTGCTAAAGCATTGGTTCCCTGGCCACATCCTTTTGGGGAACTGCTTCACCTGCTGCAGCTCATCCTCTTACAGGTGACCAGTGATCATTCAGCCTTTTAGAGGCTCTGAGAAGCCCACAGTCAAGAAACCATATATAGCTTGAGCTCGTATTTCCCAAACTTACTTTGCTATGAACCCAGCCCTTATTTTACCTCAAGAGGTGCTGTAGGGACAGAGGGAGCACCTGCTGAGACGGTCTAGACCACCTGCAAGTACAGGATCTAACAACAGCCCGGCTTTGGCTTTGTTAGGATCAGACTTGTTTGGGAAATCCAGGCCTTCGGGGCTCAAAAAGCACATGACAGCCTCCAGCGATAAGGAGCTTACAGTCTGGCCAGAGACCACTGACCTTCCCATCAAGCGTGTGGGGCTGTGTCTGGGTGCAGGGAGTCTCAGGGCAGGGAGGGGAGGGAGGGCTTGGAGTGCCCCAGGAGACAGTCTGTCCAGGACAGAGGCAGGAGCTGAAGGAGTGGGGAGATGCCACTGTGGCAGGCATGAGTCCTGGTGGCCGGTCTGTCTGCATATCCAACTCCTGCCTCCACCACCCTGAGCTGTGTCGTTCCTAACCTGAAAAAGGAGGATGATGATAATAATAATATACTAATACCTGGTCCCCGAGGTGGTTTGGCCTCGTCCCACTGCTCCGGCTGTCTCCCGGGAGGCCTCCCCTTGGTCTGGTTTGGGTCACCTGTGTTTCGCTCTGAGGTGCTGGCTAAGAAAGAGTTTTGCCATTGAAAGAGCTTCTCACAGGCTTTATGATGGGAGGTGGGGTCGGGGGAGATGGAGAGCCCCCAGCCTGATGGGTTCTACACACACACACACACACACACACACACACACACACACACACACACGCACTCACTCCAGGGCATCCTTCACTGTCCTGTTGCTCAGTGGCCTCTGGAGAGGATGCCAGGACAGTGACCAGAGGGTTCCTCTTGTAGCTCTGGCTGAGGGGACGGCCGTGGGCTGAGGCAGGAGGTGAAGGGGCCTAAAGCCTCTGTTGGTCAAAAACATTCTCCTCCAAATACCCAGGATGCCCAGAACACTAATGTTACAAAGACTCTTTGGATTAAGGACCTCCAGACAGGTCCTCCATGTGCACTAGGTACTGGAGGCTGAGAAGTAGACTAGCACATCATCAGAACTGGCTCCAGAGAAGCTGGTGGTTAGTGCCCAAGGGTCAGAGATGGCAGAGGCTGAAGAGGCCGGGGTAGTAAAGCCAGCACTCCAGTTCCAACGGGGCCATTCTTTTGTGGGTAAACATGCAACCGTATGGGTCAACTGGGGCCTTGGTTCCGACGATCACCTTGGTCCACCAGTGATTTAGGCCGCAGGATTTCACTTCCAGTTTTCCTGGTTGTTTGCTGCTGGAAGGGCCCAGGGTCAGTGAAACATCTTGGTGCCCTGTGGGGATGGAGGGGAAGCCGGCTCCGGCTCCGCAGCCCCAGAGAGTCTGGCGTAGAGCCAGGCGCCACCCTCATACCCGCCCCCCAGGATGAGTGGTGGCCTGAAGTCTGGTGGCCAATCTCTGCACTGCTCCCCTCCTGAGCCTCCCCAACCCTTCTCTAGGCCCTGCCCTGCACCTCATGGACCAGAGGTAGGGGAGGAGAAGGGAGGGGAGGGGAGGAAAGGGGAAGGGGAAGGAAAGAGAAACTCCTACCACCCTCCCTTTCCTGCTCCCATACTCCCACCACACTTCCCGCCTCACTTCCCATACTCCCCATCTTTCTCCCACTCTCTCCAGGAGGTCCCACCCTCCCCATACCCCCCACTTCGGGCTGGTCCTGATGCAAATGCAGAGGGGACAGGACAGGACATATGGCCATTGTGCAATGTTTCCTCTACTCATCCTATCTTTCTAGGGGAGGATTTTCTATGTCCCTCCCCAGCCCACCCCCCCTCCCCAAGAGGGGTGGCAAACACCCTCTTCTGTCTGGGGGCCCTGGAGTGGGGTGGGGCTGAGGGCCTGCTTTGAGAGGCTCTTAACACAGCTCAGAATATGACATGCCTTGAGTTAGGGACCACAAAGAGAAATCCACATAAGTGGATAAATAACAAAAGTGTTAACTAACAAAAATTCAACCGAGTAAATTAGTGGATTTGTGAAGAGGGCAGCATCTCATCTAGCAAGTAAAGGGGAGCTCCAGAGGGCTACAGAACAGGAAGGTTCTTAAATATGGAGAGGGACCAGGAACAAAAGGAAATTATTAGTAAAGAAACCATTATTTTAGGTGGGGTCTATCAGTAAATTTCCTACTGCTGACCAGGAAATTCCATGTGAACTGGTTAAATGTTACATTTCAGGGGGTTAAAACTATAGTCAGGTTGTGTTGAGCGTTGGTTTACTGGCTTGGAGACTTCACCTAAGCGATCCCATTTGGGGCCCATGGTTTTCTTTTTAACAATTACCCGCTTTAATCAGACTCTCAGCTTCACCGAGAGATATAATCAAGATTGAAGGCATTAGGGCCACTCTCAGCTTGTGTTCCTGGTCGACTTTTGCGTGGTATTCACAGGTCATGACATTTTTTGCTTAATCTCTGGGATATTCGCAGGTTACCACCTTAGGTTCATAATTTTTCAGTCGGTTGTCCTTGGTGTTCCTTTCCTGACATTCCAGAAAGATAATTTGCTTAGTGGTTAGCAGCTGTGAACATGCATTTAAAGCTTTGAGAGCATATAATGCACGAGGGCGATTACTATGATTACTATAAGCAGGATTATTCCCAACGTTTGGAGTGCGTGTCAGACCCATAGTCCTCAAGATCCAAACCCAGCAGAATCAAATAAGTCAAGAAAGACCCTGCTGAAGGAGTCAACTTGTTTAGGCCAAGTGGCTTGCTCAGTGGTCTTCTGTAACACAGTTTCGATTTCCCCAGAAGTGTTCATCCAGGCGATAACGGACGGTGTTGGGTATAGTGGATACCTTGTTCAGCTAAAAGATAATCGAGGGCTATTCGATTATCAAGAACATCTTTGACCAGAGAGTCTAAGGGTTTTAGCTGGCAGCTATTGCTTTCAGTCGATTGTCCTCTGTGTTCCTTTCCTGACATTCCAGTCTTAGAGAGACCGGGTTCTGCAATAATTTCAAGAATTAAAGAGAAGTTTCTGATCATAGCCTCGTTTATATTTATCCCTAATTAGAGAAGTAGGGATCTGCCAAAAGGAGTGAATCCTGAATCTTGAAAGCCCCTGGTGGGTTCTTTCTAACTCAATAATATCAATGCAGGAGAGTCAACCAATGAGAGGTCTTGTTTTGCTTTTTTCCTAGGCTGATCTCAAAAGCTGTTGTAAATTCCAGAGGTTACCCCTCATTAGCAATGGCCTGGGAGCTAGAGATGAGGGTGTTATCTTTCCAGGCCAATGCCAGATTAAAGGGAAGGAAAAGCAGGAGCAAGGGTTTCATGTTCCGGTAAAGGATGAAGTCTTGATCTGTTGCCTTGGACAGTCTACCTCAATGTCAGCTATTTCTCTTCCGGGTCAGTTTTGGTTTAGAGGCCTCTCACATCTACATAGGACCAGGTGTTAGGTGTTAGGCAGAGCTTTCTTCAGCTCTACTTTCTTCAGTGTGAGATGTACCCAAAGCCCACTACCTTCCAGTTTTGCAGCAGCACCAGTGGTCAGGAGAGCTTGGGGAAGTTCCTTCCATGGGGCTCGAGGGCTGTCTTCCTTTGATGACACTTCCAGTACACCTAATTACACTGCACTAAACGATGACCAACAGGATCCTTTAAATTGAAATCAGGAAGGCTTCTTTAACCTGATGGTGACAGGCTTGAGCATAAGACATTAGAGATTGACAGTAGCTGGTCATACTGGCACGAGACAAGAATTCCAAGAAGTTTGCAAGGTTTTCATTAAAGTTTGTACAATTTGCCCATGAAGTGGATATCCTGATCCCTGGGGACCATCAAATCCAAGTGGAAAACATATTTTCTAACAGAGATTTTTTTTTCCACTGTATTTTTTTTTTTCAACCAGGGAGAAATTTCAACCCATCCAGCAAACATGCACACAATAATGGGGACATGTTGGTAACCCATACCAAATGACAGTTGAAGAAAGTTCAGCTGCGGGTGTATAAAAGTCCCCAAGGAGGAAGTCAAAACCAGTTTTTCCAGGATTATGGACCTGACAAGTCAGACACTGCTGACAGACTGTGTTTGCGATATTCTAGCAGTCTCTCCACCAATGTCTGTTTATAATTGGGAAGGGCTGAAATGCCCTGTGGTGGGTGAAGGAATGTAGAAACCAAACAATGGGGTTTGCCAGGGAGTGAGGAAGAACCAAGCAGCCATCTTGGTTTTCCCGGAGCACGGACTGTTCATTTAATTTAGAGCCATTATTCAGCCACCTTCATTTCTCTGACTCAGGGGGAAAAAAAAGGGGATGGCAAAGGTCAGGGGCTACTTTTGCAGGAGAAAGATGGGCATTATTCACTTGTGCCACAATCATTTAGAATCAGTCGCTGCTGCCTTGATGAAAGCTTGATCACATATTAAAATGTCTTTCCAAAGATTCCTTTTCCACAAGCCTCCTACAACTTCCTTTCTTACATTCAGATTTTGTCCTAAAACGTTCCTTTTAAAATAACTAGCCTCACTTTAGGATACAATTACTGCTTTTTTCTCAACAAAAATGTACATCCATTCCTCACACTTTTTCTTCCTGAAAGCACACATCCTACTTGTCTTGTAGGCAGAGATGTTTCCCTTCTTGTTTCCAGTCGTCTTAGTTTTAGTTATTAGAATTCTTAAGTCTTAGAAATCTCAATTTCTAGTGAAAGTGAATAAGTAAGCAACTGTGAACTGTCTGTTACACTAGCATTCTTTAGATTAGCCAATTTAGAAATACATTTCATAATTTCCAGAAATACGTGCTTCTTCATAGCACAATTTTCCAAAAAAGCAAAAAGTGTTTAGTAACAGACCCAAATTTATCTTTAGTTTCTCTGTAATAAGGAAGCCCAAAGTAGATAAACCTAGGTTCAGTAATTAACGTTTCAGTATTTTATCTTATTTGGAAGTGATCTAGATATTTAATGATGTCAACTTACTTATCATTTAACTCAGCAAAACTTTAAAGTTTTAGGTTACCAAAAGGATTCAGGAGACAATTTAAAAGTCTACATAGGGGTGTCTGGCTGGCTCAGTTGGTAGAGCGTGTGACTTTGGGATTGTAAGTTCAATCCCCATGTTGTGTGTAAAAATTATTTGAGAAAAAAGAAAGTTTGCCTTCCATTTTAATTATATGTACACCTATTCAATCTACTTGTTTGTAAAACTCACGCTTAGGTTACCCATAAAACCTTCACGAAACATCAAAATCAATCATTTTCTCCAGCTATTTTGTTAAAGCATTTTGTAACAGATAATATCCATTTATTTGGCTTTCAGTAAACCCAGAAGGAAAAAAAGTTTACATTTTCATGGGGAAAACTTTAAGGAATATCTATCTTAATTAAACCATCAACCAAGTATTTTCCCAGATCACATGCATTTGAAAAAACATTTGGGTTAGTTTCTATCTTTCTGAGAATTTTAGAGTGTCCCAATCCTAGCAAGCACTTGCCTTCAGACCAACTAAATAGAGCTCTTTTACAAATTAATTTTAACAATATCATCCAGAGGTAGAAAAATAACTCACATTTATAATATACAAATATATATATATATATATATATATATTTGGATACACACACAGACATGCAGACATGCAAAGATCCCATAGTTACTGATATCTGTAGAGAAGATTTTTTTTTTTAATGTTTACTTATTTTTGAGAGAGAGAGAGAGAGAACGAGAGCATGAGTGGCAGAGGGCAGAGAGAGAGAGAGAGAGAGAGAGAGGGAGAGGGAGAAAGAATCCCAAGCAGGCTCCACACTGTTAGCGCAGAGCCTGATGCAGGGCTCCAACCCACAAATTGTGAGATCATTGACCCTGAGCCAAAGTCAGATGCTCAGCTGACTCAGCCACCCGGGCACTCTAATTTTTTAGATTTTTATTTGTCCTCAAAACTAATCTTAAGAAAGCTATGCTGGCTTTTGGGTGCAAATGCCCCCTTCCCCCCCCCCCTTTAGTCTCATTGTAAACTGTGTTTATATTTCATTGACATGATAAGACATAACTTCAAGGGACAGAGAGGAAATGCAAGTCCTTTGAAGGACTTTGGTTTCCTAAGGCCAAAATTTATAAGAAGTCTTCGGAGCTAAACAGGAGAAGTTTGGGGATTGGGAAAGGAAGAAGTGAACTTTGAATTGCCTCTCAGAGATGTCTCTCATTCTGCAAAAGTAAGATGACAGTTGCTTTCAATTCCTCAAAGAATTGGGTTGTAACTTAAATGACATTATTCTCAATTTGCCTCTTTCCCTCCGGCTACATGTGATTTTAAGTAGTCTGGCAGTACTGAATAGCCCCACGCTGGTGTCAGAGGGGTCCCCTGAGAGGGTGCAGATGATACTCACCTTCCCAAATTTGGAGTCACTTCCAATGAGAGCTGAGGAAAGAAGCAACCCCCTGCTCGACCCTGGCAGGCAGGAAGTCAAGCCAGATTATGCAAATGAGATGAGCAAGAAGTCAATCTTTGTCTCTGGTGCAGAAAAGATCATTAACCAACAGGTTGCGATTTGGAAAGCAAGGAACAGTGTGAGGTTTCATTTTCCTCGCTCAACTGGGTGTTAACAGACAGAGGCTCAGGAGAGCCAATTCTGGTTAGAATTTTCAGCCTTTGCTGGTTCTGTGATCTACCAGTTACCCCTTGGCCGTCTAAGGAAATAACCTAGCAGTTTCCCAGAAAATTTCTTAGTTTCATCGTTCTGGAAGGGTCCCTAGTAGGGGCCCTCTTTTGAAGGTAGATATGGCGGTATCTGTAAAGCCATTAACTTGGCAGACTTTTGTTTATAGTTGTGTAGACTTTTCAGAGTAGGAAAAGAATTTAGAGGCTTTGCAGAATGAGCACACAAAGCAGGAAAGAGGGGAGCAGTAGGATTTATGTCTCAGAGTCTTTTGTGTTAGGTACCGCTTGCATCTTTAATTTTTCATTAGCCTTTTGCGATGAATCTTCTAATTCTTTGGAAGCTGCGTTGGAATTTTGAAACCTTTTGGAGGTTTCTGCTTGCCAATTACAACAGTTACCCTGTTCAGTTTCAAGAGCTGAAGTGATCTTATCTAATGGGAACATTCCGCCTTGACGCTTGTATTGTAGGGCTTAATTCCCCTGAGGGCTGGCAGCAGTTTGGGAGGACCCTAGCAGCAAAATGAAATTACCTCACATTTCTGTCCAGCCATATTTTGGGAGCCCTAGCTGACAGTTGCCAAGTTCTTTAGGACACGAAGCAAGCTGAGTGAGATTTTGCTTTTTGCAAGATGACCCATGACTTCCGGGACTGTAGATCTTAGACGTAAAATAGGCAGGTGTGCTGGAAGGTGGTATGCTTGGGTCTTTAAAATGTAAGGATCCCATTAGCGAAGATCTGGGGTTTTGTGGGGCCAGACTAATACTTACAAGGGATCGCTGTTGGGGATCGTGTGCATTTTAGAGCATACTCATTCATTGCTCGGAAGTTTTCTTGAGGTTGGCTAGTGACCTAGTCTCAATCCAACCTGTTCCGTGACCAACTTAATCCTATCATGAGAGTCTCCTTGAAGTGTTGAGATTTAATGGCCTTTAAACGCTTGACCTGTGCCTGCCAACTTTTTCAGCCTTCTTACCTCCGAGATCCCCCATTGGCAATAGCCTATATCTACACAGAAGACAAACAAACATGTACATCTTAACACATCAGCAGTAAACAAGAGATGTCACTGAGTCCTGGTCACAAGAAGGCCCTGTGCATGCCAGCACCGATTCCCACAGAAGCTTGCGCTGGGGGAGGGTTGTTGTACCCAAGATTTCTTTATCACCCCCAGAAACCAGAGACCGCCAGGGGGGCCGAAGCACGCATGCAAAAGCAAAGGGCTTTATTACAAATTTAGGCTTGCCGGGGCCTAAACTCGGGCTCACAGACTTTCAGGCGTGGTGGATCCATGCTGAGAGCGAGCGAGCCCCGAACAAAGGCGGGGTAGGACTTTTATGAGTTTGGGAAGGGGGAGTTACAAGAAATTGTGACATAGGTACAGAGACCCAATCATAATGGTACAACAGTATTGGCAGCAGCTCTAACCCTACACACTGTTCAGAGCGTTTGTTACTTTTGGCGGGACCCAATTACAACATTTAGGGTATCTTTGAAATTAACCAATTAGAGAGCGAGTTCAGGGTCTTGTTTGGTGACTATGGGGTTAACTTTAACACTAGGTAACTGGCTTATCTAAAGTTCCCATCTGCAGGTCTTACCCTTAGGAATGTGGGGTGAGGTAGCTGGCCTTTCCTGATTGGATACCCCCAGGCAATGTATGACTGCCAAATGGCCAAATGGTTCCGAAGAGACTGACCTTAGACCTTTTAGCTTAGAGGGGGAAACAAAGCCAGTCATGGCATCTGTTAGGTTCAGACTCGTTCTTATAGGGTCTGAACCAGCAAACCTCAAGGAATAGGGACTATGGGTTGATTCCAAACAAAATGGAAGACTGCAGCTGCCATGAACAATTCACAGTGTGGAATCCAGGGACAGCGCTAAGGACTGGGGTTTTCCACCCCAGGGACTTGTGGTCTGAAAGTCTGGAGGTATGGCTCTGATGGACCCTTCTGTCAGCTCATTTGGGCTCTGGGCAAATATACCAGCTCAGCTGGGCTCTGGGCAGAGCCATCTGCTGGTGTAAGCTGACCTGTCCTGTAGAGGAAAGTCAGTTGTACTGGGAGCCTGAATGCAGAAAGAGGGAAGCTCAGAACTGAGAGAAACTTATTCACAGACAAGCAAGACAGTGAACTCAGAGGGTTCACAGGGTACTGGGCCTGTGTTCTCATTGTCCCCAAATGCCTCCAAGAAATTCGTTTTGGATTTCGTCACTGCCAGCCAGTCTGTTAAATAACAAAAATTCTACCAAGTAAACATTAAAAAAAGCTAATTCATGGGGTACCTGCGTGGCTCAGTTGGTTAAGTGTCTTAACTCTTGATTTCGGTTCAGGTCATGATCTCACGGTTCATAAGTTCAAGGCCCACACTGGGCTTCACACTGACAGTGTGGGGCCTACTTGGGATTCTCTCTCTTTCCCTCTCTGTCCTTTCCCCACTCATTTGCTCTTTTAAATAAATAATCTTAAAAAAAATTAAAAGTCTAGTTCATGAATCAGGCAGCATCCTAACTACCAAGAGGGGAAAGTTTCAAAGGGCTGTGGAAAAGGAAAGGTTTTTAAAGGTAGAGAGGGGGCAGAAAAAAGGAATTATTGGTCAAGAATCCATGGTTTTAGCTAGGTCACCACTATTCAAAAGGGAACTATCAATAAAGAGGTCTATCAGTAAATTCCCTAGTGCTGATGGGGAAATTCCCAAGTTGACTGGTTAAAAATTACATTCCTGGGGGGTTGGAACTATGTAGTAAGTCTTGGTTTTCGGACTTGGGGCCTTCTCGTAAGTGAGACCATTTTGTGCCTATGGTTTCCTTTTTATCACTAGGCTTGGTGGAAATTGGGTTGATTTTTTTGGGCAGAGCAGGATTGGTATCGTCTGGAAGTAGATAGACCTTATTAGGGTTTTAATGTCAAAAATCCAGAGTTGGCATGTGTGAGGAGAGGGGTGTCCAGGATTGGAATGTTGTGGGAGGAGAGACTTGGGAAATTTAAGGAGTGAGGTCTTGTAGATTCCTTTTAGAAAGTTCTTGGGCTATATTTCAGCTTATTGTGCTCAGCTGTAAAGGGCATCCTGGGAGGTCATCGGATGAGCTTTGAGAATTTACAAAACAACAGAAAAAGGAGATAAAACATCACCCTGTGTGGGGCTAGACCTCTGGACTAGCATCCGGGGCTGGGGAGACCAGCCTGCCCACTGCTAACGTCAGGACACCTGCTTTCTGCCAGCTCAGGTGTTGATGGGAGCCATGATCTCGGGCAAATCATTTTCCTCTCCGGGCCTCAGGGTCCCCAGGTAAGGTGGGGGTCAGGCCTGTCAGGCTTCAAATGATGCTATTCCATGTGAACAGCAAGGAAGGGTCTCTAACATGCCTCTCTTGGCCAATCACACCCTCTGCATCTGTGGGCGCTGTTTGTCTTCCTTTAGAATTTACTAAGCTCCTAGGAATGTTACTGATAATGACCCTTCTCTGTTTTTATTGTTACTTGAAGATGCTCCCTAAGTATTTAGAGAATGAGGCCTGGGTGGCGACGTTTAGGATTTGGAGGGGGAGATTCTGGGTTGGAGAAAGAACCGTGGATGGAGCCCTGAGCTGGCCTCCTGCGGGACCTGCGTGCCCACTGTGGGCACTGGGCCTTCCATCACTGGCCTGTCTGTTCCGGAGCATTCTGCCTCCTCCTCAGGGATCTTCCCGGGGCAGGCGCTCAAACATGGGCATTTCCTCTGGCCTGGTGCTGGGAGGGGTAGCTACTGACACCACACGCTTCACATCCCCTGCAGATGGAGCAGCCTGGGGGCACCAGCTTGAAGCTGCCCAGAGGCAGTGAGGGGCGACTGCAGAGGCGAGGAAGGTTCTCTGAGAAGCCAGCGGCGGCACAGCACCCAATGCAGGAGTTAAAGAGTTAATGGCCGTGGGCATCAGATAGCGCTCTAATTATTTGAGGCCCATCTTGGAGCCCATCTCCTCTAGGCAAACCTCTTTGCAAGAAAAAAAAACAAAAACAAAAAACGGAAAAAAGTGGGGAAAAGCAGCCCTTCCTTAGTTCTTAGTTCTCAGCTTGACCGAACTCTTCCCTTACTCGCATAGTCCAGACCAGCTAGCCTATGATTCTCTCCTGTCTTGCATTTAATCATTTCAGGGCTTTTTCAGTGGATTCCCAGAGAGGGTATGATCCATCCAAGGACCTTCATGTCCCCTCCCTGGAGAAAAAGCAAAGGAGTCCCTTTCAGAAGTATCAAGGAATGTGTCTGTGGATTTGGTGGTTCTACACGCTCACTCCCCAGCACCCCGCAGCCCAGCCACACCCTGACCTGTGCGTCCTGCCCACACCTTGCCCTTTTCTTCCTTCTCTGTGGTTCTCAGTGCACGTCTTTTCCCTGTGCCCTGTGCTCTGATTTTTCTCGCCTCTGCTGGTTTCTTGATGCAGATTTAACCCACAGAGGAATTTACTCTCTGGCATCTACTCCAGCAGCCTGGCTGCTGTCTGCTCTGAGTTGTAGGGACATAGGTAACCCCAGAGGACCGAGGGGACTTCTGAGTGGTCAGACATATTCAGAGACACTCAAGCACTTTTAATTTTTGGTACATTTTATTGCCTCCTGACACTTTCCACAGTTAGAGCCACTCAAGTCCATCGATCTGCCAGTGCTCATTCTGTGAGTCTCTCTGACGTCAAGGTGCATCTTACTGAACTGAAGGCAAGCTCTTCCAGAGAGTGCAGCGGGCACTTTGGTTGGGTACCTGAGCGCCACTTAGAGCTCTTTGGCTGTCGGGCTTTTTGATTTTCACACCAATACAGACCGCAAACCTGTGTGGCCAGGAGCATACGGTTCACGTTTTCAGAGACCTCTTTCCCTCCCCTCCACCCGGTGGCAAGGTTGAACCTGAAGTCTCCTTCCTGTCCCTCCCTGTGAGGCAGGTTCATCATTCGGTACCACTGCACAGAGCCCTCGGTGTCCTAGCTTTATGCAGAAGCCTCTCCGAGGCTCGCCATATGGGGCCTATTTTCTTTCTCAGAGACACAAAAAATGTTTCACGTACAGTTCCTGATAGCTTCAATTTGAAAAAATATGGTTGTGGTTTACCTATTCACCAGAATTCCTCTGGCCATTCCCTGGAGCAGACTAGTTACTCTGTTGGTAAACTCCGGCACGGCTGTGGTGGTCGAGAACCCTCCCGTGAGCTTAGTTCACAGGCCCATAGATCAAGGGGACAGTCCCAGGATACCCAGATATTTTGAGTCTCCCCAGTGCCCTTGGGCTGGTGGCCAAGAAAGAGTCCCATCAGACAAGACAAAGGTAGGTTGGGCTGTGAGTCTGGGATCCATGTAGCTCCTGGCCCACGCAGAGGAGGCCCAGGATGAGGGGAAGAGGATGGATGTATGGGTGGCATTCTTACAGGGAGCAGAGATGCCTGGCTCAGCTCAGGTGCTGGGGTTCAACCAGGGTGGTAAGAAAGCTCCAGAAGTGACCGCAGTAGCCACGCCCACACAGTGGTGACCTGACTCAGCATGCTTTCACTTCTCTCTCTCAGCTCCTGCCATCATGACCTGCTCACAGCTAAGCCCAGGGGGAAGAAGCGGGCTTAGCGGTCACTCAGTCACTATAAATGCAGAGGGTACCAAGTGGGCAGTGTTCTCGTGCCTGGCCACCCTCCGGGCCACAGGCTACTTTACCAATCGCTGCATTGACTTTAGCACCAATTTCTGGTCAATCAGCTGGCATCTGGGTCACACAGTATGTAGCGCAGAACGTGCGGTCACCACTTTTTCTCACGAGGGGGTGGTTTTACTGTTCAGGAGATGGGTTCACTCTACGGTGTACATGAAGGCCCAAGGAGGCCTCTGAGTTGTAACTGGGGATAGAGTTCATCGTGCTGACATTTTATTTTCTTAAGTTTTTTTTTTGAGATATAATCGACATATAATTTTATATTAGTTTCAGGCATACAACATAATGGTTTGATATTTGTATAGATTGCCAATGGGCCATTCATATTTTCTTAAATTTCTTAAGGTCGCTTGGTTATGACCCTACACATCTGTAGACCCCACGTGCCCACTTCCCAGGGTGTCTTCTGCATCATTTTACAAAATGGCATAAATGATAGTTTCATGGACCCACCATATCAGGTCTGTGATCCATTCAGAACAATGTTACCCAAATGAGGAGCAGCCACGTATGCGTGGACAGGCCTGGTTGACCATGGAGGCTAGCCACTACAGTCTCCTCAAATATTACTTCACGTACCCTTGGTTCACGTTCGTAACCCACTCGCTACAACCCATTAGGTGTAGAGTCCAGTGAACTTTTACATATGTGTACGTCTGGGTCAGCACTACCCAGATAAAAACGGGGAACATTCCAGCACCTTTGTGTCCCACTTAGGAGCTACTCCCTCCAAAGGTAACCACTGTTCTGACCTCTATCATCATAGATGATGCCTGTTTATTGAACATTATATACATAAAAGTATATAATATGCATTGTTGGCTATCTTTTACAAAAAACAAACATACTTGTGAGATTAATCTGTGTCTATCGGGAGTTTGTTCCACTGCTGCAGAATATTTCACCACATTTATTTCGTCACCTCAGCATCTTGGTATGAGCACTAGGAGCATTTTAATGGAATGAATTATTTTTCCTCTGCATATGTATTTTCAAGCATAGTTGATAAGGCACCACAATAGCTTATGGTGGCTTTTGTCTATAGTTGACATTTCTGGTCTTAGAGATCTTTCTATTTTTATCCTTTGCTGCGTCCTGGAGAAAAGTTGCTGGCGTTGCTTTGCACCCATGTAAAGAGGACTTCCTCCGTGTGTTCAAAAATGTCATCGAGAAAACTTCAAGGGGCTGAGGCGCCTGGGTGGCTCAGTCAGTTAAGCCTCCAACTCTCAGTTTCGGCTCAGGTCATGATGTCACAGTTTCCTGAATTTGAGCCCTGCATCGGGCTTGTGCTGACAGTGCGGAGCCTGCTTGGGATTCTCTGTCTCCCAGCCTCTTTCTTTCCCTTCCTCTTCCCCTCCCCCATTCATGCTGTCTCTGTCTCTCTCAAATAAATAAACTTAAGAAAATAAAACAATAGAAAGCTCAAACAGGCTAAACACGACTATATCCTTCATGAGTAGGTCTGTCCTCACTCGGCCACGATCCTTCCAGCTGGAGGTCCTGTCTCCACTCACCGCGTGCAGTGAGAACACGCTGGCGGGCCCAGGCTCACTCCCCCGAGCTCACATGATGGACACACAGCAGCACGTGGAACTTGAATTCTCCCACCTGACTGCCCTCCCCAGGGTTGGGCTAATCTGTGTGTTATCAGGCTCTGAGCTACGCACGGGACCGGAAGGCAGGCTGGGTGACAAGTCTGGAGCCATGCTGGCTGCGGGCTGCTGCTGCTTCTCTCCCTGGAGATGCAGGGCTAGAGCCTTGGAGGGGGGAGGGGTGTGCCCGGGGCCCTGGGGGTGATGTGCTTGGGGTCCTGGCTACATATCCCATTGTTTCCCAGCCCCAGGACCATGTCCGACCAGGCACACATCTAAAGACTGGCTGGGCAGTGAGTTCTAGTCCATCTGCCCTCTGGAGTTAAGCTCCTGGTGACTTTGCTTCTCTTTGCAATGTAGAAATGCAGTGTGTGTGTGTGTGTGTCTGTCTGTCTGTCTTCTGTCTCTCTGTGTAAATAGCCAGCATAGCTTGCCCTTTGCTCTCAGTATTGACATGTTCCCACATTCTGTAGTTTCTGATTGCATCCTGTCTTGTAGCTAAAAGGCTCCTGAGGGGCACCTGGGTGGCTCAGTCGGTTAAGTGCCCAACTTTGGCTCAGGTCGTGCTCTCTCCACTCTCAGCACAGGGGGCCTCCCTGCTTCGGATCCTTAGTCTCCCTCTTTCTGTGCCCCTCCCCCCTTCTCAAAAATAAACAAACATTTAAAAAAATAAACAACTAAGGGCTCCAGAGGTACTGCCCCTTCAAAGCCCAAGTCTGGCTTTTACTTCTCCTGCCAGAGTTTCTGGTTTCCACAGTGGCTTCAGGCCTCGCGGCCGGGTGGCCGTGCTGGGACAGGAAGGACCCCCATCTCAGTAGTTTCCTTTGCTCTCACTTGTTGGCACGTGGCGGGCGGTGCGGAGGGCAGATGTTGGGGTGCACACGCAGTGGGGCCTTGTCCTCCACACCGGCCGAGGTCCTGAAGACTTTTACCTCCGGCAGGTGCTAATTCTTTACCGCGGCTCTCATACCAGAGGCGCTGGGGTATCTATGGAGACCAAGCCAGGGTTCCTTGTCCCGGGAAGCAAGGCTAGGGCTCAGGGCACAGGTCTCCTTGTGTGTCTTTGCTCAGTCTTTGTCGTGTCCCTGCTGCTTCCTGCAGCCCCCAGACCTTACAGCTTAGGGCCCCAGTAGCGGAGGCCCAGGAAGTGTGGCAGGGAGCATGCAAGCAGCTCCCGGCAGCCCTCGCTCTGTGGGCAGCTGGGGACACTGAAGCATATGGGGTCTGGAGTAAGGAGAGGAGCCTCCTGGGCTCCGCGCGTCCCCAGGGTAAATGGGGGGGAGCACCGTGATTGTGGCCTCATCTCTGCCACTCAAGCAAGTTCTCCCTGGTTTTCCAGCTGGTGGGCCCGGGAGCCGGGCCGAGAGCTTCCAGTGGGCTTGACAGCAGCCGCTCGGAGGCGGTTGTAACACTGGGTTCCCTGCCTCTGGGGCTTTGCCTCTGCTCTGTTCACCGAGGACAGATAAAGGGAGTGTCCTTGGCCAGCGGGACTTCCAAGTTCCTGCACCAGGACTCCACTGGCCAGCAGGTGAGAGATTTTTGTCCCCCCCCCACCCCCACCGCAGTCCTAGGTTTCTTTTACTTCAGGCTCCTTCTCTCCCTGCCTCCATTGCCAGGAAGTGAGAAGGACCAAGGGTGGCCAGATGGGGCCCGAGCAAGGGACGGAAGCAGCGCAGCCTGGTGGTGCCACCTAGAGGAGGAAGTGTCCCCGGCGGGCTGTTGGCGCAAGTCAACCTCATTTACAGAACCCAGGATTCACTTTCAGGATAAAAAAGGAGATGAAGAGAAAGGGAAAGGGGAATCATTGTTCACTTCATAAGAATGATTTCAGTGATTTCTCATTGACAAAGACATTCCCTTTAGAGTCCCTTTAAACACGTATTTTATGTGATTTGATTAAAATATTTACAATTTTCCCCCTCAAAGGTAGAAGAGATGGCACTTATGTCTGTAGAGTGAGGAAAAACTATAATTGGCTGAGTCTTCAGAAAGGCAATACCAACATACTTGGTTTTAGACATTATTCTCATTTTTATTTAAATTTTTCTTTAAGTCATGAAAACGAAAACCGAAGAGTGTTAACAGGAGGAAAAACTGCTCTTTCCTTGTTTGGATCTGTCCAGGATGGAGGCTACTCGTTCTCAATCAAGTCCCACTTAAATGCCAGTGACGTACACATCTGGCTCCATCCCACGCACCAGAATCGTTGGCCCGAGTGCCCTTTCGGCATCTCCGCCTGGATGTCTGACAAACTACTGGACCCCCGCCCCCACCCCGACCTGCCCCACACGCAGCTCTCCCATCCCAGCCGCTGAGAAGCCCGGACTCATCTTCCACTCCTTCCTCCCCCAACCAACACCCATCCAGGAGGAAATCTCAGATTCCCATCCTCAGAGCCCGAGCGGAGTCTGACGACTTCTCCCTGCCCTGTGGCTGCCTCTAGATCCGAGGCACCGCTCGTTCCTGGCCTGGATTATCGCAGGGGTGTCCTGACGGCCTCCCTGCCTCCAGCTTTGTTCCTCTACAGTTCATTTCTACAGGGCAGGATGAGGTCTGTCCTTGACTCAAAAGCCCGCAGTGGGTCTGTTTTACTCAGAATAAAAGCCAAAGTCCCTACAAATGGCTTCTCGGGCCCCACATGCTCTGCACCCAGATGCTTCTCTGACTCCACTCCGCCGCCTCTCCATCTTGCTCACTGCTCCAGCCACACGGGCTCCTTGTGAGCACACTCCTGCTTTAGGACCACGCCTGGCTGTTTGTCCCACTCTCTTCCAGACACCTGTGTGGCTAACCCATCACCTCCTTGAAGTGTTTGCTCAGCTGTCACCCGATGGGGTTTACCCTGGCCAACTTCTTTATAATCTTCAAGTCCTGCAATCCATACACAAATGGTATTCGCTCAGCTTTCTTGAATGTGGGTGGAGTCACTGGCGTGTCCTTTGGTTAATTAAAAGCAGGGTACCTGTAGGTCCCAGTTTGCCTAGGATAGGCCCAGTTTACACTTGTTGCCCCCAGGTTGTAAATACCAGCATCCCCTTCACTTCTCAACAGTGACCTGGGTTGGATGATTCACTCCATGGTCGTGCTAGGGCGGAACTGAGCAGGCTTCCCTCTTAATGCTTCTCTACCACTCGAAGTTAGGTTCAAAGTCAAGTGCCCATAGTTACTCTACTGTCTTCTACTGATCCTTAGCACCAGGCAGCAACCCCTTTGGAATACCGCCCTGTTCTCCATGCCTTCCCTCACGAGAACACGCAGGCACGCGTGTGGGCATGGGCAGGTACACAGCCATTTCCACTCTACTCTGGGGGACAGAAAAGGTAAACTGTGTGAGTGGGGCCGCTTGCCACTCTCTCGACTTGTGTGTGACTTTGAGCAATACTCTCATCTTTCATTGCTTCAAACATCATCCGCCCACCCATCCATCCCCTCAACATCACAGAGCATCCACTATGTGTCAGGCACTGTCCTTGCACGTGAAGTCCTTGCCCTCACGGAACTTATAGTCTAATGAAGGACACAGGCAAGAAATAACCTAATAAATGAACACCAGCTCAGCAGAGTTCCATAAAGGTTGGTGCCACAGTCGAGTCATGGGGAGGGGAAATTAGGGGGAAGAGAGAACGCCTGACAGAGGAAAGGACATGAGACTTTTAAGATGAGTAGGGGTCTGTCCTGAGAACGGAGAGGAAAAGGATTCCAGGCAGAGGGACGATGTGCCACAGCCCTAAAGCATGAAAGAGCACAGCATGTGAATAGCCAAAGAAAGGCCACATGTCTAAAGTGCAGGGATCCAGAGTGAAGGAGGACAAGGAGTCTGGATTTTATTCCAAGCGTGATATAAACCTGTTTCAGGGCTTTGAAGAGGGGTGACCTGCTATACTTTGTCATTTTTGTTTATTTTTGAGAGAGAGAACACGAGCAGGGGTGGGGCAGAGAGGAAGGGAGACAGAGGATCCAAAGCAGGCTCTGCGCTGTTTGAGCCAATGCAGGGCTCACACCCACAAACTGTGGGACGATGACCTGAGCTGAAGCAGACGCTTAACCGACGGAGCCACCCAGGCCTCTTTGTATTTTAAAAAGACGCCCCTGGAAGCTTCTTGTGAATGAAGGGGGCCAAGACTGGAGGTAGGCTATGGTTCTCCAGGCAGGAGATTCTGGTAGCTTGGACTAAAGTGGTGGAGGTAGAGAGAAGTGGGTGGATCGAGACCTACTCTGAAGGAAATGATAAAACTTGCTGGTGAACAGGATAGAAGCGGTGAGGGAGAGGCCTCTGACTCCAGCTACTGGAATCATGAAGGGAAGGACTAGGAAGGGTTGGCTGGGTGACGTTACTGTGTGAGCCGTGTGTAAGATGGAGATGCCCAAGAGAAATGTCTAGAGGGCAGCTAGATAGTCTGGAGCTGGAGGAGAGACCTGTGTTGGGATGGAAGCGTGATAGTTCCCAGGACCAGGGATGAGATCACGCAGGGAGAGAAGACACACACACGAGTACCAATCCAGAGAAACCAACAGAGATTTACTGGAGGAATACATGCAAAAGACCAAGAGGAAGGCCACTGTGTCATGTTTTGGAGATGTCAAGTAAGATGAAGGCAGAAAGGTTTCTGGTAGATTTGGCAACAGGAAGGTGGCTGGTGACATTAGAAGGATCCATTAAATGGTGGAGGCAACGGCAGGTTAGAGTTTTTTGGAGAATCAGTGAACCATTTGTACATTTCTTAGTAACACTTGGGATAGATGGAAACTTCCTTTGGTAAATCGCACCTATCCCACACTTAGTGTAAGGATCATGGATGCTCAATGGGGAACTCAGGATTTGGCTTTATTTTCCCTCCTAACATTGAAGATGCCCCTGTGTTATCTTCCCCTCCAAACACTGCATCCCAGTCTGGTGTAAAAAGACAGTACAGGTAAATAAGATCGTCTCTGTGACCAGAGCTGATCCAAGGGTTCAGCAAGCAGGCTAGATGCATAATACTCAAATACTGTTCATTATTAACAGCCAAGTAGAAAATATAATAGAAAAAAGATCTCATTCTTTTTATATCCAAATAAAACTACACAAAACCTTTATGGGAAACGGTGGTGAAACTGTACCAAGGCACGTGCTGGGAGATTCCCTAAGAGAAGCCTCTTTGCAACTATTTCTCAGTGACAATCCCTGCTGATGTGACCAAGGGAGCCCAGTGTCTGATATTGAATGAAGAAAAAGTCATTGGTATTTTTTTGGTCATAGAACAGACAGGTCCTTGACCAACTGGATGCTAAAACTTCTGACAACCAAGATATGATCTAATTATTAAAAAAATGATGGAGGGAGTGATGAGAGTCTGTGGAGGACAGAACCCACGAGGAAACCCAGGAGGTGGGCATAGTGATAAGTGGTAATGTAGTAACACTGAGCGGCATGAACTGCAATACAGCACAGGGCTCTGCAAACGGGAGAAGACAATTGGTCTGGAAGCAGCACAAGCGGGCAGCAAGGCCACTGCCATCCAGACCTGAGCCGCTGGAGCAAGAGAGGGAAGGCTTATCTGTGAAGGATACTGGAGATGCCCCTGTGTTTACAAGGAGCTTACGCACTGGAGTTAATAACGGTCACATGTGTATTACGTGTTTCATTCGCTTCACCTTCCCAACCTCCCCTGATCCTCAATATTGGTTCATATATAATCGCAGCAGAATGTGGAAAGCTGAATATTTTTATATTTAAATGTGTGTATGTACACACACACACACACACACACAAACACACACACACACAACTATGTACCTATATAAACAAACACAGAATGAGGAAGGGACATGAGAAGGACATGGGTGGATTGAGGATTAAAGCAGGATTTTTCAATAGCAGCAATCTTGACATTTGGGGCCAGAGAATTCTTTGTGGGGGGGGCCGTCCTGTGCACTGCACGATGTTTAGCGGCATCCCTGGCCTCAACCCACTGGATGCCAATAGTCATGACAACCAAACACAGCTCCAGATAGTGCCAAATACCCTTGGGGATAGATCTGTCCCCTGTGGAGAACCACTGTGTTAAGAGTATGCATAAAAAAGGAATGAAGGCAGGACATAATTCGGATAACTTGAGGAGGATGCAATCCAGGCAAAACGCTGGTCTCCCATTTGTGGCCCCAGTGACATTCTCTAAATTGTAGCATAAGCTCAGTGACCTCTAGCAGCCACTTTCTACTTTCTGCTTCCCCACTTTGGTTGGCTATGTGGCCCATGATAACAGCAACACCCCTTTCTGACCGCTAGAAGTGCTAGTGGTGGGAGAGAAGAAGGCGTCCTCTTGTGACTGGACTTCTAGCCTTTTCTCAGCCCCACATCTTCCATTTTAAAATATGGTTCTTAAAGGGTGCCTGGGTGGCTCAGCTGGTTAAGTGTCTGACTCTTGATTTCAGCTCAGCTCATGATCTCATGGTTCATGGGGGACCGAGCCCTGCTTAGGATTCTCCCCCTCCTTTGCTCTCTGCCCCTCTCTTGCTGTGGGCACCCTCTCTCTCCTAAATAAATAAATAAACATTTAAAAATATGGTTCTTAAAATGAATATAAATCTTCCTTAAGAAGGTATGTTCCCACTCAGGGGCACCTGAGTGGCTCAGTTCGTTGAGCATCTGATTTCGGCTCAGGTCATGATCTCACAGTTCATGGGTTCAAGTCTCGCATTGGGTTCTGGGCTGACCGCACAGAGCCTGGAGCCTGCTTCAGATTCTCTGTCTCCCTCTCTCTCTGTCCCTACCCCACTCACGCTCTTTCTCTCTCTTTCAAAAATAAATAAAATTTATTTATTTTTGAAAAATTGAAAAATTTGAAAAAAAGGTATGTTCCTACTCAAATGTGTTTGAAGACTTAAAATACATAATCAGCACTGTCTTTGTTCAAAGGAAAAACAATTTAATATACCAATCATTAATATCAGGACTAAGTTTAGTAATTTACATCTTGGATATTTATCTCAGAATGAATTATGAACATCAATTAACACCACAAGTTAAACTGGGTTTCAAAACTTTAAAAACTAATACAATTCAACTACAACAAAAAATAATTCAATTTAACCAATGGGAAAAGGACTTAAAATAGACCTTTCTCCAAAAAAGGTATATGAACATCCAATAAGCACAGGAAAAGACACTTAACATCACTAATAATTAAGGAAATGCGACTCAAAACCACAGTGAGGTCCCGCCTCACGCTCATTAGGATGTCTATTATCAAAAACAAACAGCAATCCCTATCAAAATAATACCAGCATTCTTCACAGAGCTAGAACAAACAACCCTAACATTTGTATGGAACCAGAACAGACCCCGTATAGCCAAAGCAATCCTGAAAAAGAAAACCAAAGCTAGAGGCATCACAAAGCTGTATTACAAAGCTGTAATCATCAGGACAGTATGGTAGTAGCATAAAATCAGACACTCAGATCAATGGAACAGAAGAGAGAACCCATAAATGTATGGCCAACTAATCGACAAAGCAGGAAAGAATATCCAATGGAATTAAGATGGTCTCTTCAGCAAATGGTGCTGGAAAAACTGGACAGCAACATGCAGAAAAATGAATCTGGACCACTTTCTTACACCATACACAAAAATTAACTCAAAATGGATGAAAGACCTAAACATAAGACAGGAAGCCATGAGACCCTCAAGGAGAAAGCAGCAAACAGCTCTTTGACCTCAAGCATAGCAACTTCTTACTCACTACATCTCTGGAGGCAAGGGAAACAAAATAAAAATGAACTACTGGGACCTCATCAAAAAAAAAAAAAAAAACAACTTTTGCACAGCAAAGGAAACAATCAGCAAAACTAAAAGGTAACTGACTGAATGGGAGAAGATATGTGCACGTGACATATCAGATAGAGGGTTAGCATCCAAAATGTATAAAAAACTTACCAAACTCAACACCCAAAAAAACAAATAATCCAGTGAAGAAATGTGTAAAAGACAATAATAAACATTTTCTCCAAAGAAGATATCCAGATGGCCAACCAACACATGAAAAAATGCTCAACATCATTCATCATCAGGGAAATACAAATCAAAACCACCACGAGAGACCACCTCACACCTGTCAGAATGGCTAACAACAGATGTTGGCGAGGATGCAGAGAAAGGATCTCTTTTAACTGCTGGTGGGAATGTAAGCTAGTGCAGCAACCCCAGAAAACAGTATGGAGTTTCCTCAAAAAGTTAAAAATAGAACTACCCTACGAGCCAGCAATTGCACAAGGTATTTATCCAAGGGTACAGGTGTGCTGTCTCAAAGGGGCATACACACACACACACACACACACACACACACACACAATGGAGTATTACTCGGCAGTCAAAAAGAATGAAATCTTGCCATTTGCAACTATGTGGATGGAACTAGAGGGTATTATCCTAAGCGGAATTAGTCAGAGAAAGACAAATATCATATGACTTCACTCATATGAGGAATTTAAGATATAAAACAGATGAACATAAGGGAAGAAAAAATAATATAAAACAGGGAGGGGAAAACATTAGAGACTCTTAAATATGAAGAACAAACAGAGGGTACTGGAGGGGCTGTGGGAGGGGGATGGGCTAAATGGGTAAGGGGCATTAAGGAATCTTCTCCTGAAATCATTGTTGCACTATATGCTAACTAACTTGGATATAAATTTAAAAAATAAATAAATAACAAAACTAAATAAATAAATAAAATAGAGTCAGAAAAAAACCCCAAAACAAACAGAAAATGGCAAGTATCAGTGAGGATGTGGAGTATCTGATGGAGGCTGATCCAGCAGCGTGTTTCCCACCCTGATATCTACAGGAGCGAGCACGACGCCTTGCGCATGGCTGGTGACAGCGTAAAACGGGGCAGCC
The DNA here is from genome assembly GCF_006229205.1 of Suricata suricatta. Lineage (NCBI taxonomy): Eukaryota > Metazoa > Chordata > Mammalia > Carnivora > Herpestidae > Suricata > Suricata suricatta. The sequence goes on along the minus strand of NC_043713.1, from coordinate 23,887,442 downwards.
ACTGTGGAAAACGGTTTGGCAATTCCTAGAAATGTTGAAAACAGAGTCACCGTGTGATCCAGCAATTCCACTTCTGGCTGAACACCCGGACGAACTGACAGCAGGGCCAGCGTTCCTCACACAAGCCAAGAGGCCGCAGCAACGCAAGTGTCCACAGATGGATGGAAAGATAAGCAAATGTGGTCTATACACACAAGGGAATACTCTTCAGTCTTAAAAAAGCAAAGTCTGACGCGAGCTACGACACGGAGGACATTATGCTGGTGAAATAAGCCAGTCACAAAAGGACAAACGCTGTATAATTCTATTTGCGGGGCCTCGGGTCGCCGGATTCTTAGAGGCAGACGGTGGACTGCTCGCCGAGGACTGCAGGGAGGGCACGGGGGACTCAGAGTTTCAGCTCCTCGAGATGAAGAGAGTTCTAGAGACGAACGCTACAGCTGGCTGGACAACAACGTTAATGTATTTAATGATACTTAAATATGGCGATGGTAAATTTTATCATATGTGTATTTTACCTCAAAAACTTCCAAAAATCCAAGAAATGACAGGAAAAGATTAGCTGAAGTTAAAGCAGCATTTATTCAATTTTCTTGCAATCGTACTATCTAAGGCATAAGTAGTGATTATCTGGCATTACACAAATTCTTTTAAGGCCTCTGTGGTTGGATTTTTGCTCAGAGGTAGATCCCATCTGGTGCGGATCTGAGAGAACCTCTTTATTCTGGCCTGGGCCTTACGCACGAGGGACGTGTCTCTGCCTCACTATCCCCTTAATAAGCTCTGTCACTTTCAGTGGAGGGCATGTAGGGTCCTGCAGCTGCTCCCTGTGGCCCCGGCCAGGGAAGCGGGAGGGGCCTCGGCGGGCTCCGGGCCCCTCAGGCCGTGCGCTCGATCACGACGGCGATGCCCTGGCCGCCTCCGATGCAAGCCGATCCCACCGCGTATTTTCCACCCCGACGCCTACAAGAGAAAGCACTGGCTGAAATCCACTCGGATAAAAAACGAACAGAGGTAATTTGCAGATTAGTTAAATAGAATTCATAACGGTCACATCTACATTATTCATTCTCACTCAGCTCGTCTCAATCTTTTCCCGAGTCCTCAATATCCGTGTATAGTTGCAAGAGGAGAAAGAATTTAGAAAGCAGGATACTTGTATGAAAAGAAGTGGGAACGCTGAAGGGGGAGGCCCAGAAGCCAACAGAGAAGCGGAGGCGTGCCGGGCGAAGGGAGAGAGACGGGGCTCGTGCAGACAGCCAAGAAGCTGAGGGAGGAGTGAGCAGCCAGCCTCTTTGATTTATGTGGGTTTGGATTTTTGTGGTACCTTAGAGCAAGCGCAATTAGTGACGTTTGTCCATGTGAGGAGGCAGATAATTTAGAAGTTCATGTCCCTTTCATAAAAATTAGACTCCTTTGGACCACAATCTATTCTCATTCCCCAATCTAACAGAATGGCCTTGAGAAAGCCACCTAGGAATTTTTGGTGCATGTCACTCATTTCAATTCAATGAATTACTTACTAAGTGAAATGAGTCCCGTTTACCTTAACCAGCAGGGGCCAGAGTCCTTGTTTTTGACTGACATATTTGGTTTTGTTTGCAATGTTCCTAACAGAGAGAAATGGTCTAGAACACACAGCACTGGAAGGAGGAGCTCATTTATTAGGACTGAAAGATGATCAACTGAAAGCTCTCCTCCTGGCACCCTGGCAACAGGAACGGAACCACTTGGCTCAGACCCAAACTGGTGATTTGCTTTGGCTTCTTAAATGACAGCATCTAGATGGGAACCCTCCCAATACGTTGTTTGGTTCCCCAAGTCATTTTATCTCGCTCTTGTAATGGCCGCTAGAGTGCAAGTGCCATGAGGCCCACGGCCTCGTGAGTGCCGACTGCTGTGTCCCAGCACAGGGCGGGGGACAGCGCCAGGAGGGGGCACATGCTGAGCCCACAGCAAACACGAGGAAGCGCGCACATCCCAAGTGCAGGGCCACTAAAAAGTCAACCGTGTCGTCTCTAATCTCAGCCAAAAAGGGGATAACTTGTTCCTGGTGAGAAGCAGTGCAGGGGGATATGAGGAAGAATGAAAAATGTTGGACTGTTCTGGGGAAACCTAAATCCATGAGTTTCTATCAACGACAGCAAATATAAAATGCAACCATTTCTAGCAGATACCTTAATTCGTGAACGAGGTGTGCCATAATTCTCGTTCCAGATCCTCCCAGTGGGTGACCCAAAGCAATGGCTCCACCATTCACATTGGTTTTACTTGGGTCAAGATCCAAAGTCTTCTGAACTGCTAAGTACTGAGGAGCAAACGCTTCATTCACCTAAAAATAATCAAAACACTGGCAAACCTCATTCTTAAGTTGCTTTTCGACCGAGAATTGTCCAGTTCTACTGATGGCTAATTTTGCTCTTTTTTTCTGTTTAAGCTACCTTGCAAGCTTATTTTAGTTTACCTTCCACCACTCTTTGTAAAGACATCAGGTTTGAAAATGGATCTATTTAGTAACTTATACTTTAAGTCCACTGCATCCCTTGGAGAAAAGAAATCCTTAGGTATCTGTTTATAACATTACTGAATAGGTCTAAAGACCTACTAGAGGCACCAGGAGATGGCCCACAGCTTCTGGACCCAGAGGGCTCAAATCCTGGCTGACTGCCTGTTCTTTAAGCTCTTGACACTTGAGACTCAACAGTAAAATGTAACTGGTGTACATCCTAAGAGTTATTGTGAAGGTTAAATGGAATCATGGGTATTAAGTGTCTAGTGTAGCACCTGGCACCTACCAACTATTCAGTAGATGGGTGCTATTAGTATTATTACTGCGGTGCTATTTGCCCCACTTCCTAGAAGAAACTGACACACAACAAAGGATAAACCTTCAGAGCCAGACACACAGAATGGTTACTATGCTGACAGTGGGCAGCTCTGAAAAAGATCATATTGTATTTACTTAACAAGGCTGGCTATGAGAATTACCTTCCTTCAAGGTCATAGCACTACATTTTCATATGATCTTAGCTAGAAAATTGTAGCAGTAGGAAAACTGATTTTTAAAAAATTTTTTTAATGTTTTATTTATTCTTAATACAGAGAGAGACAGATCATGAGAGGAGGTGGGGCAGAGAGAGAAGGAGACACAGAACCAGAAACAGGCTCCAGGCTCTGAGCTAGCTGTCAGCACAGAGCCTGACGCGGGGCTTGAACTCACGAACGTGAGATCTGACCTGAGCCGAAGTTGGAGGCTTAACCGACTGAGCCACCCAGGCGCCCCGGAAAGCTGATTTTAAGAGAGGTAACTTGTTCTTTCCTACTATATTTTCTGTTTTCCTAAGATGGTGCTTTGTTTGTCCTTAGATGCCACAATATTTTTCCATTTTATATTGGCTTATGGTAGTACTAGGAGACCCAGAATACGTCATGAAACTATGCTTCGGAACCGAGGAAACACTACTGCATGATCACAAGTCCCAAAGACGATCATATCAAGATGTTGAGTGCTATGTCCTTGAGTGCATTACATCTATACATGATTATGAACAGCTTTGCAGAGCTGACAAATTTAAACAGAGTTTTAAGTGTGAAATCTAAAGTCAGAAATTCAATGACATTATTTGCTAATACAAATATGGTAATTAATTATCCCCCTTGAGGCTCTAAGGATGGAAGAAGAGATTCAAGGGTAAGCCATTTGTCTAAAACCATGGTTTCCTGGATGAGAGATGTCCATAGAGGAGATCACACCTGTGCCCAGAGTGCGCAGGCCCTTACTCTGCCAATTTAAGTAGAGAAGTTTCCGGGGAACCTGGGTGGCTTAGTCAGTTAAGCGTTGGACTTCGAATCAGGTCATGATCTCACAGTTCGTGGGTTCAAGCTCCACGTCAGGCTCTGTGCTGACAGCTCAGAGCCAGAAGCCTCCTTTGGATTCTGTCTCCCTTTCTCTCTGTTCTTCCCTGCTTGCACTCTGTCCTCTGTCTCTCTCTCAAAAATAAACAGTAAAAATATTTTTTTTTTAAATAAAATAAGTAGAGAAGTTTCCTTTCGTTATATTAGTTATCTCTCAAGGTCAAGCAGCATATGTTTAATTACCTAAAATTTTCAAATACTTCCAGTGTAAGATGCATGTAATCCAGCTTTAAGTATTTTCTTTTCCACTCCTGTGTTTAATTACGCTGCACGTTTAAGACGCCTTTGCTCTACATTAACATTAAAAAAAATTCACCATACCAATAAACTTAAGTTTTCTATGACATCCCAAATCTAGCCACAATTATGGTGTAAAGGCCAAAGAAAAGTTTGGGAAATGGGGAGTTTTAACTTGGGGAGAGAGCAAGAAACTTCTAGATTTTGCACGAGATACTGTTTTTCTATTATGTCAATTCTTTTGCTTGTATTTTTTCATTTTAATCCATAAAAGAAAGTTAAAGTTATTCATTTCTTACCCACCTTACTATATTCAATTCAACAAGCACATTAATAGTCTAAAATACAATAGTCTTATAAGGGCCTATGAAGTTTCTAGGAATTCATATTTTAGGAGAAAAAATCAGGCAGTTTTAATTATTCAAATATACATAAAGCACTTTAATTAGGTAGAGAAAAGGACCAACCCAAAGCATGTAATGAAAAGTAATACTTATTTAGATGCACATCATTTGGAAAGACTAACAGCACTAAAACAAAAAAGCTATAAAACACCAAATAAAGCCATTTATGCTGTAGAAGTTGGTGGTTTACTCATGTGAAAAAAGCATAACACTTACCTCTACCAAATCCATGTCCTTAAGACTCTGTCCTGTTTTCTTCAGTACCCCATTGATAGCAGGGACAGGACCTATATAAGCACAAAAATCAATTTCATCTTATATATTTATTTAAGTATCAAGTTTCTTCTTTACTAAACAAGCAAGAAATAATGTGACGGTTATTAGTAGCCACAGTTCTTACTACCTTGATAGCACATTATTCAATGATGTGACAATTAAAAAAAAACAAAAAAGAGAACCCAAGGTTAAGCTGGTTTTGCAGTCCATTTGTAGACAGGAGCCTCACATAGGAAGTTCTACCATAAACAGCTTTACTGAGAGTTCACAGAGCCAACGGAGACCTATCTGGGGTTCTGCAGTCATTTACAGATGACACTCCAGGCCAGATGGCCAGGCAGACCGAGTGCTCTCCTGGACACAAATCACATGCATTCCTAGTACAGAAGTGATTGTGGCTACTCTCTGAATCTGCAGGCCCATCTGGACGAAAGGCAAGAAGCACAGTAGTGTCTCCACACGGGCACAGCGAGACAGGAAGCCACGAGGCACTTTACCGAAAAGATATCCAAAGCAAAGAGGTGTTTATAATGCCAACAGTAGGCAGAGAATTTAAATAGTACAAAACCCCCTCTGCAGAAATGAAGTCTACTTAGTAAGACTTCGGAAACTTTAGCTCCCAGGTTACTGATAATCACCAATGACAGTTTAATGCTGCTCATAATTTTTAGGTATATTGACATTTTTTCCCCAAAGTAAAAATCTGGTTAAAGAAGATTCTCTACTTCTTTATCTGTTCATAGGGAATGAAATTGCCATAAATATAAAAAAAAATATGTGGTATGTTCTGCTGAATTCAAGTAGTCGAATATCCTGCAAGAAGTTTCATAAATATACCTAAGGTAAATCAGTCTTTATAAGAAAAGCATAATGCAATCTAAATACAATAGAACTTGTTTTGTCACCTAATTACAATGTTCTCCAGACAACAGTCTGCTTATTGGTTAAGGGGCACCAGTTAGCGCTTTTCAATTGGAAGAATCAATTTTGCAGTTTTGCACAGAACCTATTTCCAGATTCTTTTTGTATCTCTAATGCACGAAAACAAGATGGAGAGTCAACAGGAGAGCGTCAGCTTTCCAGCATGGTCAGGGATGAAGCATCCTGTGAATGACACACAGAACTAAAAGCTGAAGATGTAACACTGACCAGCCTATGCACCTCCTTGTCCTCATTTCTCTAGTAAGCATGACTCAATGTATTCTTGTTAACTTAGAATCATGACAATATCCTGGGCTACAACTTGAGTTTTAAAGGATGTTCCCATAACACTTATTTACCGGAACTCAGTAAGTTATACTATTCTCATTGGGAATATGGTATCTCATTTCTAGTCCTACCACTAATAGCTATGTAACCTTGGGCACCTTTTTTTGGGCTATAAGCTTCTCATCAGAAGTGCTCTGGTTTTTAACATTTTTCTTTCTAACCACCGTAATCCTTTCTACAAATAAAACCCAATAAAAGATAAAGCCAGAGCTGCTACAGCTGAAGAGGTTCCAAGCTTCACCCGACATCATTGGCGAGTTCCATAAGTGTCCTTCCTTGGAGACATTACTGTTCTCTGCACGTCCTGGCTTTCCCCCGTTTTCTGGGTCAGTAGCTACTCTACAGGGCTAAAGATTGCTCCATGTTGGAGAACTGCATAACTGAGGAAACTATTCTTAGAAACTGGATTGATGAGTCAATCCCCACCCCTCAGTCACCACTCTCTCTTGCCTATTCACCTGGTGCATTTCATGCAGTTAGCTTGTTTAATCTCATACAACAGCCAGTAGACAAGCTGTCTAGGTGAAGGGACATTTGACACTGTGGGGCATTTGGTACATATGGCTCTGTTGAAGCCCTGAGCAGGGGAAATATCAAGCCTTCCACAATGGTATTCGTTGTACTCCAGAACCAACATCCAGACCCTGGAAGAGAAGGAAGGAAAACTACATTTTCTTCGCTCACTGCCTATGTTAATGTAACAGAACCTAGTAAAAATTGAAGTTAAACTGAAAAAGAACTACAAAATAACTAATTATCTATATCAAATAAATTTGATTGATCATCAAAGCCATCCAGATACACTTAAAAAAACAAAACAAACCCCATACTCCTAGGCTCCACCCTGGCACTACTGAAACAAAGTCTTTCACGGGGGGATTATGGGTAGATTTTGATGATCACCTGGGGTTGGGAATCACTGTTCTAGACACGGAAATGATAAATACCATACCAGTATACAGATGTTTCATTTTTAAGCCACCTTCCATCTCTAAGACACCTAAAAGCTGATGTTTTATTGATAGTGAGTAGGTGAGAGCTAATAAGCTTTTAAACCTGTAACGTAGAAAAAATGGACTTTTTTCCTTAAGTTTATTCATTTGAGAGAGACACAGACAGCATGAGCAGGGAAGGGGCAGAGAGAATGCCAAGCAAGCTCCGTGCTGCGAGGGCAGAGCCTGACGCGGGGCTCAAACTCATGAGATTGTAAGATCATGACCTGAGGAAAAACCAAGAGTCTGAAGCCTAACCGACTGAGCCACCCAGGCGCCACCCAAAAAATTGACTTTTATCAGATATTTACACAGCCTAAAGTTTGAGTTAAAGTGATCTGAAACACAGTGAAAGCTGACAAAGTATGGGCATGCCAGCTTTCTTTTTTAGGAAGTAGAGAGATCTTCTCTGAAGGACATGGCAGCAAATGTGGTTGAGTATTAACTTAGTCCCAAATTAGCATAATGGAATCACTCAAGTGGAACCCTGAGGTTTGCACTGAAGGATTTCTAAAAATGCAGGTCAGCAGCAGGTCATCCCCCTTCTAGCTTGGGACCTACTTCAAAAACCAGTTAGTTAGTTGAAAAAGGCCTAACGAAGCTCATAAAGAAATCTCTGGGCCTACCAAGACTCTGAAGGTAGCGCTAGCGTAGGCTTTTCTTTGGGGTATGAGGGTACAGGTGGGACACGTCAAAGCCTCTGGGCATGAACGTTCTTGTAAGTGAGACCCCTCATCAGTTCCAAGGATGACCGGAACCAGGACAATTCAGCATCATTTGCAGGTTCTGGAGTGCCTCCAGTGAAAAGCTGTTTGTTCTCCTTCTAATTCATACTTTTCAAGTCAAGAAAGAGTATACAGTTGGCCCTGAACAACACAAGTTTAAATTGTGTCAGATCCACTTACAGGCAGACTGTTTTGAGAAACACAGTATAGTACTATAAAATGTATTTTCTCAATAACGTTTCTTTTCTCTAGTTTATCATAAGAGTATGGTATGTACTATATCTGACATACAAAATATGCGTTAATAGTTTATGTTATGGGTAAGGCTTCTGGGCAACAGCACGCTATTGTACTTAAAGCTTTGGAGGAATCAGAAGTTACACTTGGATTTCGACTGCATGACAGCTGGCGCCCCTAACTCCTGCCTTGTTCAAGGGTCAACTGTACATGTTTGTAGGGGGTTCTCCTGTTAATCTTTGCCTAGTGAGATACACGGTAATTCTGCATTCTCCTATTAAGGCCCAGCGGAGCCAGGTGGGGAGGACTTTGACTTCCTGAGGCAACACGGTGAGAAGAGCGCTGGAACTGGGGAGCCCTGGTTCCCATCCTGGCTCCATCACTTACTGGTCTGGAGCTTTACAAGACAATCTCCCTAAGCCTCCGCTTTCTCATTCACAAAGGGATTGTGGGAAGAGGAAGTGAGATACGCCAGTGACCCCGTGCAGAACACCTCGCACTCGGGAATCTCTGTTTCACCCGAGGATCCCTCCCCCATCGTGCGTTCTCTCATCTTGTCACCTCCTTGTAGTTCTTCTCTGTTCTATTCTGGGTTTTAAATTTCTCAAATGGACAAAGAGGCATGATTACTGCCCACAAGGAGTGTGTACAGTCTTGGTTTTCCTGTTTGTGCCTGGCACCATTTTTCATGAAGATGAGTTGTTTAAATGACTGATTACCAATCTCCTTTTCTCCACATGTGACCTTGATTTGGCTACTGTTTCAGGGATCTGAATGCCAAACACGAGTTGTCTCCGGAAACATAACAGACCAGTCTGCTTCACTGCAAACTTACCAATACCCATGATAGATGGATCACATCCAGACGCAAAATAGCCCACAATTCTTGCGAGTGGTGTGAAGTTATGTTTTTTAACGGCATCTTCGCTAGCTATGATAACAGCTCCAGCACCATCGGAGACCCCCTTGGAAACAGAAACATAAGACTAATTAGAGGGGAAGAGGATCCAGTTAACTAAGATCTGAACTGACTAAGGGAGTAACGTTGGGATTGTGGTAATACAGAGTAAGCAGCACCACAATTTGGGAGACAGTAAGTACTGCTGGCAGTGCTGGGGCAGGGGTGGGGGGAAGAGGGTCAGAAGCTGACTAGGGCACAGAATACAACCTCACCAACGGAAAACAGGAAACAGTGGCAAAGAGGTGCTTATATCCAGATGTGGGGAGACATAAGAAATCTGATGAGTTGTATCCATCAGGGGGAAAAAACATGAACGCTGAAATCATAAACCAAGTAAATTTCCTTCCAGATTTTTTAGATAATATTCAAAAAAGGACCAAGAAACTGGAAGAGTATTACATGAGAGTGCCTAGTTAAAATATTTTGTTCAGGACTATGAACACCCCAATTAGCAGATATGAACACTGCTATTTGATTTTTCCATTTTTTTAAGTTTATTTATACTGAGAGAGAGAGTGGAGGAGGGACAGAGAGAGAGAATCCCAAGTAGGCTCCTCGCTGACAGTGTGGAGCCTGATGTGGGGCTTGAACTCAAACTGTGAGATCATGACCTGAGCTGAAACCAAGAGTTGGATGATTAACTGACTGAGCCACCAGGGTGGCCCTATGAACACTATTAATTTAAGCTAAATAACTAAAGACTAGTATAAAAAGTATCTAAAAGATATCTCATGATTACTTTGCACTGAACACAACAGGAAGAGTTCAAGAGTTCAAGGTAGGTGCTACCTACCGACGCATTCCCTGCAGTAACGGTTCCTTCCTTCTTGAAGACAGGGGGAAGTTTATTCAACTGCTCCAGCGTTGTTTGGGGCCGAGCATGTTCATCTACCTGCATCATCTGTTTCCCCTTCTTAGTTTTCACCTCGATTGGTGCCATCTCATTATTAAAGTAGCCAGCATCATTAGCTGAAATAAGAGAGCGACCATCATAAGAATGGGAAAAAAAGAAGATATAAGAAATGAAATCAAACACGTCCTTCAGTGTAACTGCTGGTCTAGCCTTTCCTCACAGCCCTACTTTAAAATAAGCCTTTGCTACATGTACAACTTACCTTGCCTGTTGGAGGATTTAATGTATGAACATGAATCTACACAAATCATTCTGCATCTTTTTAAAATTGTAAGTTCAATCCTTTTTTACTACAATTTTTCCATAAGGTACTGCTAGACTGTTGGCAGCCCTAGTCTGTTAGCTACAGATAGAATAGCACTAAGTAAATTTAAGTCTTATTTAAAGTTCTCTGGGTGAGAGAAGTAATTTAAAAGTTACCAAATTGTACAACAATAATGTATACTTAAAAATATGTTAAGAGGGGGCTGCCTGGGTCGCTCAGTGAATCAAGCATCTGACTTTGGCTCAGGTCATAATCTGGAGGTTTGTGGGTTCGAGCCCTGTGTCAGGCTCTATGTTAACAGCTCAGAGCCTGGAGTCTGCTTCTGATTCTCCCCTTCTCTCTGCCCCTCCCATGCTCATGCTCTGTCTCTCAATAATAAATAAACGTTAAAAAATTTTTTAAAAACTATGTTAAGAGGGTAGATCTTAAGTTAGGTGTTGACTACAGGAAAACAAAAGTGGTTTCTAAAAGAAGTGACCAGGGGCACCTGGGTGACTCAGTCGGTTAAGCCTCCAGCTTCGGCTCAAGTCAGATCTCACATTCGTGGGTTCGGGCCCCGTGTCAGGCTCTGTGCTGACAGCTAGCTCAGAGCCTGGAGCCTGTTTCTGGTTCTGTGTCTCCTTCTCTCTCTGCCCCTCCCCCTCTCATGCTCTGTCTCTCTCTGTATCAAAAATAAAGAAAACATTAAAAAAATTAAAAAAAAATAAAAGAAGTGACCAATCTGTCTAGGTCACCATGTAATCTATAACTGAAATTTAATGACAAGCAACCTGAAGAAACTATATGAGCTGCTGCTGACACAGTTCCAAGTGTAACAGCTTATCTACTTCCACCTCGGCCAACTCGAATGGGCTACAGTAATCTGACGCTTCAGAAATAGGCTAAGCCCGGAAGTGACACCACCCTAATTTTGAAATCACTTTACAGCAGGCTAAAACACTTCCCTTATTTGGTTTTCACAACTCTATTAGGGAAAAAAGGGAATGCAAGTATTTTTTATCTCCATTGTACAGATGGTCAGTGAATACATGACTGAGGTCAGATAACTTATATGTGGCCAAGACAGAGAGAGAACCGATGACTCTTGATCTCTGGACCAGCACCTTCACATTCTAAGTGTGTAGCTGAAAAACGCGGAGAATGAGTTGGCCGGCATCAGCTGCATCCCACTCATCCCTCTGAAATGCTACCATGTACTTTATTCTTACTAGTCTAAGTATTTAGCATCCCTAAATAAGAGTTTCTGCTCGTTTATAAGAGTTTAATTTAAAAAAATGTTTCAGGAGACTAACAGACTTCTCAACTCACCATCCTGCTGAAAAACTGCTGTTGTGGTGCCCACGTGTGACAGACACCGTGGGTCTGGCTGTGGACTAGTTCTACGTCTTCCAGTTGGGTGCAGTGATGCTGTTAGGAATGGGGGGAGGAAGGCACCAAAGGACACCCAGGGGGTCCTTTCCATACATCATCACCCCGTCCCCGTGAATATGACATGCCTCACAGAGGAAATCCCCCGGGAGCCGTCATCTCTCCCAGGGTATCAGAGCCTCAGTGCTCTACTCATGACACAACCAGTGCAGGACAAGGTGCAAGTGGCTACGTAAGGTCAGTTAACAGCGCCACTCTTTAAGTAGTATTATTGTTTGTCAAAAGAGAAATTTCTGGTTAGTTTTGTAATCACTAATAGAATACCTGACCATCTAAAAACAAAGAAATGAAGGTAAAAAAATGTGATTTTCAAAAGGTATAATTAAAAAAGTTTTTTTTCACATTTATCCATTTTTGAGAGACCGAGAGAGACAGAGGGTGAGTGGGGGAGGGGCAGAGAGAGAGAGGGAGCCAGAACCTGAAGCTGGCTCCAGGTTCTGAGCTGACAGCACAGAGCCTGATGTGAGTCTCGAACTCACAGACCGAGAGATGGTGATCTGAGCCAAAGTCGAACACTTAACTGACTGAGCCACACTGGCGCCCATCTAAAGGTGTAATTTCAAACAAGTATTATTTGGCCATTATCATCTGAAATGAAAAAAAAATCTCTTCTATTTTTTTTTTTTTTTTACACTGAGGTACAGCTGACCCAACATTATATTGGTTTCAGGTGTACAGCAGAATGACTCAATGTTCGTGTACAGAGGGTGGCAGGCCGGTCACCGTGATAAGTCTAGTTAACATCTGTCTCCATACATAGCTACAAAGTTGTTTTCTTGTAATGAGAACTTTTAAGATCTACTCTCTCAGCAACTTCAAATACGCAACACGGCATCGTCAACTGTGGTCACCATGCTGTGCTTACATGCCCATGACTTATTTGATGACCTTTATTCTATGCCTTCTTTTATTTGATAACCTTTGACGCCCTTTACCCATTTCGCCCACACCCAAAGTTTCGTATAGATACTTATATATCCAGTTTCACTGACCGGCTTTCCACCTCTGCTGGGACTGCAGGGCGTACTTGTCACAGTCTTCTCTGCTTATATTATGTTTCGCAGCAAGATTCTCGGCAGTAATTCCCATGGGGAGTTGGATATGCTGATCTGTTAATCCTGCCCACAAAGTATCTTCCAGCTATCAAAAGACATTCATAATAAAATGATCTGTTAAAGCATATCTTTTGAAAGTAATATGCTGTAAAATCTTTACAGTTAAATAATTAATAGTTCCAAGAAAAGAAAAGTAAAATCAGATTTTCTGAGAGCATGTACTACTATTCATTTTTGGTTCTGCGACATGTTTATAATGTCCCAATGTTATATAACACCCAGTGTCATTATAAAATGCACACACTTCCCCCTCTTTCTGAACATGGGGGTCTGAAGAGAGGCAATGGTGCTAAATGTACAGGGAGAGAACACAGGAAGTCAATATACAATCAAAAATTTCACCCCCAAGGCCACGTCTTGTAAGAAACCTAATACAGAGTCTTCAGGCAATGCTGCCCTGTGGCCACCTTTGTGAAGCAGGTTCTGAGCTGTGTAGGAAGAGTGTCTGTGTCCCTGTCACCCTGTGCCCTCGGTGACGGGAACAGCTCCATCTATCAGTTACTGTGAGATGAAGGGAACTTGGGACAGGTTCCTTGAGGAACAGAAAAAGTTGTTACTTATTATCCAATTAGTTGGTCTCTGATAAGTGTGCCTTCTGTATCTTCTAGACTGCCTCATCACCTTTGAATCACTGACCTGTCTTTCCAAAGGTTTTCTCAAATATCCTTGGTGTCTAAAATACTGTCTCATATTTTCTAGGTCTTATTCCTTCCAACTTTCAAAAAGACCAGGCGAGGAACTGGGTTGAACAGTATAAATCCATCATTACTGTTGGAAAATGCTAACAATACAGAATGTCACTCCGGAGGGACAGCACACTGGTAGTGGAATTAATACTTGGAGCATGGAGGAAGGGAAAAGGCAGATCAAAGAGATACCCAGAGCTTGGATTAATACATTTCTCTACTGAAAAATTGGGAAACCCAGTAATTAAATCTTGACTGAGATTTATGGAGGTTTTATTTCTGTAGCAATGTCCCAATGAACAGAAACTTCTTCATCACAGAAAATCTTCCCTTTGTTTTTTTTAAACATTCTCTTTGATTATAGATTATATTGTCCTAAATCAGTCAGACAAAAACTGATCTTCACATCTTTGAGAGCTACGTAGAGAATAAAACTTCCCTTCCTCCATGCTCCAAGTATTAATTTCCACTACCAGTGTGTGGAGATAAAGTCTATGTGGGTCTTTTCAAAAAATGTGGGTTAAAATGTCAAAACTAAAAACCAAACTGGGCTTTTGAAATAGTTCACAAATTTCAGATCATTTGTATCTTGTCATCCCCTATTAACGAAACTGGTTTCAAAATTTGTTTTTTCTCTCCCAAAATGGTGTTGTTAAAATTATTAGTGTTACAGTGTGACAAATAATTTTTAAACACTTTAATGGTTCCAACCTTGAGATCTGATCCAAACTTGGTTCCAAAACGCATGTTTCTGACAGAGTAGGGAGCCTGGCTCATGCTTTCGCTTCCTCCACACAAGACAACTTCAGCATCCTTCATACAAATTTCCTATTTGAAAACAAATGAGCAACACCAACCAAAAACCTTATGTTGTGGCAAGAGTATATATTAAGAAGTAAACAACTAGTACATCTAATGAGTTACGTATCCTAGTTTACAATGCCTCAGAAGGAAATACTTGTAAAATAACTTGTAAGGCAAATGCTACAGCATCTTTTCCCAAGACACAAGTGGAGAAACAACCAACAGGCTTCAATTGTTTGTGCACAAGTGACAGATTCTACCTCTGTTCTGGTAAGGAATGTTAATTCTGAACTCAGTATCAATCTTGAAAATCAGCAGAGATATCAATGCCTGGCATAATACAGATTATACGCTGATGATAAAGAACAAATCCTTTAAAAAGACAAAAGTAGGAGCGACTGGGTAGCTCAGTCGGTTTAGTGTCCGACCTCAGATCAGGTCACGATTTCACAGTTCATGGGTTTGAGCCCTGCGTCAGCCTCTGTGCGGACAACTCAGAGCCTGGAGCCTGCTTCAGATTCTGTCCTTCCCGCTCTCTCTGACCCTCCCCTGCTTGCAGTCTGCCCCTCTGCCTCAAAAATAAACATTAAAAAAAATTTTTTTAAAGACAAAAGTAGAATTTAACCTTATATTAATGGATGAACCTGAAGCAGACCACATATTTACAAGGAAGGGGTTAACTGAGGGGGTGCATAAAAAGAAACCCATTTCATTCTTCTTGTTTTCCACTATTTCCATTTCTTAGAAAAGGAGCAAATAACAAGCCTTCACAGAGCCCAGTTTACATAGTGACTGCTAGGAAAATCAGGATCACTGTTTCAGCTTTATTATTATAGAAGTAAATTTACCTGAAAATAATTAATTCTTACAATATATTTGTGTCTTTCATTCTGTAAAAATGTGAAGACTCAGACAAATAAAATTGCATTTCACTGTATCCCTTTTCCCTGTGCTCAAGGGAACAAATGTATTTGCCCAACTATCCCTTAAAAAGGAATACATTTATTTTCTTTTTTTTAATTTAAATTTTAGTTAACATACAGTGCAATATTGGCTTCAGGAGTAGAATTCAGTGAATCATCACTTACATACAACACCCAGTGCTCATCAAAGTGCCTCCTTAGTACCCATCCCGCATCTGGTCCATCTTCTACCCTCTTCCCTCCATCAATTCTCAGTTTGTTCTCAATCCTTAAGAGTCTCTTGTGGTTTGTTTCCCTTTCTCCTCCCCACTCCTCCCTACCACTTTCATTATGTTTATTTTGTTTCCTAAATTTCACATCAGTGAAATCATATGGTATTTGTATTTCTCTGATTGACTTATTTTAATACCTTCTAGCTCCACCCATGTCATTGCAAATGGCAAGATTTCTTTCTTTTGATGGCCAAGTAATATTCCACAGTGTGTGTGTGTGTGTGTGTGTGTGTACACACACACACCACATCTTCTTTATCCAGTCATCAGTAGATGGACATTTGGGCTCTCTCTATTGTTTGCCTGTTGGTAAACATTGGGGTGCAAGTATCCTTTTAAATCTTTATTTTTGTACACTTTGGACAAATACCTAATAGTGCAATCACTGGATTGTAGGGTAGTTCTATTTGTAGTTTTTTGAGGAACCTCCATACTATTCTCCAGAGTGGCTGCACAAGTTTGCATTCCTACTGTTAGTGCAAGAGGGTTCTCCTTCTCTATGTCCTCACCAACATCTGCTGTTTCTTATGTTGTTAACTTTAGCCATTCTGACAGGTGTGAGGTGGTATCTCCTTGTGGTTTGGATCTGTATTTCCCTGATGATGAGTGATGTTGAGCATCTTTTCATATGGCCATCTGGATGGCATCATTATGCCATCTGGATGTCTTCTTTGGAAAAGTGTCTATTCATATCTTCTGCCAATTTTTTTTTCTTTTTCAAGTTTATTTACTGAGAGAGAGAGAAGAGAGAGAGAGAGACAAAGGGAGTGAAGGAGGAGTGAAGGAGGGGCAGAGAGAGAGAGGGAGAGAATCCTAAGCAGGCTCACACAGTCAGCACAGAGCCCGACTCAGGGCTCAATCCCACAAACTGTGAGATCATGACCCGAGCCTGACGCCTAACCAACTGAGCCGCCCAGGCACCCCCTTCGCATTTCTTATCTGGGTTATTTGTTTTTTTGGGTGTTGAGTTTGACAAGTTCTTTATAGATTTTGGATACTAAAACTTTTGTCAGATGTCATTTGCAAATATCTTCTCCTATTCCATAGGCTGCCTTTTTGTTTTGTTGATTGTTTCCTTCACTGTGCAGAAGCTTTTTATCTTGATGAAGTCCCAATAGTTCTCATTTGCTTTTGTTTCCTTTGCCTCAGTGACACATCTAATAAGAAGTTTCTCCAGCTGAGGTCAAAGAGGTTATGGGCTATGTTCTCCTCTAGGATTTTGATAGTTTCTTGTCTCACATTTAGGTCATTCATCTATTTTGAATGTATTTTTGTATATGGTGTAAGAAAGTGGTCCAGTTTCATTCTTCAGCATGGCCCTGTCCAATTTTACCAACAACACCATTTGTTGAAGAAATGTCTTTTTTCCATTGGATATCCTTTCCTTTTTTGGTTTAGATTAATTGACTGTATAGTTGTGGGCCATTTCTGGGTCTTCCATCCCATTCCACTGACCTATGTGTCTGTTTTTGTGCCAATATCATACTGTCTTGATGACATAGTTTTGTAATATAGCTTGAAATCCTGAATTCTGATATCTCCAGTTTTGTTTGTGTTTTTCAGGATTGCTTTTGCTATTCGGGGTCTTTTGTGGTTCCATACAAATTTTAGGATTGTTTGTTCTAGCTCTGCAAAAACTGGGGGTGGTATTTTGGATAGGAATTGCATAAATGTGTGGATTGCTTTGGGTAGTATAGACACTTTAATGATATTTATTCTTCCAATCCATGAGCATGGAATGCTTTTCCATCTCTTTGTGTCCTCTTCAATTTCTTTCATAAGTGTTCTATAGTTTTTAGACCTTTTACTTCTTTAGTTAGGGTTATCCCAAGGTATCTTAACTATTTTTGGTGCAATTGCAAATGGGATCAATTCCACAGTTTCTTTTTCTGCTGCCTCGTTATTGGTATACAGAAATGCAACAAATTTCTGCACATTGATTTTATATCCTGTGATTTTGCTTAATTCATGTATTAGTTCTAGCAATTTTTTGGTGAAGTCTTTTGAGTGTTCTACAGAGTATCATGTCATCTGCAGTGAAAGTTTGACTTCTTTCTTGCTGATTTCTATGCCCTTTATTTCTTTTTGTTGTCCTATTGTGAGGCTAAGACTTCCACTACTATAGTAAATAGTGATGGTGACAGTGGATATCCTTATCTTGCTCCTGACTGTAGGGGAAAGTCCATTTATATTCAGAGTGACTACTGAAAGATACGAATTTAGTGCCATTGTATTACCTGTAGAGTTGGTGTTTCTGGTGATGTTCTCTGGTCCTTTCTAGTCTTTGTTGCTTTGGGTTTCTTTTTTTTTTTTTTTATCTCCAAAGAGTCCCCCTTAAAATTTCTTGTAGGGGTGGTTTAGTGGTCACAAACTCCTTTAGTTTTTGTTTATTTGGGAAACGCTTTATCTCTCCTATTCTGAATGACAGCCTTGCTAGATAAAGAGTTCTTGGCTGCATATTTTTCCCATTCGGCACACTAAATATTTCTTGTCACTTCCTTCTGGCCTGTCAAGTTCCTGTGGATAGATTTGCTGCTAACACTATGTGTCAACACTTGGAGGTTAAGGATCTTTTGTCTCTAGCTTCTTTCAGAATTCTCTCTTTATCTTTGTATTTTGCAAGTTTCACTATGTTATGTCATTAGGCTGATCTGTTTTTATTGATTTTGACGAGAGTTCTCCACACCTCTTGGACTTGAATGCTTATTTCTTTCCCCAGATTAGGGAAGTTTTCAGCTATAATTTGTTCAAATAAACCTTTTGCCCCCTTTCCCCACTCTTCTTCTGGGAGTCCTATGATAGGGACATTATTTCACTTTGATTGTGGAACCATGGAGTTCCCTAGGTCTACCTTTATGATCTAATAGTTTTCTTTCCCTCTTTTTTCAGCTTCATTATTTTCCATAGTTTTATCTTCTTTTTACCTATTCTCTCCTCTGCTTTCTTCAGCCCTCACTGTCATGCATGTCAGTTGCAGCATTTTTATTTCAGCCTGACTAGTTTTTAGGACTTTTATCCCCACAGGAAGGCTTTTTCTAGTGTCTTCTATGCTTTATTCAAGCTCCCTAGTAGTCTTATGATGGTTGTTCTAAATTCTTGTTCAGATATATTACTTATATCTGTTTTGAGCAAGTCCCTGGCTGTGATTTCTTCTTCACCTTTCTTTTGGGGAGAATTATTCCATTTTGTCATTTTGACTAAGTTTATGTCTTTTGAAAGCTTGTTATGTTTCCTGCACTTGAGAGTACTGTTATATTAAAAAGGGGTCGCACTGTTCAAGGCCTGGACACTTCATACAGTGTTTCTGATGTGTGCACCCTGCTGCTGTGTTTTGGCTGCTCTTTCCCACTGGTCAGTCCTCTGCAGAGCTCCTACTTGCTTTCAGTGGGGAGTGTCTGGACCTTCAACTAGGTATGTTTTGATTTGTTGTTAAAATAAGCCTGGAAAAAAAATAAAAGAAAAAAAAACCCAGATTCTAAATAAATAAATAAATAAATAAATAAATAAATAAATGGAACAACAACAACAACAAAAAACAAACCCAAGGAGACAATCAAAAGACTATCAGCCTGATTCCAAAGAAAAAGAAAAGAAAAAAATAACACCCTGAAAAACAAAAGAAAATGAAAAAAAAAGAAGCCTGATCCAAAAAGAAAAGGAAATGAAACAACAAACTAGCAAAGAAAAAACTATAAGCCTGATTCCAATGATGAAAATTAAAAAAGGAAAAGAAATTTTTAAAAAGAAGAAAATTAAAAAACAAAACACAACAAGTAAGCGGGTCCATCTTCCACCAGGGCGGCAGGTGATGCTCTGAAGCACGTGTGTCCGGCGCACTTGGCACCTGCGGGCACTGCCTGTGCTGTCCTTCCAGAGAGGCCCCTGCACGGGCTCAGAGTCACACCTGCCCCTGGAAATAAGCAGCCGCAAGGCGGGGGCGGAGTTTGGTGTAAGTGGGTCCCGCCCCCATCTGGAGCCACATGTTTCTCTCCGAGGTGCCCAGTCGGTGTTAGGAGGGAAATGGCACCACCCGGCTCTCTTATCCCCAGACAGGGGGTCACAACCCACTGTTCAGAAAGCCCTCTCAGAACAGCAGGGCAGTCGGCGTTCCACGCACCACAGCTGTGGCCCTGGGCTGGAATTTAAAACTCGAAATCTTAAAGGCACTGGCACCACGTGGACCCGCTCCCCTCCGGCGTAGAGCCTCTGCACGCTGTGTGTGATGTCCTTTGTCCCCGCAAAACAGTCCCATGCCTGCACAGTGCGTGCCATCTCTGGTGCAATACCGGGCAAAGCAGCCACCGGCTTATCTGCCCTCCGTCCCCTGCGTATGAAGGGCCTTCTGCTGGTGCCCGCGGGGCTTTTTGTCCTCGGGGAGACAAAATGCTCTCCTGCAAATGTACTCCAGGAAGAGGAATGTTCTCTGAGATCTCCACACCACACCGTGCACTCCAGGGCCAGCTCCCTCCTTCCGAGGAGCGCCTGCCAGAGTTTGAGCTCCACACGCGGTTTGCAAACAAAAAACCAAAAACCAAACAAACAAAAAAACCAAACAAACAAAAAAACCCTGATGCTCAGTACCTCTGCTCCCTAGTCCGTGATCCGGAGAGGTTTCCGTCTTGTGTGAATCTGACACTGCACTCTCTCAACCCCTTTCTGTTTCTCTCCCTTTTGTCTCTCCATGGAAAGGGTTCCCTCCCCCTCCACGGCACTGCCGTCTTTCTCTCCCCCACGCACTTCCACGCAAGTCACGCCTGCTACGCGGTCTCCTTCCAACAGTGTGAGTCCTGCTGCCTGCGTTCAGATCGGTCTGCTGGGTGTTCCAAGTGATCTGATCCCAACACAGCGGTGTTCGAGGGATGAGCCAAACCCAGGGTCGCCCTGCTTCTCCATCTTAACTCCTCTCCCAAAGGAATACATTTCTTACCATCCCCTAAATTCTCCAACTCTCTTCCTCGCCTTACAGTCTTTATTCAGTGTTTCAAATGGCCTCACAGGGAATTCTCACAGACCTGGGTTCCAGTTCTGCCTCTATGACTTAGTAATCTTAATGATCGGTTTCCCTGCCGGTAAAATGGGAATAATAATGGTTCTTGCCTCAAGGGATGGCTGTGAAGATTGAAATACTCAATGTAAATCTGGCATAGGTCAGGCACATAGGAAGCACTTGGTCAAAATAAGGTCATGATTAGCTTTTTAAAAAAAATTGTGATAAAATATACATAATTTAAAAGTTATCATTGTAACTGATTTTAAGTGTATAGTTCATTAAATACATTCACATTGTTGTGTAACCAACCACCACTCAAGAGAACTTTTCATCTGTTGCAAACTGAAACTCAGTACCCATTAAACACCAACTCCTCATTCTCTCCTGCCCCCCAGCCCCAGCAGCGGCTGTTTTACCTTGTCTCTATGAATCTGATTACTCATGTAACTGAAATCATACAGTATTTGTCCTTTTACGAATGGCTTATTCCAATTAGCAAGTCTTCAAAGATCTGTTCATCCCTTTTAAGAAACTATTTTCTTCCTGTGACTACTTTTCCAAGAAAAATCAAGTATTGACCTCTCCTAATAAGCTCTATAAAATAAAAACCTATAGTGTTATACTGAAGTAGGACAGTTCCTCCAGTAGCTTATAACATAATTTCAGAGAAGTAATAAAATGTTGCCCGTACCTGACATCCACTCACAATGGACTGGAAACCAGAGCCACAGAGTCTGTTAACAGTGAGAGCTGGGGTCTCTTTTGGGACTCCCACACGCAAACCAACATGCCTGGCCAGGTATGCAGCATCTGAAGAACTCTGAAACAAAGGAAATGAAAAAGACTTTCCTCTATAAATCTCAGCATTAAGAAGCAGGACAAAATATACGGAAATGTTGGCAATCTATCAAACATTATAAACTATGTGACTCTAAGGTTGGATGCAATGCATATAGGTGTGTGTGTATATATATATATATATATAATACACGGGGTTATTATTTGAATAAAAATGATAACTTGGTCAATTGGTTTTTAAACAAAGTATGAAACATCCTTATAGTAAGTCTTGAATATAAGACAGACATTTCTAACAGTTGGAGCTGTTTAGAAGTAGAATAGGCTATCTCAAAATAGTATGCTCCTTAACAGAGAAAGTATGCAAGGCTGTGGTTCTCAGCCGAGGCTACACACTGGCATAGCCAGGAGGGCTTTAGCAACATATTAATGTTCAAGCTCCTAACTGGACCAAGTAAACCAGAAAGCCTACAGGCACGGCATCAGTAGATACTTCTAAAAACACTCAGGGGATTATAATGAGAAACTGAGGCAGAGACCTGATGATGCAGGGAGAGGAGAGATGAAAGACTGGTCAGGAGAGTAAGAAGTGGCCCTAGACCACTGCTTCCCAGGCTTTAACATGCATAGAGGGGCATCTTGTTAAAATGTAGGTTCTCAACCAACAGATCAAAGCCTGCCTGAGAGCCTGCACTTCGCCCCAGTGGCCTGGTAAAGGCCAGTGTTGCTGCTCCAAGGACCACATGGGGATAGAGTGACTTTTTTTTTTTTTTAAACAGTAACTTGAAAAAGTTACTATGGTAGAGAGCTAAAGCAAATATGACAAAATGTAAAGAATTAGCCCATCAAAGTAAAGGCAATTTTAGGGTGCTCGCTGTATTATTCTCTTTAAAATTTTTTAAAATTTATTTGTTCTTTCTTGAGAGAGAGAGAGAATGTGGAGAGAGAGAGAGACAGAGAGGGAGAATGTGCATGAGCAGGGGAGTGGCAGAGAAGGAGAGAGAGAATCCCAAGCAGGCTCTGCACTGTCAGCACAGAGCCTGATGTGGGGCTCAAACCTACAAACCATGAAATCATAACCTGAGCCCAAATCAAGAGAGGGATGTTTAACCGACTGAGCCACTTAGGTGCCCCTCACTGTTGTATTCTTTTACCTTTTGTATAGGTTTGAAATTTTTCACAACAAATTCAGCACATCTATGGTTACGGAACCTGGTCTGGATCACCTGGGGAAGAACCAAGCGGAACTCGGAGATCATGGAAGGCAGGAGGTTTATTTCACACTGGTGGCTCAGAGGAGATCATTCTCCAGAGGTCTGAGAACCGGGCATAAGTATGGGGGACAATTTATAGTCTGTTACTTCTGTTGCAAGCAGGGCAGAAAGAACCCGGAAGGAGAGTCTTCAGGCGGGGACTGGAATTCCCTTAGCAGTCCTGTCAGCCATCTTATAATTTTTCTCTATCATTCCCCCCTTTGACGCCCCTTTAAACAGATTTAGGCTGTATTAGAGGCATCGTCTTCATTTATTATGGGCTGGTAACCTTGCAGGGCCAGCACTCGGTGTTTTGTGACTATTCCCGACTGGTTTACAAAGCATTCTTCTCCAAGGAAGATGTAGGTGCCCCCATTCTTGGCAGTGAAGAGGTCAAGTGCCCATCTGTTCTGGAGGGCAACTCCTGCCAGGGAACTTATTTGGCCCTGCAAAGACACGAGGGAGTTGGCCACTCGTTCCATGTCTTCACTGGCTTCTTGGAATAGTTTATGAAATAGTCCCACAGAAGAGCCTATGCCTCCTGTGTCAGCCCCTGCCCTGTGGCTATTCCTGCCCCTAGGAGGATTGGTAGCAACACTGCTCGTTCAGCCTGGGCCTTAGGGCTGGAGGTTTACAAATGGGGCCCAGATTAGAGGCAACCAATACCAACAAAACATAAGAGGAAGGTGAGCACGAACAGGAACCTCTCGCTCTTTCCCCAGTTTTCTGGGGCAACCTCTGTCAATCTGATGGCAAGGAATTTCTGGCGACTTTTCAAGCTCTTGCCATGTGTAGAGCAGCCAGCTTCTGGGGTGTGGCTAGAGCAGAGCTGAAGATCCTAAGAATCTAGGACTCTCTGGAAGGTCGCTTTGAGCACGTTCATTGGACTTGGGTCAGCTTTTCAAGTCGGGCTCCTCAAGGATTGGCCTTCTTGACTCTGGAGTGGAAAACCCCTGGAGTAATACCTGTGACCTTGAGGGCAGTATGGTGGTCAGAATAACGGTATGAGGCCCAGTCCACTGTGGTTTGAGAGGGTCTTTTTTCCAATTTTTGACCCAGGCTAAGTCCCCTAGTAAGAAGGGGTATACAGGGAGTCCTAAAGAGACTGGGGCCCTCTCTATGGCATGAAACTGTAACTCATTTAGAGTGGCCCCTAAAGCTTGACGTTGTTCTCTTTTATTCCCTTATCCCTTATTTGGTGTAGGTTCCCTGGGAGGCACCCTAGACATAGAGGGGGTCTCCCATATATTAGTTCAAAAGGGAGAAAGCTTGAGCTCCTGGTGTGTAACTGACATGCAGGAGGGCCAGGGGGGAACAGGTAAGTGGGGCTTGGGAAGTCTGACAGAACTTGGCTAAGGCTCCCTTGACAGTGTGACTTATCTGCTCTACTTTCCTTGAGCTTTGAGGCCTGTTTGTATAATGTCTGCCACAAACACAGGCCTGTTATTGCTGTGAATTTTGGTTGGTAAGCCGAACCCAGGGACACTTTCTTCATTTGCCCTCACTGTTGATGAGGCCCAGACTAGGGCATGCAATTCAGCCTGTTGTGCTGACCATTCTATGGGTAAGGTGCTGGCTTCTAGGACCTCATCTATGGTCATCACTGCACAATCTGCTTTTCGAGTGCCCCCTGTATGACAGCATGGGGGACTTTAACATGCAGTTCTTGTCCCAGGGTGACCTCATCTGCCACTTTCATGCCACTGGCTCCCTAAGACATGGCAGCCATCCTGCTGCAACTGGGTCCAGTTTTTTGACAGGTATGCCACTGGCTGCTGTCAGGGCCAACAGTCTGAGAGAATCCCAAGGGCAACCTTTCCCTTCTCGTACCCAAAGAGGTTATATGGCTTCTCTGTTTCGGGCAGGCCTAGGGCTGATGCTTGCCCTAGGATAGCCTTTATTGCTAGGAAGGCAGCGTTTGCCTCTTCTGTCCAGACAGGGGGTTCTCCATCTGGCCCTACCAAGAGATTACTGAGGGGTCTTGCTATTGCTGAGAATCCAGGAATCCAGATTTGGCAGAATCCTATAGCCCCCAGGAATTCTCAAAGCCCCCTCTTAGTTTGGGGCTGGGGTAGGGAGGTGATAACCTTCTTTCTCTCCGGACCCAGTGCTCTTTTTCCTTGGGTGAGGAGGAAGCCTAAGTTTCGGACTTGCTGTTGGCAGATCTGTGCCTTTTTCCATGAGACCCGATACCCTGAGTCTTACAGGAGTTGGAGGAGGGCCTCTGTGCCCTCTATACAGGTCTTTTGGGTATTGCTGGCAAGGAGGAAGTCATCTGTATACTGGAGAAGGGTGCAGCATGTGGCTTCCCTTGAAAAGCTGGCAAGGTCTCTGGCCAGTACCTCCCCAAAGAGGGTAGGCGAGTTTTTAAATCCCTGTGGGAGGTGCGTTCAAGTCAGTTGCATCTGACACCTGGTGTCTGGTTGCCAGCCTGGCAAACAAGGGTTGGCTCTGGAGGGGCCAAGTGGAGGCAGAAGAATGTATCCTTTAAGTTTAGGCAGATAAACCAGCTGGCAGAGCCTGGGATCCAGCTGAGGAGGGTGTATGGGTTTGGGACTACTGGGTGCAAGAAGACAGTCACTTTGTTGACAGCTCATAGGTATCAAACTGGTCAGTACCCTCCTCCCATTTTGACTGGCAAGAGCAGGGTGTTCCAGAGTGATTGGCATTCAACCAAAATGCCTGGTTCTTTGAGCCTGGCCAGGTGTTCTTGGCTGCCTGCCCTTGCCTCTTGTGGGAGGGTATATTGCCACCGTCTCTGCAGTTGAACTCCTGGGATTAACTCTACAATGACAGGGGCCTGGTTGTGGACAAGTCCAGGGGGGTTGTCCTCGACCCATACAGTGAGGAAGGCAGTCCTGAATTTGGGCAGGCCACTTGGCTGGGCCTGGGCACAGAACAGCCTCCATTCTTTCTTCTTAGTGTAGCCATTGCCATTATAAGGGGGCCTGATTCTTCTTGTCTTGGATCCAATCAGAGGCTGGTGCATCCCATTGGCTCAGCGGTTATTCGGGCCCCCAGCTTTGAGAATATATCCCAGCTGAGGAGAGGGCAGTGCACTCAGGCAGATAGAGGAACTCATGTTGTCCCGTGTGGCCCCCAAGTTCACACTGATGGGCTCAGCAGAAGGGCTGTTGCACTGTCTGTGTCCCTATGGCCCCAAGGATGGTTGTGGTCTTCTTGCTAAAGGGGGCCACAGGGAGGGAACCACAGAATATTCAGCACCCGTGTCAACCATAAGAGTCATAGTTTGGCCCCCTATTTTCATTTTGACTGTGGGCTCCCAGGGGCCAAGAAGTGAACCTGGTCCCCCTCAATCTGAATCTATTCCTGCTAGGCCTATGAGGTCTTTTCCATAGGTTTCTTCTGCATATCAGCTGGGTTTTGGGGATTTTCCCTGGTTGGGACATTCCTTCTTTCAATGTCCTTTCTCCTTGCAGTAGGTGCATTGATCCCTTGCTAAGGAGGTTCTGGGCCTCACCACTTTCGGTGACTGAACCTTCCCCATCCTTTTGTTGTGGCTCTTGTCGCTCAGGATCAAACAGGGTGTAAATGCGGTAAGCCTTGCATAGCCTCTCCTAATAATCCCCAGGGGATTCCCCTTCCTGCTGGGCATATTCATGGGCCTCTTACCCCTGCTCAGATCCCCCAGAGAGAGCCTCTTGGTACCGGCCAATGTGGACTGGCATTTGGAGAGTGCCTGTGCCTGGCCGAGGGTGCAATCTGGCTGCTGGTCCGGGGGAAGAGGATCTGCCGAGTCTGGAGGTGGTGGGGAGATCGAAGGTGGCAGAGTATCGGGAACGGGGGGGTTAGGCGCTGAGAGTCTCGGGGAGCACATAGTGGGGGCAAGATTGGTCCTTCCTCCAGATCACTGGTAAAAATTTGTGGAGGTCAGGACTTCTGCTGACCTTCCTTGAGCCACTTTGTCAAGGTGACTAAGACCTGTCCCTGTTTGTTGCAGGTAAATCGCAATCTCTAACCAGGAGTCAACATACAGGAACTAATCAGGGTGACCCTGGTCCCGAGTGACAACACACCAGCTGTGGCAGACCGTTGGGGCATCTCAGGTTCCCTCTGAGGGCCATCCTACACGAAAAGTTGGCCACTCCAGTTCACCTAGGGTCCTTAACTTGCCAGGGGTCATCTTAATTCCATACTCTCCTAAAAATCCCTTTCTGAAGTGCTTCATCATAGTTTTGAGAACTGTGCGTTTGTTCTGTCCTGACGCCATAATGCTCCCATGAGACGGAATCACAAAGACAGAGGGGTAGGGATCCCATTCTAACGAGGAGACCAGTCAGATGCCCATCTGGCCGTGTCTTGAAGGAACTTAGGTGACTCTTAGCCATAGCAGTCTCAGATTTGTGACTTAACACTGGAAACTATTTAGATGCTGCCATAGACTGTGTGTGGTTCACCACAGAATTGCAGATGGGACCACTCAGACTCCATGGACTTTTGGGGGACCTTAAGGTGCCCACCTGTGGAGCCACAGATCAGTCCCAACTGGAGGACCAGGTTGGGCTGCACACTCAACAGACAGACCAAATGTTAATACATTCCCTCTCTGGGAATCCCTGCCTGTGAAACCTTTAAAAGGTCTCCAGGAGGTGATAAGGCTCCCCTTCCACCCCGATGGGTGAATCTGGGTGGGTCTGATTGGGTCAGGGGCTCCAGGAGCCTTACCATTATCCAACGCTGGGCCTAGATCCTCAAATACCAAGTCTTCTTGATTCTGTTGGCAACAGTGGAGCGGGGCTGGCCTGAGGTGACCGAGCAGGAGACTGCCCAATACCAGGCAGGGTGCACCTTCTCTGTTGCAATTCCTTGTTTGATCACTGCCTTGCCATTTTCCCAAACTGCTGCCAACAATGGGCCAGGGCTGTTGGGTTTTCCGGTCAGGGAACCAAATGTTACAGAACTTGGTCTGGATCACTGGCAGAAGAACTAAGCAGCACTCGGAGATCTTGGAAGGCAGGAGGTTTATTTCACACTGGCAGACTCAGAGGAGATCACTCTCCAGAGGTCTGAGCCCTGAATGTAAGCACGGGGGACAATTTATAGTCTGTTACTTCCGTACTAGTGGCAATTCTGCGCACGCAGCAAGCAGGGCAGGAAGAACCCAGAAGGAGTCTTCAGGCAGGGACTGGAATTTCCCTAGCAGTCCTGTCTTATGACACAATTTCCCCCTATCTCTTTAGGTTAGGGATCCTGGATGGAAGCAGGAGCTCAGTTAATTAACATCAATTAATTAACCCACTGACTGAAAGTTTCATTTGTTGAGGGAAATAAAATTATTTTATAAATTAATGTCATCAAAAAGATGGTTAGTTAGTGAACAGTCTTTTGCTAGGGTTTTCTGTTGTGGAGTTACTTCTAAGACTCTCTATAATGCCCTGACTGGTAAAATAGGTGTTTTATAAAAATCAAGCAGTCCTCCGAGGTCATGGGAAAGAATATTAGGATAGGAGATAGGAGCTCTAATCTAGACTCCTGGCTAGCAGTGTGAACTCCCAGGTTTACTTAACTCTCAAGTTCCTCCTATGGGAAGTCATCTGCAAATGGATTTACATATGTCTCATTTGTAAATAAAAGGAGTTGGACTAGTTTTGATTGAGCTGTTAAATCCTAGCCTGAACGAATAAAGATAGTTTCTGGAGATTTTATCAATAGAGTATATACTTGTATACAAATTTTGAATAATGGGGTCCTACCTGATGCCTAAGAACCAGATGTCTTCTACTTTGGCCATTGTATTCCAGAAATTAAGTGACATTTTTTCTTTCTTCTTTTTCTTTTCTTGTGTGTGTGGGGGGATGGGGAGCAGGGGGAGTTGCATATTCTCTAAGTGGTCCCACGAAATGCTTTTAAGTCCCTTTAACACCAAGATTTGTAGGTAGGGGTGCCTGGGTAGCTCAGTCAGTTGAGTGTCCGACTTTGGCTCAGGTCATAATCTACCGGTTCTGGGGTTTGAGCCCTGCGTCGGGCTCTGTGCTGACAGCTCAGAGCCTAGAGCCTGTCTTCAGATTCTGTATTTCCCTCTCTCTCTGACCCTCCCCTCCTTGCGCTGTCTCTGTCTCTCAAAAGTAAATAAAAAACATAAAAAAAATAAAAAATAAAAAGATTTGTGGGAAGAGCGGAGTACAGGTGAAAGAACACTGAATTAGAAGTCAGGGGATCTGCATTCTAGCCCAGGATTGTTACAGATCACCCAGCTCAGCTCTTTGCAACTTCTCCGGAGGTTTCCTTATGTATTAAGAGAGGTTTGGAGTTCTACAAAATCTCTAGGGTTTCTTCTGGCTTTTTAACATTTCATATATCTTACTTAGAACTTACCTTTTTAAAAAAAAGTTCGTAACTATTCTTGTTTTATTTTTCAATTAAGGCATAACTGACATATAACGCTATATTAGTTTCAGGTATAAAAGCAAATGATTCAAGATTTGTATGTACTGCAAAATGGTTACCACAGTTAAGTCTAGTTAACATCTGTTACCATATGCAGTTACCAAAATTTTTTCTTGTGATGAGAACTGATGTCGGGCTGAGAGTGAAGAGTCCAGAAAGAATTCTTGAGACGTTTTTGGTGCAAAAAGGTGTTTTTTTGAAGGCACAGGGATAGGACCCACAGCCGGAAAGAGCTGCACTGGGGTTGTGAGGAGTGACTGACTATATACTTCTGGTTAGTGGGGGTCAAGGATAGTGTAAGTCTCTAAGGAATTTGGAAGCAAGGCTTCAAGGACTATGAGGGTCTAGCTGTTGTTAAGATAAGGTTCTTTACTACAGTCTAGTTAAACATTAGTCTTGAGACCCTTTAGATGGACATCAGGGGGCCACATGTTTGAAAGATGATTGCTAACATATATCCCGGGGGGGAGGGTGTTTACGATTATCAGAGAAAAGTAACAGCAACAAGAGCACAGCTACAGTAAAACATGAAAGGAAGTCCTTGAAGAAGCTGTAGGCCTCAGGAATTCTGCCTGGAGACTAAGAGCTGTAGCAGAATTGGCCTTTGTTCATTTTTCTCCCAACAAGGACTTTAATACTTACTCTCTTAGCAACTTTCAGATATGCAGTACGGTATTACTAACTATAGTCCTCATGCTGTTCATTATATCCTCAAGACTTATTTTATAGCTGGAAGTTTATTTATACCTTTTGAACTCCAGAGCTCATTTAATTCTTCCTTATAAGAAAGCTATTTTCATATATTAGAATTTCTTAGGACACAATGCATATGTAGAAGTTCAAAAGACAGTCGATTCTCATTATTCATACATTCCGTACTTGGAAATTCAACTACTTGTTAAAATGTATTCCCCAAAATCAATACCCATGGCACTTTTGTGGTTATTTCCAGACATGTACATGGTGGAGGGAAATTTTAGTTGCCTAATGTAATACACTTTCCCAGCTGAGGATGAATGAGGGGGACACTCAGCCTTCTTGTCTTAGCTCTCATGTCCTATATAAATGTCCTTTCTGCTGTTTATTTAGTGCCAAGTGCTTTGTTTGTTTGTATTTTTGTGGTTTCTATTGGTGACTGTGTTGTCCAAAATACCCCAAGCATGGAGCTGAAGTGTTGTCTAGTGTGCCTAAGTGGAAGATGACAGGGAAAAAATACGTGTTAGAGAAAATTTAATCAGGCATTAGTTATAGCACTGCTGGCCAAGAGTTTTATGTTAATGAAGCCATAATATATATTAAGATGTCTTTAAATAGCAACACGCATAAAAGTCAGTATTGATTTGACAAAAATACTGTGATCACAGAGGCTTGCAAGAACCTAAGCCTGTATTTCCCCTAGGAGCAGTGGCTCAGGAGTTACTCACTAGGTGTTCCTGGGGATGGTACAGAACATAAGGACTGTGGACAATGACAACTGATTGCATTATGAGCAGCTGTATGCCAAAAAATTAAGTAACTTAGATGAAAGGGACAATTCTAAGAAAGATACAAACTACTGAAACTGGCTCAAGAAGAAACAAGCAATATAGACCTATCACAACAAGAGAAGAATTAATTGGTAATCAAAAAACTACCCACAAAGAGAAGAAAACTCCAGACTGGCTTCATCTCTGAAGGTTACCAAACATTTAAAGAAGAAATAACACAGACTATTCACAAACTCCTAAACATAGAAGAGGAAGAACCATTGTCCAACTCATTTTATGAAGCCAGTATTAACCTGAGAGCAAAACTAGATGAAGACATCTCACAAAGACTATAGGCCAATATCTTTTATAAATATGGATATAAAAATACTCAACAGGGGCGCCTGGGTGGCTTAGTCAATTAAATATCTGACTCTTGATTTTTGGCTCAGCTCATGATCTAACAATCCTGAGACTGAGCTCTGTGTTGGAGGTCCACAGGAGCATGGAGCCTGTTTAAGATTCTCTCTCTCTGCTTTCTCTCTCTCTGTCTCCCTGTCTCTCTGCCCATCCCTCATGTGTGTGTATTCTTTCTCTTTCTCTCAAAAACAAAAAAAGAAATCCTCAGCAAAGTAAGAGCAAATAGCAGCACGTTCATACAAAACGAATAATACACCATGCCCACACGGGATTTAACCCAGGAATGCAGGTATGTCATCTGAAAATCAATTATATATCACATCATATCAACAGAAGATAAAATGATACGATCACCTCAACTGACCCAGAAAAAGGTATCTGACAATATCTAACACCCTTTCATATAAAAACACTTATTAAGCTAAAAATAGAAGGGAACTTCCCCAACCTGATAAAGTGCATTTACAAAAAATCCACATCTACCATCATATTTAATGGTGAAAGCCTGGCTGCATTCCCCATAGCATCAGGAAGGAGACAAGGATATCCACTTTTTGTCACTTCTGTTCAACCCTGGAGGTTCTAGAAAGGGCAATTAGGCAAGAAAAAGACATAAAAGAAATCCAGATTAAAGGGAAGAAGTTAAACTATCTCTACTCCCAGATGACATGATGTTACATATAAAAATCCTAAGGAATTAACTTGAAAAACTATTAAAATAAATGGATTCGGCAATCCTGGTACAAGATCAATATACAAAAATCAATTATATTTCTATACGCTTAAAAATGAACAATCTGAAATGAAATGAGAAGACAATTCCATTCAAAATAGTCCAAAAAATAAAATACTATGAATCAATTTAACAAAAGAAGTACAAAACAAGTCTAAAAGCTATAAAATATTGAAATATTAAAGAAGATTTATACAAATGGAAAACCATCCTATGCTCATTAACATTACTGAGATGGTGAGACTCCTCCAATTGACACAGAATCACCACAATCCCTATCAGAACCCCAGTTCACTTCTTTGTAGAAACGGACAGATTCTAAAATCCACATCAAATTGCAAGACCCAGAATAGCCAAAACAATTTTAAAAAAGAAGAACTAAGACTCAGGTTCCCTGTTTCCAAAACTTACTATAAAGAAATGGTAATCAACAGAAGATAAAACATAAAAAGGATAGGCATGCAGATCAAAGGAACAGAACAGAAAGTCCAAAAATAAAATCACGGATCTATGGCCAACTGATGTACTTCATTATTTTTTTAAATTTTGTAAACAAGAAGTTTTAATTATATAACTTTCTATGTATCTCCAGGGTATTTCATGTTAATTTTCTAAGTGAAGGACAGTATGGGCACATATTTTTTCAGCCCAAACCTCACATTATTTTTATTTTATAAAAAAAAAAAATTCTATGTGGGATGCCTGGATGGCTTGGTAGGTTAAGTATCTGACACCTGATTTCAGCTCAGGTCATGACCTCAGAATTCTTGAGTTCAAACCCCACGTCTGTCAGCACAGAGCCTGCTTAGGATTCTCTCTCTCCCCTCTCTTTGTCCCTACCTGCTAGTGCTCTCTCTCTAAATAAAGAAACTTAAGAAAATTAATAGAGTTCTATCTGAATATAGTTGACATACATCACATTAGTTTCAGGCATACAACACAATGATTTATACATTATGCTGTGCTTGCCAGAAGTATAGCTACCATCTGTCACAATAAAATGCGATCATAATCCCACAGACTGCATTCCTTAAGCTGTACCTTTTATTCCCATGATTTACTCATTCCATAACTGGAAGTTTGTATCTCCGACTCCCATTCACCCATTTTTGCCCATTTCCCTGTAGCAACCATCAGTTTGTTGTAGTTATAGGTCTGATTCTGTTTTTTTGTTTACTTACTCACTTGTTTTTTAGATTCCACATATGAGTAAAATCATATGGTATTTGTCTTTCTCACTCTGATTTATTTCACTTACATAATACCCTCTAGGTCCATCCACATTGTCTCAAACAGCGCAATCTCTTCCTTTTTATGACTGCATAATATTCCATTGCATGCACACACCCCTCACATCTTTCTTATCCATTTGTTTATTGATGGACACCCAGGGTGCATCTGTATCTTGATTAATGTAAATACTGCAGCAGTAAACACAGGGGAGCATGTATCTTTTTGAATTACTGTTTTCATTTTCTTTGGTTATATTACCCAGCAGTGGAATTACTGGATTATATGGTAGTTCTATTTTTAAAAAATTTTTTAACGTTTATTTATTTTTGAGAGAAAGAGAGACAGAGCACGAGCAGGGGAAGAACAGAGAGAGAGGGAGACACAGAATCCGAAGCAGGCTCCAGGCTCTGAGCTGTCAGCACAGAGCTTGACGTGGGCCTCAAACTCATGAACCACAAGATCATGACCTGAGCTGAAGTTGGACACTTAGCCAACTGAGCCACCCATCCAAGTGCCCGGTAGTTCTATTTTCAATATTTTAACCTCCATACTGTTTTCCACAGTGGCTGTATCAATTTACATTCCCACCAACAGTGTATGAGGGTTTCTTTTCCTTCGTATCCTCACCAACACTGGTTACTTCTTGTGTGTTTTATTTTAGCCTTTCTGACAGGCATGAAGTGCTATCTTACTGTGGTTTTCATTTACATTTCCCTGATGATTAGTGATACTGAACATCTTTGCATGTGTCCGTTGGCCATCTGGATGTCTTCTATGGAAAAAAGTCTACTCAGGTCCTCTGCTCATTTTTTAATTAGATCGTTTGTTATTTTGGTGTTGAGTTGTTTAAGTTCTTAATATATTTTGGATATTATCCCATTATCAGATACATCATTTGCAAATATCTTCTCCCATTCCATAGATTGTCTTTTTGTTTTGTTGATGATTTCCTTTGCTGTGCAAAAGCTTTTCATTTTGATGTAGTCCCAATAGTTCATTTT
The DNA here is from genome assembly GCF_006229205.1 of Suricata suricatta. Classification (NCBI taxonomy): domain Eukaryota; kingdom Metazoa; phylum Chordata; class Mammalia; order Carnivora; family Herpestidae; genus Suricata; species Suricata suricatta. The sequence continues at coordinate 23,853,718 of NC_043713.1, read as the reverse complement.
TGCTTTTGTTTCACTTGCCTTTGAAAATGTATCTAGAAAAAAGCTGCTATGACCAATGTCAGAGAAATTACTGCTTGTATTCTCTTCCAGGGTCTTTATGGCTTCATGTCTCACATTTAGGTCTTTAATCCATTTTCAGTTTATTTTTGGGTGTGAGGTGAGAAAATGGCCCAGTTTCATTCTTTTACATGTATCTGTCCAGTTTTCCCAGCACCATTTACTGAAGAGACCATCTTTTCCCCATTGTATATTTCTGCCTTTGTCATTAATTGATATGGTCAACTGATTTTTAATAAGAGTGCCAAGATCAATGGAGGACATAAGAGTCCTTTTAACAAATGGTTCTGGGACAGCTGGATAGCTACATGCAAAAGAATGAAGTTGTACCTCTATCTCAGAACAAATACGATAATTAAACAAAAATGAATCAACCTAAATATAAGAGCAAAAACTAAAAATCTGTCCGAGGAAACAACAGGGGTATATCTTCATAATCATGCATTTGGAAATGGATTCTTAGATATGACACCAAAAACATGAGTAATAATAACAAAAAAACTGAATTTCATCAAAATTAAAAACTTTCATATTTCAAAGGACACTATCAAGCCTACTTCAGATGGAATAAAAGACAACTTCAAATGGAATTTGAATATAAAAGGTAACTTTCAATGGAATAAAAGACAACTTATCATATATCTGATAAAGGACCTGTATCCTGAATATGTAAAGAACTCTTACAATTCAATAATAATAAAAAAACAATTATAAATGGAAAAAGGATTTGAATAGACATTTCTCCAAGAAGAATATGGAAATAGACCATAAGCATATGAAATGATGTTAAACATCATTAGTCATCAGGGAAAGGCAAATTAAAACCAGAGTAAGCTATTATTTCACACCCACTAGGATGGTTATAATCAAAAAGTCAGATAATAACAAGCATTGACAAGGCTGTGGAAGAAATGGAACCTTCACACATTGTAATAGGATTGTAAAATTTTCCAGCTGCTTTGGAAAACAGTCTGAAAGTTCCTGAAATAATTAGACATAGAGATATCATATAACCTAGCAAATCCACTCCTAAGTATATTACCCAAGAAAAATGAAAACCTATGTCTACATAAAAACTTGTATATGACATTCAAAGTAGCAGTATGCAGAACAACCAAAGTGCAGAAACAACCCAAATGTTTATCAACTGAATAATGGAAAAGCAAAATGCAGTATTCCATACAATGGAGCAGTATTCTACCACAAAAGTGAACTAAGTCCTCTACCCTCCACTGCAAGCAAAACCTGTTCTTGGTAGAAGCAAAATCTCTTGAGTCATGGCTCTAGAGCTGAGGGTGGAAACAGAGGCACACCTGTTTCGGAGCCTTATCCCCGCCCCAAGAGCCGCGCCCTTGGCGAAGGGGGCCAGAGCCGCCCCAGGCTTCTCAGCCTGCCTCTGCTGTACGGAACAAGCACTTTCCGCGCGGGCAGAGCAGGGACAGGGCCTCGGCGCTCTCAGCAGCAGTGCCCTCCATGTAGTGCCTCTGCCAAACCAATGACGCTGGGAAAAAAGGAGCCCTCTCACCTCTTGGCCACACTATGAGGGAATACACAGCTTTCATTATCTGCAGATGAATGGCCTATTCTGTATACCATAACTTAGAAAGACAGAAGGTCAAGGAATTTCTTATCTCCCACAACAAATACTGACCAAGCTCCTATGATTTAAGAAATCAGAGGAGACGCCTTGTGTTGACTGGGTTTTCTACCCTCCTTAGTCGGTACAGAGAGAACCAAGTAACTTGAGATGAGTCAAGGGAATGAATCTAATATTTAAGAAAAAATGAAATATAACCCCAATTAACAGATAGATCGCTTCCAGATTATATGTGGCTTTGAATTATATATGCCATTGCTTCTGGAGTCAAAGGACTACTTAAGTCATAAATACTTTTAACTATTATTATCATCAAGTTCACCAGTGAGACATGTTAAAGACACTATTTTTTAACAACATAGAGCAACCAGAATGAATACCTCCCTTCTGCCTACTAACCTGTATGACATTGCCTACAATGACACTATCAATGGTCTCAGGTGAGACCTTGCCCGCAGACAAAGCAGCCTTGGCAGCAAATTCCGTCAAGTCAGTAGCCGTGAAGTCTTTCAGAAGACCTCCGTAAGCTCCAAAGGGCGTTCGCTTAGCAGCAACGATGAAGACACCTATTGCAATGAGGAGAGATTTGTGAGCAGTGATAAATTAGCCAGTGTCCGTAACACGCTTCGAATGATCTCACTGTGAAATCTTAGTATATAAGGTACCGTTTTCAATCAGGTAACTAAACATTTTTGTCACATAATAATACATAGAATAGGTCACCCTCATGGAAGCAGTCTTTTTTTTAAATTTTTTAAATATTTTATTTATTTTTGATACAGAGAGAGACAGAGCATGAAAGGGGGAGGGGCAGAGAGAGAAGGAGACACAGACTGGAAGCAGGCTCCAGGCTCTGAACTAGCTGTCAGCACAGAGCCTGACGCGGGGCTCAAACCCACGAAGGTGAGATCTGACCTGAGCCGAAGTCAGAGGCTTAACCAACTGAGCCACCCAGGTGCCCCAGAAGCAGTTTTAAGGGTTATCAGTTTAAGTAATACCTACATGCTGGCACCAAGCATTATACAGCACACTGGAACATGAATCCATTTTGGATTCTTAGCCTCTGGTGATTTATAATGCTAGAAACATTTGTTTAAAACTGAAATGCTTCTTTGATGTGCTGAAGTATGTTGCCCAGTCATAGCATCAAAGAATCTCTAAACTAGAAATTCTCTCTGAGGTGTGAGGCCAACCATTCACCCCACAGGAAATTCCTGACAAGAGACAGAAAAAAGACAATTCCTCTGCTAGAAAACGGTCAGTAAGGAGACATCCTCCACTGTGTGAATGGACAACCTGAAGTTTGACTTTTTCCTCCTACTCAACTGGCTCATCTTACCAAGTCGTCTGTCCATTAATCTCAGTTCTACCCAACTGCATCTCAAATCAGAAAAATAGTTTCTAGAATTTATGATGCTTTGAATGTAAATTATATATGCCTTTCCTTTTGGAGCCACAGAATGACTCGTTACAAATTTCAAATCACACTAACTACTATCTTTTACCCTTAGAATAAACTGGGCAAAAGAGAACACCTTCTACATGGGTAGCCCCTCCAGATCTGGAGGCCACTAACCTGTAAAATATCCCGGATCTAAAGACTCCTTTCCTAAGTAAATAAAAAGCATCCTTCCATACTTCTTTATTTGACATTAGTTCTCGCTGCTTTCTTCTAAAGACATTCTAGTTTGCCAATATCCTATTAAAATGTACTACTTAGAATACAACAGAATTTCCTGCATTTGATCACACCACAAAGAATACAAGGGAATTATCTATACATGTATTCATGTAAACTAGGACTATCAATTTATGGTATCACTATTAGTCCAACTGATGTCCTTGTGCAAATAAAAAAAAAATTGCTCTTTCCCAAGACATTCTACTAGCACCTCTACCCTCCACCTCTCCTGTATGGTTACATACGCCTCCGATGATGTGAAGTGAGGACACTAGAGTTGGGTGATGCAAAACTTGCACATCAGGAATAGTTTCATCACACGAACACTTATTAGGCACTGACTAAGCACTAGACACTTTATCACTTTTCATATACTATCTAATCTTCCCAACAATCCTACAAGGTAAACATTACAGAGGTGCATACAGGTGGCACTTACTATGTGACAGGCCTCATGCTTGGCACTTTGTATACACTAGTTCCCTCCAAAACAATCTGTGTTCACATTTCCACATCTTGCCAAGAAATTATGGGGCTTTTAACAATGGGCTTGTGCCAAGATATTAACCTGTAACTGAGACCATACAAACATTATACCCTTCTTGGTATTTAAGTACAATGCTCCTGTTTATGATGACATCCTTCCATGAAACAAACTAAACTTATCCTAAAAAAAAACTTCACCTTCTCCTTTCATTGCTACTTTGAGAAACCTACAGTCTGAAAGAATGTTAGGAGGAACATATGCAACTATAATTTAGAACAGATCCAATTAGTTCTTTACAGATAGAATATTCAGATATTTACAAGACCATAAATATTAGTTTTGTTCTGATTATTCTGTGCCACTATACCTTCCTGAATTTTTGCAATGTCTTCTAATCCTTATTGCTTAACAGTCTCAACTGTTTGTTTTTTGGGGTTTTTTTTGTTTTTTTTTTTTTTTTTGAGAGAGAGCACAAGCAAGCCCACGTAGGGGAAAGGCAGAGGGAGAGAGAGAAAGAATCCCAAGCAGCCTCCAAGCAGAGCCCGATGTAAGGCTCAATCTCAAGACTGTGAGATCATGACCTTAGCCAAAATCAAGAGTCAGATGCTTAACCAAATGAGCCAATAGGCACCCCTCTACCTACTTTTATACTGGTGTTTTTCATTTTTCTTCCCCCTTCCCATGTCTTCTTCCTAATTTCATTACAGCCTGCATGTGGTCATGGCCTAGTATGCTATCTGACCAACTCTCCTGTAAATAACAGTGGCAATATAGAATAATGACTACCTGAAGGCCTTGGAGAATGAACAAAACTGGGCAGATGTGGAGAAGATATGGAAGAAAGGAACAGTGAGTGTTCAACCTGTTTATAGCCTTTGACTTGAAGGCAAGCAGTCCTCACACTATGTGAATGGCTAGAACTCAGAAACTCACAATCTCACTGGCTTGATGATTCAGGGAACTGAGTTCATGGCAACCACAGACACTGGTAAATGAGAATGAATCTGGGAAAGGAGAGGACCGCAGGGGGAGTGTAAATCATACTTATAAACTCTGCCTAATTATCTGTCTGGCCCCTCAACCATGCATCTATACCTTAGCTAAGGCTAAGTGAGATTTGAGCTATTGCCCTCTATAGGGGACACAGAGTTTCCTGTTTGAATCCAGCCAAATCAACTGCCTGCAAAAATAAATAGCTGACCAAACAATCAATAAATCAACACACGTGGGAAGGACATAATAGTATTCACCCTCTATAATGTTTCATGCATTATGCAATGTCTACGCTACAATCCAAGAGTAATGCACATATGAAGTGAGAAAATATGATTCATTCTCAAGAGAAAAGACAATCAACAGAGACCAACCCCAAGATGACCCAAATGTTAGAATTAACAGACAAGGGGGCACCTGGGTGGCTCAGTCGGTTAAGCCTCCGACTTTGGCTCAGGTCAGATCTCATGTTCATGGGTTCAAGCCCCACGTCGGGCTCTGTGTGGACAGCTAGCTCAGAGCCTGGAGCCTGCTTCCAGTTCTGTGTCTCCTTCTCTCTCTGCCCCTCCCCCTCTCATGCTCTGTCTATCAAAAATAAATAAAAACATTAAAAAAAATTTAGAATTAACAGACAAGGATTTTAAAGTGGCTATCTATCATAACTGTGCTCAAGGATATAAAGGAAAATATGCTCATAATACAGGATAGGTCATCTTGGCAAAAAAAAAAAAGAGAGAGAGAGAGAGAGAGAAACTATAAAAAATTCAAAATGGAAATTCTAAAACTGAAAAATATATGAAATAAAAAAATCCACTGAATGGGCTCAACAGAAGAATGGAAATGAAAGAAGAAAGATTCAGGGCACCTAGGTGGCTCAGTTGGTTAAGTGTTGAGTCATGATCTCACAGTACATGAGTTCAAGCCCACCCCATATCAGGATCCGTGGTGACAGCTCAGAACCTGGAGACTGCTTCCAATTCTGTGTCTCCCCCTCCTCTCTGACCCTCCCCTGCTGTCACTCTGTCTCTTTCTCGCTCACAAATAAATGAACATTAAAAAGTAATAATTAAAAAAAAAGGAAAGAAGAAAGATCCAGTGACTTTGAAGATAGGTAAGTACAAATTATCCAACCCGAAGAACAGAAAAAGCAACAAATGGTCAGAACCTCAAAGTCTGATAAAGGAACAAAGGCAATTCAATGAAATAAGGGTAGTCTTTTGAGCAAATGGCACTGGAAGAACTGGACATCCACATGCAAAAAAACAAAAGAAAATCAAACCAGACACGGCCTTAACCTTTTCACAAAAATTAACTCAAAATGGATCGTGGACTTGGGGCACCTGGGTGCCTTAGTCCATTAAGCATACATTTCTTGGTTTGGGCTCAGGTCATGATCTCACAGATCATGGGATCAAGCCCTGCGTCTGGCTCTGGGTCCCCTCCCCTGCTTGTGTGTGTGTATGCATGTGTTCTCTCTCAAAATGAATAAACATATTTAAAAATGGATCATAGACTTAAATGTAAAATGCAGAACTATAAAACTTCTAGAAGATAATACCGAATAAAATCTATGTGCCCTTAGGCTTGGTGATAACTTTTCTTGAGTGTTTATTATTTATTTTAAAACTGAGAGAGAGTTCATGTGCACATGTATGTGCAAGCATGCCGTTGGGAGGGGAACAGAGACACAAGGAGAGAGAGAATCCCAAGCAAGCTCTGTCCTGGAGCACAAAGCCTGACTACAGGCTCCAAAGGAGGCTTGATCTCAAAAACTGTGACATCATGACCTGAGCTGAAATCAAGTGTCAGACGCGTAACTGACTGAGCCACTCAGGTGCCCTGTAACTTTTTAAATACAACACCAAAACTCTGATTCATGAAAGAAAAATGTGATTAAATTGAACATCATTAGAATTAAAAACTTCTGCTCTGCGAAAGACACATTAAAGAAAAATGAAAAGAACATGCTACAAACTGGGAGTGAATATTTACAACACACTTATCTAATAAAGGACTGGTATCCAAAATACACAAATAAGTCTTAAAATGCAACAATAGGAAAGCCAACAACCCAATTAAAAAGTGGGTAAAAAATCCTTACAGAGGAGGGGCAAGATGGTGGAGAAGAAGGGAGCTCTGTAATTTTGGCCAGCCTGCATCCATCAAACTGAGAAAGGATGAAGCCACAATACTCTGATCTGCAAGAGTGGGAGGAAAACACTGAGTCCACATAGAAGACAGCCTCATAGGTGCCTGAGTGAGTGTGAACTGGAAAAATAAAAAGGGCAGGGGGCTGGAGGTAAGAGGGGAGGGAGCCCCTCCGCAGCACGGAGCCGGGGAGAGTGTGCAGAGCCCCAGAAAGATGAGGGGAAGAGAAAGAGGCTGAAAACGCTCATAGAGCTGTCTCTAGAGAAGAGAAAAACCTCAACCCCTATTGGAGAGGGATACTATCATCCCATACATAACCACTGGGTGCGGGGAGAGAAATTCGTCCCCATTAGATGGTGCATTTTTCCTTGGGTGTGGCAGCAGCAGCATGCTGATTCCAGGCAGTGCCAGGAGAAAACTGCTCCCTGACTCCCACTACTCGATCCCTGGCTAGGAAGCTGCCCGCCAGCAGAAGTACATCTCATCTTGGGCAGTAGCATTAAAGTGCACGGACTAGGATTTGGAAACGAGGCGGGGCTTGGAAAATACAACTTGGCCTGCCCAAGGCACAGGGAGATTGGACTCAAAAGAGTAGCTTGCAACACTTGATTCAAGAAGGGCTTGGGGTGCCGCCATTCTCCCTGCAACTACCAAGGCGGGGCCTCAGAAAGCAGCCATGGGACCTAATTACACCAAACGATGCCCATCTCCATGGGAAAGCTGCCATTGTTTTTTCTTCTTTTCTCCTTCTCCCCTCTGGGGTCCAGGAAAGGCCAACATTGATGCACTGATGTGATTAGACCAACTCTTGCCATCCAGATATATTTTCCCTTATCTCATTCTTATCTCTCCCCTACACTGATTTTACACTTTTTGACTGTCCTCTGTCTCTTGTTGTTTCTGTCCCTCCCTTTTCCTTTTCTCTTTTCTCTCTTCTCCCTTCTGGTTTGTTTGATTTATCTGTGCGTTTGTGTGCTTTTGTTCCCTGTGTAATTGTCTGTTTTCTTTTCCAGGGCCATCTCAAGAAACAAGCCAAAGTACACATAGTGGAGAGTCCCAAATATCACTGAATAGGGAAATAAAATAACCAAAGGCACAACAAGAGAAACCAAGAGACACCACCAAAAGAACATTTCCTGAATGGGCAGGCCTTGGACTGTCAATGAGCCTCCTTTAATAGAGCAGAATGCATAACGAACTTTTAAAACTGACAAGAGACAGAACACTAGCCAAAATGATGAAACAAAAGAACTCTCCTCTAAAGAAATTCCAGGAAGAAGTCACAGCCACAGAACTGCTCAAAACAGATCTAAACAACATAACTGAACAAGAATTTAAACACTTGTCATAAAATTAATCACTGGGCTTGAAAAAAAGCATAGAAGTCATCAGAGAAGCTGTTGATACAAAGACTAGGGACCTTCAAAATAGCTGTGACGAGTTAAAAAAAAAAAGGCTATAAATGAGGTGCATAATAAAATGGAGGCGGCCACTGCACGGACTAAAGAAGGAGAGAGGAGAATAGGTGAATTAGAAGACAGAGTTATAGAAAAAGAGAAAGCTGAAAAAAAGAGAGAGAAATTGATCCAGGAGCACAAAAAAAGAATTCGAGACCTGAGTGATCATCAATCAAATGGAATAATATCTGAATCACAGGAATTCCTGCAGAAGAAGAAGAAAGAGAAAAAGGTCCTGAAGGGGTGCTTGATCAAATTATAGCCAAGAACTTCCCCAATTTGGGGAAGTATTTAGCCACTGAAATCCAAGAGGCACAGAGAACTCCCCTAAGACGTAACCTAAATTGACTTTCAGCATGACATATCATAGTGAAACTGGCAAAATCTAAAGACAAAGAGAGAATTCTGAAAGCAGCTAGGGATAAAAGGGCCCTAACATACAAAGGGAAGCCTATCAGAGTGGATACAGACCTATCTAATGAAACTTGGCAGGCCAGGAATGAATGGCAGGAAATCTTCAATGTGATGAACAGAAAAAATATGCAGCCAAGAATCCTTTATACAGTAAGCCTATCATTCAAAATAAGAGAGAGAAAGGTTTTCCCATGTAAAGAAAAATTTAGAGAATTCATCACCACCAAACCAGCCCTGTAAGAAATCCTAAGAGGGACTCTATGAGGGAAATGTTGCAAAGAATACAAGGTACCAGAGACACCACTACAAGCATGAACCCTACAGAGAACACAATGAATCTAAACCCATATTTTTCAATAATAACACTGATGTAAATGGATTGAATGCTCCAATCAAACGACACAGGGTAGCAGAATGGATAAAAAACAAAAAAACAAAATCCATCTATTTACTGTCTACAAGAGACTCATTTTAGACCTGAAGACACCTTCAGATTGAAAGTAAGGGGATGGAGAAATATCTGTCATGTGACTGGAAGTCAAAAGAAAGCCGGAGTACCCATACTTATATCAAACAAACTGGACTTTAAAGTAAAGGCAGTAACAAAAGATGAAGAACATTATATAATAATTACAGGGTCTCTCCATCAGGAAGAGCTAGCAAAAACATCTATGTACCGAATTTGGGAGAACCCAAATACATAAAACAATTAATCACAAACAGAAACAATCTTATTGCTAAGAATGTGCTAATTGTAGGGGATTTTAATACTCCACTGACTGCAATGGATAGATCAACCAGACAGAAAATCACTAAAGAAACAATGTACCTGAACGACACATTGGAACAGATGGAATTGATAGATATATTTAGAACTCTGCATCCTGAAGCTAGGAAATTCACCTTCTTCTCAAGTGCACATGGCACATTATCCAAGATAGATCACATAGTGGGTCATAAAGCAGCCTTCCATAAATATAAACAAATTGAGATCATACCATGCACACTTTCAGATCACAATGCTATGAAACTTGAAATCAATCACAGGAAAAAGTCTGGAAAACCTCCAAAAACATAGAGGTTAAAAATCTCCATACTAAAGAATGATTGAGCCAATCAAGCAATTAGAGAAGAAATTAAAAAATAAATGGACACAAATGAAAATGAAAATACAACAATCCAAACTTTCTGGGTTGCAGCAAAGGCAGTCCTAAGAGGAAAGTATATTGGAATCCAGGCCTATTTCACGAAACTAGAAAAAGTGCAAATTCAAAATCTAACAGAACATCTAAAGGAACTAGAAGGAGAGCAGCAAAAGCACCCCAAACCCAACTGAAGAAGAGAAATAATAACAATCAGGGCAGAAATAAACAATATAGAATTAAAAAAAAAACCAGTTGAACAGATCAATGAAATCAAGAGTTGGTTTTTTGAAAAAATAAACAAAATTTAAAAACCTCTAGCCAGACCCCTCAGAAAAAAAAGAGAGAACACCCAAATAGACAAAATCATGAACAAAAATGTATCTATTACAACCAATCCCTCAGAAATACAAGCAATCATACGGAATTACTATGAAAAATTATATGCCAACCAACTGGACAACCTAGAAGAAATGGAAAAATTCCTAAACACACATGCAGAAGAATGAAACTAGACCACTTTCCTACACCATACACAAAAATAAACTCAAAATGGCTGAAGGACCTGAACGTGAGACAGGAAACCATCAACACCCTAGAGGAGAAAGAAGCAAACGACCTCTTTGACTTCAGCCACAGTAATTTCTCTCTTGACATATCTCCAAAGTCAAAGGAATCAAAAGCAAAAAATGAACTATTGGGACCTCATCAAGATAAAAAGCTTCTGCACTGCAAAGGAAACAATCAACAAAACTAAAAGGTGACCAATGGAATGGGAAAAGATACTTGCAAATGACATACCAGATAAAGGGCTAGTATTCAAAATCTACAAGGCACTCACCAACCTCCACACCTGAAAAACAAATAATCCAGTGAAGAAATGGGCAGAAGACATGAATAGACACTTCTCCAAAGAGGACATCCAGATGGCCAACAGGCACATGAAACGATGCTCAGTGTCACTCATCATCAGGGAAACACAAATCAAAACCACACTGAGATACCACCTCATGCTGGTCAGAGTGGA